>NC_057810.1:439876584-440182429 GCF_018294505.1 Triticum aestivum | reverse complement strand
GCCACCGCCGGCCGCCTCCGCCTCCGTCGCCGGCCACCCCGTCGCCGGATCCGGACTGGTGGGATGAGATCCACCCGTCCCGGAACCAAACGCCAGCCCCGTCCCCGGATCTCTCCGTCCCGGGTCTCCTCCATCCCGTTTTCCCCGAGGTGCTAATTCCACTAAGTCCCTTAATATGCATATTCTGGTGCACTATTCATCGCATCATAACTCCATGCATACTGCTCCGTTTCGTGCGTGTAATATGTCAAATTGTTCGCCTCGACGAGTACTTCATTTCATTCCATTGCATCATGTTCATTTGAGTTCATCTTGATGCCCGAATCATTGTTGCAAGAGTGCATGTTGCTGTTAATCTGCTGAAACTGTTATAACTTGAGGTTTTGTCATTTTTGCCATGATTGATGTGTGCATCTTACGAACTTGAGACCTACATATGTTTTGAACTATGCCATGCCATCTTTACAGGGGTTTATTCTATGTAATTTTGTGATCAATGTGGTGACTAGCACAAGCATGTAAACTAGGCCTCGTGATGTTGCTGATTTCGGTCCCTGTTCTGCTGTTATTTTTATGCCATGTAAACTTGATGCTACAGAGAGATCCATGCTTATTTTGAGATACTTCAGTAAGGATGTTTTGTACATATGGTTATGAGCTATCCATCCATGCCCCTGTTTGCAATTATGGAGTAGCCTAGCATGTCATTTTCGTGCTCTACTTTTGCTACAAAATGTTTCCTGGCAGATTGTTTACATGTTATTCAATTTTGCCAAGGTTGTTGTAGTTGATCCTTGCATGCTATGAACTTGCTCTGGCCATGCTTAGCTTCATAAATATGTCGTATTGCTGTTGGTTGCCTTGCCATGCCATGTATTGCTCTGTGATGAGTGGTTCAAGCTCACCAACATGCCTACTTATTGTTGTTCCTACCATGTATGAATCTGTTATATAACTTGCCATGTTTACATGGGTGCCATCATATCTTCTGATCCTTTTTGGCTCTTGGTCAGTAAGGGACTCTTGTTCTATGAAATTAGTAGATTCATGACATGCCTTTGTTTGCCAGTTTAAGTTCCTGTAACATGATGTTTGATAGCTCTAAACATTGCAACCTGATGTTATTTCTGCTAAAGTCTGAAACTGTTATTATTTGCAATCTTGCCATGTGTTTTGGAGCATGTTCTAGTGATTTCTGGAGATAGCTCAGGGTTCATGTTTTGTTATGCTTTACCTCTACATCATGTCCGTGCCTTTTGTTCTCATGTTGAGGTGTTGTAGCATGTTGTTTTGATGCTTGCAATATACATAGTTGCTGTTTTGGACAGATTGTTGCTATAACTTGTATAGTGTTTGTGTGTTGAACCGTTGCTCCGTTTTGAGTGTGCTCTATATGAAACTTGCTTAGATTTGCATTTAGCTTCATATTATCATGTTGCATCCTCGTTTTGGTGTGTTTGCTTGATGTTTGTATGCATTTTGCATCAATGCCATGCTTAACTTGTTTTGCTCATATCTTCTAGGCCGTAGCTCGAATTAAATGAACTTTATATGTAACTTGACTAGAATCTCGTGTAGATCATCCTTGTGCATCTTAACTTGCTGTTTAACAACTTGAACATAAGGTTTATTCAGATCTGGACCCATTTCTAAATTTGCATATGAGGACTTACCGGATTTGTTATATGTTGTTTCCGGCCTCATCTAAACTTGCTTTGATGTGTTGTTCTTGTTTGCATCATCTCTTGCCATGAGTAGCTTCATGTAGTCTTGTCTTGCATCGTGCTTTTTGTGCATCATGTCTTGCCTATGTGTGGTGTGTTTACCATGTTGTGTGCTTCTTTTCGATAGTTCCTGTTTCGTTGCGATCGTGAGGATTCGTTCGTCTACGCTTGGTTCATCTTCGTGGCTTCATCTTCTTCATGGACTCGTTCTTCTTCCTTGCGGGATTTCAGGCAAGATGACCGCTACCCTGGATCTCACTACTATCATTGCTATGCTAGTTGCTCCGTTCTATCGCTATGCTGCATCACCTATCTTTTGCTCATCAAGCCTCCCAAATTGCCATGAACCTCTGACCTTTGATACCCCTCCTAGCAAACCATTGATTGGCTATGTTACCGCTTTGCTCAGCCCTCTTATAGCGTTGCTAGTTGCAGGTGAAGTTGAAGATTGCTCCATGGTGAACAGGATTATGTTGGGATATCACAATATCTCTTATATTATTAATGCATCTATATACTTGGTAAAGGGTGGAAGACTCGGCCTTATGCCTGGTGTTTTGTTCCACTCTTGCCGCCCTAGTTTCCGTCATACCGGTGTTATGTTCCCGGATTTTGCGTTCCTTACGCGGTTGGGTGATTTATGGGACCCCCTTGACAGTTCTCTTTGAATAAAACTCCTCCAGCAAGGGCCAACCTTGGTTTTACCATTTGCCTCACCACCACCTACTTTTCCCTTGGGAGTCGCTCTCTCGAGGGTCATCTTTATTTTAACCCCCCGGGCCAGTGCTTGTCTAAGTGTTGGTCCGAACTGAGCTGCCTGCGGGGCCACCTCGGGGCAACTTGAGGGTTGGTTTTACTCGTAGCTAGTCTCATCTGGTGTTGCCCTGAGAATGAGATATGTGCAGCTCCTATCGGGATTGTCGGCGCGTCGGGCGGCTTTGCTGGTCTTGTTTTACCATTGTCAAAATGTCTTGTAAACCGGGATTCCGAGTCTGATCGGGCCTTCCTAGGAGAAGGTATATCCTTCGTTGATCGCGAGAGCTTATCATGGGTTAAGTTGGGACACCCCTGCAGGGTATAAACTTTCGAAAGCCGTGCCCGCTGTTATGGGCAGATGGGAATTTGTTAATGTCCGGTTGTAGATAACTTGACACCAGATCCGAATTAAAACGCATCAACCGCGTGTGTAGCCGTGATGGTCTCTTCTCGGCGGAGTCCGGGAAGTGAACACGGTTTCTGGGTTATGTTTGACGTAAGTAGCAGTTCAGGATCGCCTCTTGATCATTGCTAGTTTCACGACCGTTCCTTTGCTTCTCTTCTCGCTCTTATTTGCGTACGTTAGCCACCATATATGCTTAGTCGCTGCTGCAACCTCACCACTTTACCCCTTCCTTTACCCCTTCCTTTCCCATTAAGCTTTGCTAGTCTTGATACCCATGGTAATGGGATTGCTGAGTCCTCATGGCTCACATATTACTACAACAACAGTTGCAGGTACAGGTTATGCGATGATCATGACGCGAGAGCGATGCTTGCTTGTTTTGGAGTTCTTCTTCTGCTTCTTCTTCGATCAGGGGATAGGTTCCAGGTCGGCAGCCTGGGCTAGCAGGGTGGATGTCGTTTGAGTTTCTATTTATGTTTCATCCGTAGTCGAATGTTGCTCTTATGTATGATGCGATGTTGTATTCGTGTGGCATTGTATGCCTTATTTATGGATCCCCATCTATTATGTAAAGTTGATGTAATGATATCCACCTTGCAAAAGCGTTTCAATATGCGGGTCTATCCTTGGTGGGATCTTCGAGTTCCTTTTGGATAGGGTCGCATATTGGGCATGACACGCTCGATGGAGAGGCGCGTCCAACTGCGGCTAGCAGCCGGCTCATTGCCCTTTCCTCCGCGGGCGCCACCAGTCGGCGTCCGGGAGGTCGCCCCATGATCTCGGCGTGCGGGCGGCTCGTTGTTTTGTCCGGCTGGGACTTCAGCGCGGCAGGCGGCCTCGTGCTGCACGGCAGCCGCGTCCAAGAGCTGTTGGACTCGCTCCGTCATGTGGCGGAGCTCGTCGCCGTTGTACTTGTTCAGCTCATCTGTTACCGCCTGGGCGGCCCGACCGTTCTCTGCAGGCGTGGCATAGACGGGGCGCTCTGCCCCGAACATGCTGGCGATGGTGGCACCATGCTGCCGAACCGTGCCGAGGCGGCTAGGCCCCTCAGGAGCTGGCGTGCCGCCTACGGCCCGGTCCATCTCGCGCCGATAAGCGTCCGAAAGCCGGCGCATGCTGGCTAGGCGGCCAGCACTCTCGATAAGCTGGAGGCGGCGTGCCTCTAGCACCTCAGCATCCGCACCCTCGGGAATGGGCGTCGTGAGGTCGTGCAAGGTGGCCTCGAGGGGATCTTGAGCACACCCGTCCGAGTGCTCCTCGCTGTTGATGACGAGCACCTCCGTGACGGTGCTCCTGTTGCTGTACTCGCGAGGAGGCGGCTCGTCGTAGACCACCACGTTGGTGGGAAACGCGTCGAGCGATGCTGTGTCGGAGTCGACGATCATCGGATAGGTCGAGCCGACGGACTCCAGGTCCACAGCAGGCTTGCTGGTGACATGGAGCTGGTCGAGGAGGCTGACGAGGTGCCTCTCAGGGCAGCTTGTGCCCGCGTCGGAGGCCGGCTCGTCGGAGAGGTCGATCTCGCCGACGAGGTCAGCGACGCAACTCGCCGCGCAGGCGATCTCCACGCCATTCAGCGCGTCGAGGCTGACGCCGTCGGGCGTGCTGGGCTGGCTTCGCTCGCCAGGAAGGAATAGGGTTCCCGTCCAGAGCAGATCTCCGGGAGACTGTGCACCTCGCCCCATGGTGAGCGCCAAATGTCAGGGGTTGGGTGCGACATATGCCAATGGATGGCTTATCATGGTGGGAGCGAGTAGAACATCGCCGGTGCCTGGAAGCGGGATAAGGCGTAGACACGAACGCCGGCGTACTTTACCCAGGTTCAGGGCTCTCCTACGAGATAACACCCCTAGTCCTGCTCTGCGGGGTCTCCGCATGATAACTAAGGCACAAGTGATACAATGATGCTCCTTGAGCTGTGTGCTAGAGGCAGAGGAAGGCAAGGCTAGCTCTCTTCCTGCTCTAGGAGGTGGCTAGTTCTAAATGGAGTGGGAACCCTTTGCATGGGTGGCCTGGGGGGTTTATATAGGCCTACCCCCCAGGGGTACAATGGTAATCTGGCCGGCTGCTGGGCCCGGCTGTCAGTGTCTTCAGCCTCCGGTTTCTCCGCCGACCGCTGGGGCTCGCCGCCCGGTGGGCCGCGCCGACTGGTTGGTGGCTGTTCACTGTAGCCGTGTTGTTGTGACGGGAGCTTGGTCATCCTAGTGTGGCTACAGTCCCGCCGCTTGGTGGGAGGACACTGTAGCCACACCTGGTCTTATTAGCTTAATGGCGTGCTTGCCTCGGGACAAGGGACGGCCGCCTGCTGGAGGCCGGCCCCCCTCTAATCATCCTGGTTGAGCTTCCGCCGTCTTCCTTGGGGTCACTGCCTGATGGGGCCCGCCTCTGGCAGGCCGTACTGACAGGCCGTCATGGGGAACAGGGCTCCGCCTGCTCGGAGCGATGTGAGAGTAGATACGGCACAGTGCTCCATCGTGCGGAGATCTCTGTCTGTATAGAGCACTATAGCCACGCCTGTCTCGAATGTGGGAGGCGTCGTTCCTCACTGTAGCCACGCTTAGACTTGTACTCTCGATGGGAGCTCGGCCGCCCCATAGTCGTGAGGTGGCCGCCTTCCCGTTGCCGCCCTCTCTGGAGGGCGGCCGCCAGGAGCCGGCCACTCGGAACGCCGTAGTCTTGGGTGAGCCGCCCTCTGGCAGCCGGCTGCTGAGCCAGCCAGCCCCAGAGGGCGGAGTTTCAGCTTGGGGCCCAGCTAGGCGTAGCTGGCCCAAAGTCTTGGTAAATCTAGGGACTCGGGTGAGCCTACCCATGGCCCATTACTCCGACATTTACTGTCAATATGCTCTGCTTAAGAAGCTTCCTTGCCCTGTTCTGCACTCAATCTGCTTAGCTGAGATGGCATGCCAAGGCCGATTAGTTGCTAAAATATCCTGCCATATATTTATTGTGACATAGATTGCCATGGTCTAGTAGCCAATCTATTAGGTGAAATAGCTCTACACCATTTTATACTGGATCTTTGTTGCTGCGATGGCCTTCGATAGTTCGATGGATGTGTGCTCGGCCTCATTGACTGTTGAAACAGACTGCCATAATTTAGCACTCAAATCTGTTTGCTGAATTAGCTTTACATATATTTCTTTACTTAGATCTGCTCGTCCAAATATCTTGCCATAGCTATAGACATCGACCTAGGTATTTTTTTTTCTGGACTTCACAAAAAAGCAAATATGTTTTTCCTGTAATATCTAGTAGAAGAACTAATTTGTAGGTCTAACAGATGAACAGGACTTGGATAACTTCTCCTTGAAGATTCTCCGCTCCATATGTCGAGGGGGTTGAAAACTTCATGAACTTTATCAGAGCTGAGTACGGTGGTCCGAAATCAGATGTGCTCTGCCCGTGTAGCAGTTGTATGAATTCAGTTACAAGACCCCAGTCAACTATGCAAAATCATCTTCACTTGTATGGGATGTCGGTCACATATACTAGGTGGGTTCATCATGGTGAAGCTGTGAACGTCAATGTTATTGACTACATGGAAGAAGCAGATCACCATCTTGATCTGCCTGATGCTCAGGTGGAAGAGGAGTAGGAGGTGGTGGTGGCGGAGCCACTAAGTTTGACCAACATTGAGACAATGCTACGAAATTCTCGTGCATTCTGTGAACTTTCACCTTCAAAAGAAAAACGGTGGGCCCGCATGTTCGAACAATGCATTGTTGCTGTCACCCCAGGAAATAAGCTATCAGTATTGTCAGCTATGGTCACCTTTCTTTAGGTGAAGACATCTGAGCGGATGATCAACAAATCATTTGATGCGATGTTGGCTGCTTTCCGCAAATCTTCCCCAGATGCGTCTGAGCTGCCACACACCTACAGTAAAATGAAGAATTTCCTTCGTGCAGTTGGAATTGGATATGATATGATCCATGTTTGTAAGAATAATTGTGTTCTGTTCCGGAAGGATTATGCCAACTTAAGTGAATGCCCGAAATGCAAATCATCAAGATGGAAAGATGACGACGTTGTGAAGAGGATTCCTCATAATGTTCTGAGACATTTTCCAGTTACACCAAGATTGCAGAGGTTGTTTCATGATGCTGAAACAAGAGAGGATGTACTGTGGCATTCTAGGAACCAGGAGTACAGAGATCAGAATGTAATGGGCCATCCATCTCATGGTAGTGAGCGGAAAAGCTTCAATGATAAACACAAAGAGTTTGCTGCTGACCCGAGAAACATTAGACTTGGTTTAGCTTCAGATGGATTTAACCCATTTGGCCACCAGAGCGCCACATATAGCATGTGGCCAGTGCTTGTTATCCCTTACAACATGCCTCCAAATGTCTGCACCAAATAATCAAACTACATGATGGCCTTGCTCATCCTAGGTCCAAAAAGTCCTGGAAAGGATTTTGATTTGTTCATGGAGCCTCTTGTGGAGGAACTTCAACAACTATGAAAGGGTGTTTTCACTCGAGACCTATATAGCAGCCCACCAGCTGATTTCTTTCCGCGTGCTGTTGTAATTTGGTGCATCCATGATTATCTGGCTTTGGGCACTATGTCAGGGCGAACGACACATGGTTACAATGCATGTGTTTGCTGTGACAGGAATCCGCTGTCATACGCAATACTTAGCAAGATTTGTTACATTGGACACCGCCGTTTCCTTGCCAAGGACAAGACGCATCCTAGAAAATACCGAAGACATGTGTTCAATGCAAAGCATGAAAACCGTGATGCGCCAAAGAGGCTCACCACCGATGAGTTGCAAGTGGAATTAGAGAAGGTCAGGCATATTACACCAGGAAACCATCCTGGTAATGGTAGCGGGAAAAGGAAGCGTGGCATGGTAGAAGAGAGATTATTGTTTACCCGCAGGTCCACTTTGTGGGACTTGGAGTATTGGAAAGATTTGGATCTGCGGCATAATCTTGATGTGATGCACATCGAGAAAAATATATATATGACATCATTATCGGCACACTTCTTAACATTGAAGGCAAGACAAAAGATACCTTAAAATCTAGGATTGATTTGACACACCTGGGTATCAGAAAGGATTTGCATGTGCAAGATGCAGGTAAACCACGGGATATGGCACCAGCTGTGTACATCTTGTACAAGGTAAAAAGAAAAGAATTCTGCAAGGTCCTATCACGTGTGAGATTCCCACATGGATTTGCTTCCAACCCTGAAAGGAGAGTCGGTGCAGATGGAAACAAGGTACAAGGGTTGAAAACTCATGACTGCCACGTCCTACTTCAAAGGGTTTTACCTGTTATCCTCAGAGGATTGGGCCGCCCTGACTTATATAGAGCAGTTGGAGAGTTGGGGCAATTCTTCAGGGAACTCGGCAGTAGAAATATCAGGATAGATGCTTTGGAGCATCTTAGAGACAAGATACCAACTATCCTATGCGACCTTGAGAAGATATATCCTCCAGCCTTCTTTGATGTGATGGTGCATTTGGCTGTTCATCTATCTGATGGGGCACTACTTAGAGGTCCAGTACAGTATGGATGGATGTACCCTATTGAAAGGCGGCTAGGCACTTTCAAGGGCTATGTTAGGAACAGAGATAGACCCGAGGGTTCCATTGCAGAGGCCTACATTGCTACAGAAGCGTTGACATTCTGCTCAAAATACATTGAAACAGCTGATCATCTTAGCAAAGAGGTGGGTGAAGACAATCCCGGGCTCAATGTTTTCGATTATTCTGTTCGAGTTACAGGGAAGAGTCGATGAGAGGACAAACCTAAAGATTTGGACAAAATGGTTTGGTATGTGTTAAATAACTGTCCTGAGATACTACCTTATATCAAGTAAGTGCAGTACTACAACTTATACATCGTAATCTACTAAACTTGCAGCACATTCTTATATATTTAGATGTTTGACGCGATCACTATGTTGTGCAGCATCTACAAAGAGGAGTTACTAGCACAAAATCCAAGAAACATTGACAAACTGGTTATGGCAGGATTTGCGAAATGGTTCAAGAACCATGTAAGCTTTTGAAGTGCACTGTCAGTTTTTTTAATATATTGAGTACATAAGATGATCAGCTTGTCTATTTTCTAACCATAGGTTAAGAAGATGCGGGGGGATGGGCAGGCAGTTGATGATGCCCTTAACTCACTAGCAATGGGTCCTGATACTCAGGTAAGACATTATGAATCTTGTGTTGTTGGAGATGTGCGCTACAACACCCTTGCACGAGACGAAGGCAGGAAGACACAAAACAGTGCCATCATGAGCACGGATACGTATGACAAAGAGACAACTGAAATGTAAGCTAACATAATAGACATTGTTCAGTTGCAGTATATCTCTAGTTTCGAGGATCATCGGTGTGTGGTTCTGTTGTGTTGTCGTTGGTATAACCTGTTTTCCAGGATCGCAAAACCCAGAGCTAATGATTATTTCAAATCCATCAATGTCAAGGCGGTGTACCAGACCAACGAGCCTTAAGCCCTAAACCCTAACCATATCGGTCCTACCGAGTTGCATGTCGGTCCCACCGAAAATCCTAACGGTCACTAGATTTGCTAAATCGGTCCGACCGAGTTTATCAATTCGGTCCCATCGAGTTTGGCAAGTTGTGTGTAATGGTTAGATTTTGTGTGGAGTCTATATATACCCCTCCACCTCCTCTTCATTCGTGGATAGAGCCATCAGAACGAACCTACACTTCCAACTTGTTGTTTCTGAGAGAGAACCACCTACTCATGTGTTGAGGCCAAGATATTCCATTCCTACCATATGAATCTTGATCTCTAGCCTTCCCCAAGTTGCTTTCCACTCAAATCTTCTTTCCACCAAATCTAAATCCTGTGAGAGAGAGAGAGAGTTGAGTGTTGGGGAGACTATCATTTGAAGCACAAGAGCAAGGAGTTCATCATCAACACACCATTCGTTACTTCCTGGAGAGTGATGTCTCCTAGATTGGCTAGGTGTCACTTGGGAGCCTCCGACAAGATTTCTGAGTTGAACCAAGGAGTTTGTAAGGGCAAGGAGATCGCCTACTTCGTGAAGATCTACCGCTAGTGAGGCAAGTCCTTCATGGGCGATGTCCATGGTGGGATAGACAAGGTTGCTTCTTCATGGACCCTTCGTTGGTGGAGCCCTCCGTGGACTCGCGCAACCGTTACCCTTCATGGGTTGAAGTCTCCATCAACGTGGATGTATGATAGCACCACCTATCGGAACCATGACAAAAACATCCGTGTCTCCAATTGCATTTGAATCCTCCAAACCCTTCCCTTTACATTCTTGCAAGTTTCATGCTTTACTTTCCGCTGCTCATATACTCTTTGCATGCTTGCTTGAATTGTGTTAAGATTGCTTGAGTTGCGCTAAGATAGCTAAAATCTGCCAAAGACTAAAATTGGGAAAAGAATAAGTTTTATTTGGTCAAGTAGTCTAATCACCCCCCTCTAGACATACTTTCGATCCTACAAGTGGTATCTTTGTCTCCATTTGCTTTGATTTCCATAGCTTTTGGTGGTCATAGACTTGGTTTCACAACCTAGGAGAGTATGGCGTCTAGCAAGGGAAATTATCACCGTAGAGGTCCTTACTTTGATGGTACTAATTTTGCTAGTTGGAAGCATAAGATGAAAATGCATATTCTTGGACATAACCCCGCCGTTTGGGCTATTGTGTGTATTGGCTTGCAAGGTGAATTCTTTGATGGGAGAGAACCGAACCGTGAAGCTAGCGCAGAAGAGTAGAAGATGCTGCAATACAACGCTCAAGCTTGTGATATCCTCTTCAACAGATTGTGCCTCGAAGAATTCAACAAAATTAGCCGTCTTGAGAATGCAAAGGAAATTTGGGATACTTTGATTGATATGCATGAAGGTACCGACTCCGTCAAGGAATCCAAGTTGGATGTGCTCCAAAGCCAACTTGACAAGTTCAAAATGAAGGATGGTGAAGGTGTCGCTGAAATCTACTCTAGGCTTGCTCTTATCACAAATGAGATTGCCGGCTTAGGAAGTGAAGAGATGACCGACAAATTCATCATCAAGAAGATCCTAAGAGCTTTGGACGGGAAATATGATACCGTGTGCACATTGATTCAAATGATGCCCAATTACAAAGATCTCAAGCCAATGGAAGTCATTGGAAGAATTGTTGCTCATGAGATGTCACTCAAGGATAAGGAGGAACTTCACAACAAGTCAAGTGGTGCTTACAAAGCCTCATGTGAAGCCCCTACATCATCAAGTGAGAAACAAACCTTCAATGAAGAATTGAGCTTAATGGTGAAGAACTTCAACATGTTCTACAAGAATAGAACCAAAGAAAGAACCTCCAAGTAAAGGTCCTACAATGATAAAAGATCTTCTAGTCGAGAGCGAAATTGCTACAATTGTGGGAGACCCGGACACTATTCCAATGAGTGTACGGCACCCCACAAAAGAAGAGAAGAATCACCCAAGAGGAGAAGTAGAAGAGAAGAATCACCACCAAGAGAGAGGAGGAGGAGAGATGATCATTATGAACGAAGAACATCCCGGAGAAGCAAGGATTCGGAAAGGAAGGACAAGTCATCAAGGAGCTACACAAAACGAAGACATCAAGCTCATGTTGGTGAATGGGTATCTGGCTCCGACTCCGACAATCACTCCGAGAGAAGTTATCACTCCGACTCCGAATATACTCAAGATGAAGGTGTTGCCGGTCTAGCACTTGTGTCAACCAACTCCTACGACATATTTGATTCACCAAATTAAGGAGTTGGAAGATGCTTCATGGCTAAAGGCCCAAAGGTAACACACCCTGAGTATGTTGATTTCAATAGTGATGAAGATGACTTGTTAGGTGATGATGATTTACTTGTTGACAACTCTAGTGACGAATACTATGATGAAACGTCAATTAATCATGCTAATCAAGATAAAACGAATGACAATGATAAGGAGAAGATTGAGCTTCTAACTAAAGAACTAAACACTCTTAAGTTAGCTCATGAAACTATCTTAGAAGATCATCGAGAACTTTTAAGGACTCATGAGAAGTTACGCTTTGAAAAGCTCAACCTTGAGCAAGAGCATGAGTTCTTAAAGGCAATCAATGATGATCTCCGTAAGAAAAGTTCTTCTTACATTACCAAGCGTTTACTCTTATCTACTTACATGCCTCAAGTCAAGTCCATTAACAAGAACAAGAAGGATTCTTCCTCTAGTAGTAACAATAATCATGCTAAATCCAATGTTGTTGCTTCTAGTAGTTCTCTATATTCCACTAATGATTCTCTTAGCCAAGTTACACTTGAGCAAGAAAATAGCTTATTGAAGGGAATTATAGAGAAAGGTGTTTACAAGAGCCTTGCCGGGAGTAAGCAATTTGAGGAAATTGTATGCAAGCAAGGAAGGCACCGGAAGAACCAAGGTGTTGGTTTTGAACGAAAGTTCAATGCCAATGGAGTTGAGTGGGAAGAAGATCAATAACCCAAGATGAAGTTTGTTCCTCAACAAGAGAAGTATGATCCTACTTCCTTCAAGGGGACACAAGCTCAAGATGATCTTCCACCACAATACCACAAGCAAAAAGGCAAGGACAAGCTTCAAGAGGAGATTGATGCATTTGAAGAAGCTCCTAATGCCTTGGTCAAGTGGGTTCCCAAGACTACGTCAAGCTCTACTTCATCAAGTACGACTACAACTCCAAGGATTCCCATCAAGATGATGTGGATCCCGAAGAAGAAGAACTAGAGAGTTCTTGAGGGTGACTCCGCCAACATATTTCACTCATATCATTTTGGCAACAACAAGTGCAATCAACTTTCACATCTTGCACTAGTTCAAGGAGTCACAAACCCTCTTGTTGGTAAGACAAGGGACAAGGTAACCTAATGCTTTCATAGGCATCATCTTGTGTGTGTGCATCACTCTATCTCTATGGATATCCTTGTTTGTTCCTTGTGGGACTAACCCGTGTAGGTTTTGAAAGTGCAACTCACTCCAAAGGATTGCTCCAAATGATCTTCATCAACATTGAGCATCCACATCTTCAACACCTACATGAAGTCATCATCGACAAAACCCAAGGTTAGTTCATCCCTCTAAGGGGGGATCTCACATCTAGGAGGAGCTTAACTCTAAGAATTAAGTCAAAGCAACTCTAATGGTGTGAACACATCAATGCATTATGTAAAAGTGGTAACCCCACTTGAGCTTAAACGATGAGTATGACCTATGATCAAATGTTCTCATTTGACTCCTAAGTCAATATACTCATATATAGATGACCTAGTCATGGCCAATTGCTTGATAGATGCTAGAATTGGTTGTGCATGCTTTGCCACATATTTAATTTGCCATTTTATTGTGTGAGCATGTTGGTTGCATATTTCTCTCATTCAAGGACATCCACTTGTTGTTTTGATTGATTGGTTTCTTTTTCTTTTGCCAAGTGGATGGACAAGAACACCTAAGAACCTTCTCTAGCTATCTATGCTTTTCTTGTCTCAAACTCTATTCATGTTACATCACAAAATTTGATCAAGTCAGATTCGAACCACTCTGTGTGAGGAGCACTCAGAGTCCCCGATTCGTCATAGACTTAAACTTCCAAAACTTCTTTATGCGTTCCGGTCTGACCGATTCTTCCATTTCGGTCATACCGAGATCACTAAGTCGATCTAGGTTTTCAATCTCGGTGCAACCGATTTGAACTTTTCGGTCACACGAGTTGCTGAAACTGTCAATAGTAATGCATCTCGGTGCCACCGAGTTGTTCCACTCGGTCACATTGACAGGGTCGGGCTATATATACCCACGGGCAAAAATTTGGAAACTTTATCCGAACTCTTTCGCCCGCGCGTAGCTCGCTCTGCCTCTAGGGTCTCCGGATCGTCCTCCTCGTCACCAGCCGCCTCTAGTCGCTGGTCTCCGTCGCCGTCAACAGAAATCATCCCCGCTGTTGCCGCCGTAGAGAGTTCATCGCCGAACTAGGGTATGGACTCGATCACTGTGCTATCCCCGTCCAATTCCTAGCACATTGTGTTCGTCATGAATCTTGCCACAGTTGAAACTATTCTATCCAGTAAAAACACTCCATAGATTAGAGGTGAATTGAAAATTTAGGGTTAGGTTTCCGCCGAAACCATCTCAGACCCACCGAGTTGTAGAACTCGGTTCCACCGATTTGGCTAAGGCCATTGCACAAGTGATTCTCGGTCTGACCTAGAATTGCAAATCGGTGTGACCGAGTTCAGGAATTTGTGAAACCCTAGCAGTCTTGATGCCACCGAACTGTGACTTAGTCTAACCGAGTTCACTAGTTTAGGTTCCAAAAGCTGCTTCGGTATCACCGAGTTTGCAAATCGGTTGATCCGAAATGCTTTCTGTGGAAAACTAAAACTAAGTTTTTGACTCATTCTTTTGCAAAAAACCTTTGTATTTTGTGATGCTCATCCACTCTATCTCATCTATATCTATTCACAGGGTCAGCAGTCAGTGTTTGCAACATGTCTGATCAAAGTGACAGCCAGAACAGGGAAGAGGAGCAAATTAAAATGAGTGATGGCACTAGTCCCTCTAGCAGCTCTGATGAGGGTAGCAGGAGCACCCCAAGCAACTTACCCAAAGATGCCACCAGGGCCAGAAAGAAGAAAACCTCGGGATTTGAGGATGAAGACTATGTGGCAGTTGAGGATGAGGCCACTTCCAAGAAGAAAGTGCTCAAAAAGGAGTATGGCACAACTGCTGCCATTAAGCCTGGTATGAAGACCAAAGCACCTGCAAAGAGAACTCCCATGTCTAAAGCCAGAGCCTCTACTCAAGTACCTTTGGAATCTCAACCCAAAGTGGCTGCTGAAGAAGGGAAGAATAGGAAGGAAAAGGTCAAGAAGACCATGGCCAGAGTTGTTGGAAAGCCTTCCATGATGGAAGAGGAAGAAGAAGAAGAGGTTGTTGCACCAGCACCCAAGGCTCAGAAGCTTATGGGTGATACTATTAGGTCAGGGGCTGCATCATCAAAACCCAAAGAAGCACCCAAAGCTGCCTCCAAGCCCAAGACTGCACCAAAGAGGAATACCAGAAACATATCTGCTGCTGAGAAGAACAAGGCCCCAGTGCATGAAACTGTTGCTAAAGAAGAAGAAGATGAAGAGCATGTCTTGAGAAAATTGAAGCCAAAAATTCCAGATCATAATGATGCTCATCCTGTGGCTGAGAATATGAAGCTGAGAAAGGATGCAGGCCTCAGACAGTGGAGGTTGTCTGATCCTTATGCAATCAGGAGAAGGACTGTTGTTGACTACATGTTCCATACAAAGGAACAACAGGATTTCTATGAGACAGTGTTGTTGGACAAGAAGCCAATAGTGTGTGACATGAGGTGGGTGGACTGGACCTACATGAAGGAGAATGAAGAGCACTATCCTGGTGTGTATGACAGTTTTAGTGCTTGTGGAGTTGCAGACTTTGTTGGGCAGAAGCTCACAAAGTGGAATGATGAGCTCATAATGCAATTCTACTCCACAGCACACTTCTATCCAGATGGCAGGATAATATGGATGTCTGAAGGTACTAGGTACCAATCAACAATTGAAGAATGGGCAAATTTGATCAATGCACCTAAAGAAAAAGAAGATGACTTGGATATCTATGCCAAAAAGAAGATGGATCACAACACTATGGCACATATGTACAAGGAGATCCCAGATGCTGCAGTTGAGACACATAAGTTTGGATCAGTACATTACCTTCTGTCAGGACTGCCAACCATCAACTGGATCCTCAGGAATACTCTCTTGCCCAAGTCAGGTGACCACAACATGATCAGAGGCCATGCAATAAACTTGCTACACTTATTTGATGTGCCATAGAAGTTCAAGGTCATGAGCCTCATAGTTGAGACTATCAAGAGGACAGCAACTGACCAGAAGAGAAGCTGTGGGTATGCCCCACAGATCCAGGAGCTGATCAACTCCAAGATGGGCACTGGCACATACTTGTTGGACAAGGATCACATGCCTATCTATCCAGACTTTGAGGACAACCAAGTGGTTATGGATGAAGATGAACCATCTTTTGTGCATGCTCAAGCAAAGAAGTAGAAGGCAAGGACAGAGATGGCTACCAAGATGCCAACAATGGAAGAGACATCTCAGTACTTTTTAAAGAGCAAACAAGATCAGCTAGGCTACTTGATTGCATCCACTCTGAGGATTGAGAAGGGCCTGGCCACCTTGACTCAAAACCAGGAGAGCCTGGAAAGGATCATGGAGCAGAAGTTCTATGACTTGGATGTGAAGGTAACTGAGATACAGCCTGTTGTTGAGCAGCTTCAGGATGATATGCAGGAGAGGAAGGGCAAGACAACCACTGATGCATTTGCCAGAGTGCCTAGAGCTCAGAGATCAGCTACAGTGCCAGTGACAGACACCAGAGCCACTTCATCTACACCAGTTACAGCTCCTACAACTCCAGTGCAACCAGCTCCAGCACCTACACCACCAGCTCCATCCACATCTACTGAAGTCTTCGTCCAAGGAGCCATCTCTACACCACCACCTGAAGATCAAGCCTGCAAGACGATTTAGTGCTATGCATTTTCTATGAACTTTTTGGTAACTTGTTGCCAAAGGGGGAGAAAAATGTATAAATCATAGGCTTCGAGAGAGAGTGTTGCTTTTTATTCTCTCTTGCTTTGGTGGTTGAACTTTATTTGCTTGTTTGAGATACTTTATGTCTGTGTGATACTTGGATGATCATGTGTTTGATCATATGCTACATTTATGCTTGTTGTATGACATTATCCCTTTTATCTCTATATAATCATTCACTTTGCTTGGTGATGAGTGCATGTATTCAATCATTATCATTTTGAGCGCTCCACCAAGATGTATGTGACATGGAAGAGTAACCCATGAGCCTAACTCTTTGTGCATTTACAGTCCAAAGCAAATCTTAAACTATGCACAAATTTAGGGGGAGCTCTTGCTTATAACATACTTCTCAAAGCGACAATGTTTTTCACTCTTATTATCATTTGCCGAAGCTTTGATCTATATGTTGTCATCAATTACCAAAAAGGGGGCGATTGAAAGTGCAACTATCCCTAGGTGGTTTTGGTGATTCCTAACAACATATAGCTCATTGAGCTAACATTATTCCAAGATAAATATTTCAGGAAAAGCTCAATGAATGGCATGGCATGGATGAGAAAAGTGGATCCCTCAAAATACTAAGGATAAAAGGATTGGCTCAAGCTCAAAAGCTCAAGACTCTACATTTTATATTTTAGTGATCCAAGATCACATTGAGTCTATAGGAAAAGCCAATACTATCAAGGAGGGATGAGGTGTTGCTTAATGAGTTTCTTGCTCCAAAGTGCTTAGTGATATGCTCCAAAACCCTCAACTACTTTCTCACATCCACAAATGACCTAAACCTAAAGTCAAACTCAGCCCTACCGATTCTTTCTATCCGGCGCCAACGAGTTCAGATGTCATAGCCACTGCCACAAACCCTAGGCAAATCGGTCTCACCGATAGGGATCTCGGTCTCACCGAGATGGGATTGTAATCTCTTTGTTTCCCTTCGTAACACTTTGGTACCACCAGATGAGCGATCGGTCCCACCGAGATTGCAATGTAAACTCCCTGTTTCCTTTTCGTAACATTTCGGTCCCACCGAAAAGAGCGAATCGGTCCCACCGAGTTTACCTGACCAACTCTCTGGTTAGCTTATTACCAAAATCGGTCCCACCGGGTTTGTGTAATCGGTCTCACGAAGATTGTGTTAAGCCCTAAACCCTAACCATATCGGTCCTACCGAGTTGCATGTCAGTCCCGCCGAAAATCCTAACGGTCACTAGATTTGCTGAATCGGTCCAACCGAGTTTATCAATTCGGTCCCACTGAGTTTGGCAAGTTGTGTGTAACGGTTAGATTTTGTGTGGAGGCTATATATAGCCCTCCACCTCCTCTTCATTCGTGGAGAGAGCCATTAGAACGAACCTACACTTCCAACTTGCTATTTCCGAGAGAGAACCACCTACTCATGTGTTGAGGCCAAGATATTCCATTCCTACCATATGAATCTTGATCTCTAGCCTTCCCCAAGTTGCTTTCCACTCAAATCTTCTTTCCACCAAATCCAAATCCTGTGAGAGAGAGAGTTGAGTGTTAGGGAGACTATCATTTGAAGCACAAGAGCAAGAAGTTCATCATCAACACACCATTTGTTACTTCTTGGAGAGTGGTGTCTCCTATATTGGCTAGGTGTCACTTTGGGAGCCTCCGACAAGATTATGGAGTTGAACCAATGAGTTTGTAAGGGCAAGGAGATCGCCTACTTCGTGAAGATCTACCACTAGTGAGGCAAGCCCTTCATGGGCGACGACCATGGTGGGATAGACAAGGTTGCTTCTTCGTGGACCCTTCGTGGGTGGAGCAGTCCGTGGACTCGCACAACCGTTACCCTTCGTGGGTTGAAGTCTCCATCAACGTGGATGTACGATAGCACCACCTATCGGAACCACGACAAAAACATACGTGTCTCCAATTGTGTTTGAATCCTCCAAACCCTTCCCTTTACATTCTTGCAAGTTGCATGCTTTACTTTCCGTTGCTCATATATTCTTTGCATGCTTTCTTGAATTGTGTTAAGATTGCTTGACTTGTGCTAAGATAGCTAAAATCTGCCAAAGACTAAAATTGGGAAAAGGATAAGTTTTATTTGGTCAAGTAATCTAATGACCCCCCTCTAGACATACTTTCGATCCTATACTCCTTCTAGTTGATGCTAGTTGGTTTATTTGGTGGAAGATCATGTGTTCAGATCCTTAATGCATAGTACTCCTCTGATCATGAACATGTATATGCTTCGTGAGTAGTTACGTTTGTTCCTGAGGACATGGGTGAAGTCTTGCTATTAGTAGTCATGTGAATTTGGTGTTCATTTGATATTCTGATGAGTTGTATGTTGTCTCTCCTCTAGTGGTGTTATTGAACGTAGACTACATGACACTTCACCATTATTTGGGCCTAGAGGAAGTCATTGGGAAGTAATAAGTAGATGATGGGTTGCTAGAGTGACAGAAGCTTAAACCCTAGTTTATAAGTGAAAGGATCGAGAAGAGGTGTCTAGAGGGGGGTGAATAGAAACTAAGCAAGAAAAGTTGCAGTTTTTAATTTCTTTAAGTTGAAGTGGAGGTTTGGCACAAGTTTAACATTCACAATACATAACAAGCAAGCATGCAAAGAGTATATGAGCAACAGAAAGTAAAGCATGCAATTTGCAAGAATGTAAAGGGATGGGATTGGAGTGTGCAAACGCAATTTGGAGACACGGAGATTTTTGAGCCATGGTTCCGATAGGTGGTGCTATCGTACATCCACGTTGATGGAGACTTCAACCCACAAAGGGTAATGGTTGCGCGAGTCCACGGAGGGCTCCACCCATGAAGGGTCCACAAAGAAGCAACCTTGTCTATCCCACCATGGCCGTCGCCCACGAAGGACTTGCCTCACTAGGGGTAGATCTTCACAAAGTAGGCGATCTCCTTGCCCGTACAAACTCCTTGGTTCAACTCCACAATCTTGACGGAGGCTCCCAAGTGACACCTAGCTAATCTAGGAGACGCCACTCTCCAAGAAGTAACAAATGGTGTGTTGATGATGAACTCCTTACTCTTGTGCTTTAAATGATAGTCTCCCCAACACTGAACTCTCTCTCACAGGATTTGGATTTGGTGGAAAGAAGATTTTAGTGGAAAGAAACTTGGGGAAGGCAAGAGATCAAGATTTATGTGGTACAAATGGAAGATCTTGACCTCAACACAAGTGTAGGTGGTTCTCTCTTAGAAAATGTATGTTGGAAGTGTAGGCATGTTCTAATGGCTCTCTCCACGAATGAAGAGTGGGTGGAGGGGTATATATAGCCTCCACACAAAATCTAACCGTTACACACAACTTACCAAACTCGGTGGGACCAAATCATGAAACTCGGTCGGACCGATTTAGTAAACAGTGTGACCGTTAGGATTTTCGGTGGGACCGACATGTCATCTCGGTGGGACCGATATGGTTAGGGTTAGGGCATAAAGTAATCTCGGTGAGACCGATTTTGGTAATAGACACACAGAGGGTTGGTCAGGCAAACTCGGTGGGACCGATTCGCTCATCGCAGTTAGATCAAAATGTTACGAAGAGGAACAGAGAGTTTGCATTGTAATCTCGGTAGGACCGATTACACAAACTCGGTGAGACCGATTTTGTAATGGACATACATAGAGAGATTACAATCCCATCTCGGTGAGACTGAGATCCCTATCGGTGAGACCAAAAAGACTAGGGTTTGTGGCAGTGTCTATGACATCTGAACTCGGTGGTACCGGATAGAAAGATTCGGTAGGGCCGAGTTTGATTTTTGGTTTGAGACATATGTGTATGTGAGAAAGTGGTTGAGGGCTTTGGAGCATATCACTAAGCACTTTGAGCAAGCAAGCCATTAAGCAACACCTCATCCCCTCTTAATAGTATTGGCTTTCCTATGGACTCAATGTGAACTTGGATCACTAAAAGTAAAATGTAGAGTCTTGCGCTTAGAGCTTGAGCCAATCCTTTGATCTTAGCATCTTGAAGGGGTTCCACATCCTCTAGTCCATGCCACTCCATTGTTGAACTTATCTGAAACATACTAGGTAAAAGTATTAGTCCAACAAGAGATATGTTGACATAAATTACCAAAATCACCTAGGGAGCACTTGTGCTTTCAATCTCCCCCTTTTTGGTAATTGATGACAACATACATCAAAGCTTTAGATAAGGATATAGTGATTGACAAGTAAAGCTTTGGAAAGACATGTAACATGCATAGGCTCCCCCTACATGTATGCAATCATGTGAGTATGGAATATAGGAGCATGTGAATGCATAAGCATGATAGAGTAAGCAATGTGTCACATGTATCTTGGCTATATGCATCAGAGAAAATGATGTGAATATGGGAAATGTACCTTCACGCTCACGAGTCCTTCTTGCAAACAGTATGTACATCAACAAGAAATCCTCATACACATGACTATGATGCATATAATTACCTTGTGGTCTTGAGTTGGCTTAGGAGAGAATGAACCTGTGTAAACAAGGTTAGATAACACAGATACACCTACTAGACAGAGCAAAAAAAAGAAACCACAAGAGTACCAAGACTGGGATGACATGTAGAGAGTGAGTATTAAGTACCACATTGGATATAGACATGTCCCCAAAGGTAAAGATGTTCAATGAATTCAATGATTTCCTTCCCTTAGATGTCTTGCTCCCCCTGAATCTAGCATGGGATATTGGGAGAAGATAGGGAACATAAAATCAGAGCACAGAAAGGAGCCAGAGCTAATGCAATCAATTATGAACATGTCTTTCCCCTCTTAAAGACATGTGACTTCTCTCCTCTTGAACACCAAGCATCTGGGGTCTCTCTTTCTGAGTATTTTCTCCCCCTATAGAAATGATTAAGCTTTGATGTGATCTCTCTCTCCCCCTTTGACATCAATTTCCAAGAAGGGTTCTTCTGGATATTTGTTACAAATGGGTTTGGTCCTTGAGTCACAGAGCAAAGTAGCAAGTCGAATGTGATGCTGGTAGAGGACAAGAGTCATTGAGTGGAGCTGGATCAAAAGAATGTAGGAATAAGTGGCAAGCTGTCTTTCCTGTAGTGAAATTGGTGGCACCGAGTTGTATGCTTTGGTTGCACCGAAAGGTTTCGGTTGGACCGAAGGCAATAGACCGGTGAGACCAAGTTCATCGCAGAGAAAACACTTGTCACCTCACCTCACTAGACAAGTAAGATCTCACAAGGATTTGCAAGGAATTAACTGAAAGATTTGCAATGAATTGGATGCAGGGATGCAGAGCAAACAGAAACAGAAAAGAAATCTAGATGAATTTTTTTTGAAAGAAAGGGGAAACAAATATGCATGAGACAAATACAAGAGCACAGAAAAAACACAAGAGAACTTTATCTAGTGTTGGTCGGCGACAAAGTCACCTATGTTAGAGTATATTGACTTAGGAGTCAAGTGAGATCACTTGATCATAGGTCATACTCATCGTTTAAGCTCAAAATGGGGTTACCATTTTTCGTTTAAGCATCTTGATGTATTCACATCTTGTCGAGTTGCTTTGACTCATGACTTGGAGTAAAGCTTCTCTAAGATGGAATAATATACCTTGGGTGGTGGTGTTGATCGTGATCATGTAGTTGAACCTATGTGGGTTGCTCAAAGTTGATGTAGCTCATCAAGAGTTGGGAGCACCACTTGGAATTTGAGTTCATCTACCTACATGGGTTAGTATTTGAAAGGAAGAGCATCCAAAATGACAATCATGAAACTTAACATAGAATTTGTCAAAGGATATGTTCGAATAGTTTCATGCTTCCTTGTCTTCAACCACCATTGTGTAGAGACTTGGTGATGTAGAGATTGCTCAAGATGTGAGTGAGTTGCAATCTCATAGATTTAGATCCATCCAAGTACCTACAAGGGTTAGATGACATGCAAGGTGCAAATATATCCAAGACATAAGATTATCATCATAAGAGAAATATCAAGGATTAGTTATAGGCTCATGTCTTGAATGTATCCAAATGGAGTTCCTACTCCAAGTTTGAAGCATCAATGATGTTCAATTCACCTCTCAACCTGCAAAACACTTTCTCATCAAGTGGTTTAGTGAATATATCTGCTAATTGCTTAGCGGTGCGAACATGTTTAAGATTAATGTCACCCTTAGCAACATGATCTCGAATGAAATGATGACGAACTTTAATATGCTTAGTTCGAGAGTGTTGCACGGGATTGTGAGAAATTTTGATAGAACTTTCATTGTCACAAAGCAATGGAACATGTTTCACATATATCCCATAATCTTTAAGAGTTTGGGTCATCCAAAGTAATTGAGCACAACATGAACCGGCGGCAATGTATTCCGCTTCGGCGGTGGATAAGGATACCGAGCTTTGTTTCTTGGAAGACCGAGACACAAGAGATCTAACAAGAAATTGACAAGTTCCCGAAGTGGACTCTCTATCAACCTTGTCACCGGCATAGTCCGAGTCGGAGTAGCCAACAAGATTAAATGAGGCCCTCTTCGGATACCAAATGCCAAAATTTGGTGTATGGATTAAGTATCCCACTATCCTTTTCACGGCCTTAAGATGACATTCTTTAGGGGCGGCTTGATATCGTGCACACATGCACACACTTAGCATAATATCAGGATGAGAAGCACATAGATATAACAATGAACCAATCATGGAGCAGTAAACCTTTTGATCAACTGGTTCACCATCTTTGGTCAAATCAAGATGTCCACTAGTAGGCATGGTTGTAGTCATACCTTTGCATTCTTGCATATTGAACTTCTTGAATAAGTCCTTGGTGTACTTTGTTTGAGAGACAAAGGTACCTTCCTTAGTTTGCTTGATTTGCAAACCAAACAAAGAATTTGAGCTCACTCATCATCGACATCTCAAACTTCTCCGACATTAGCTTTCCAAACTTTTCACTAAAGTGAGGGTTAGTCGAACAAAATATAATATCATCAACATAGATTTGGCACACAAATAGTTCTCCATTAACCCTTTTAATAAAAAGAGTAGAATCATTTTTACCAATTTCAAAGCCTTTTTCAATAAGGAACTTGGTCAAGCAATTGTACCACGCTCTAGGAGCTTGTTTAAGACCATAAAGAGATTTGTGAAGTTTGTAAACATGATTAGGTTTCTTAGGATTAACAAAACCGGGAGGTTGCTTAACATAAAATTCCTCCTCTATTTCACCATTTAGAAAAGCACTTTTAATGTCCATTTGGTACAAGGTTATATCATGGTGATTAGCATAGGCAAGTAAGATGCGAATGGATTCAAGTCTAGCAACGGGGCATATGTCTCACAATAGTCCATACCTTCGACTTGAGTGTAGCCTTGGGCGACGAGACATGCTTTGTTGCAAACCACTTGTCCATCTTCATCTTGCTTGTTGCGAAACACCCATTTGATACCGACGATGTTGTGGTTGTTGTCGGGCTTCTCAACCAATGTCCAAACTTGATTTCTCTCAAAGTTGTATAGCTCTTCATGCATGGCGTTTATCCAATCCCGATCTTCCAATGCTTCATCAACCTTCATAGGTTCAATGCAAGAGATGAATGAATAATGTTCACAAAAGTTAGCTAAATGAGTTTTAGAGCGAGTGATTCTCCTGGTTTGAATGTCGTTGTAGATTTGTTCGACGGGATGGTCTTTAGCAACTCTTGCTCGAACTCATGAAAGCTTTTGCTTGGATTTTGGTGGAACATCTTCTTCATCTTGTTCTTCTTCTTGGCCTTCTTCATTGTTGACGTTGTCGTTCTCTTGTCGTGGTGGAGAAGGAAGTTGTTGACGTTCATCTTGGTGTACTTCCTCGTTTTCTTCGTCTTGGTGTGTCCCACTTGTGGATGCTTCCGTATCAACTCTTGGTTCACCTTGTCGTGAGGTAGAAGCTTCCACTTGGATGGACGAGGTACTCTCCTTCACCTCCGTTGGATGAATCTTGCCAATAGACAAGTCTTGGATTGCTTCCGAAGGGTCCTTGTCTCCTACATCAATTGGCAATTGCTCTACTTGCAAGTCGTTAGATTCATCAAACTTCACATCTACCATCTCTTCAACCTTTCGGGTGAAATTATTGTAGACACGGTAAGTGTGAGAGTTTGAGCCATAACCAAGTAGGAAACCTTCATGAGACTTAGGAGCAAATTTAGAGCGACGATGCTTATCAAGAATGTAGCACTTCGATCCAAATACTCAAAAGTATCCAACTTGGGGTTTGTTACCGGTGAGGATCTTGTATGTCGTCTTGCCGAGTAGCTTGTGAAGATACAAGCGATTTGTTGCATGACAAGCTGTCTCAACCGCTTCCGCCCAAAAGTGCTTCGTCGTCTTGTACTCATCAAGCATCGTTCTTGCCATTTCGATGAGCATCCGGTTCTTCCTCTCAACAACTCCATTTCGTTGAGGTGTGTACGTAGCCGAGAACTCATGTGAAATCCCTTCCTCGTCAAGAAAGGTGTCCACATTTGCGTTCTTGAACTTCGTTCCATTGTCGCTGCGAACCTTCTTGATCTTCACTTCAAATTGATTTTGGGCCTTCCTAGCGAAGTTCTTGAAGATCTTTTGGACCTATGATTTATCATCAAGAAAGAACACCCACGTAAACCTTGAAAAATCATCAACTATAACTAGACCAAAAGAATTTCCATCGAGACTTTTGTAAGCGTTGGGACCGAAAAGATCCATGTGAAGTAGCTCGAGTGGCCTCCTTGTGGTCATGATGTTCTTCACGGGATGCCTCCCTCCAACATGTTTACCTGCTTGACAAGCGCTGCAGAGTATATCCTTATCAAAGATGACATCGTTAACGCCAAGGATATGATTTCCTTTAATAAGCTTGTCAAGGTTTCGCATGCCAACATGACCTAATCGTCTATGCCATGACCAGCCTTTAGAGGATTTAGCAATTAAGAAAGTTCTAGGTTGTGCCTTTTTAGTGAAATCAACAATGTAAAGATCACCTCTACGTATACCGGTAAATACCATTTTATGATTGTCTCTTCGAAACACTTGGCAATCTACTTCAGTAAAAAGGACATTGAAACCGAAATCAGCAAGTCTAGATACTGAAAGTAAATTGTACCCAGGAGATTCAATGAGCATGACATTTTGTATGGAGCTATCATGTGAGATGGCCACCTTACCGAGGCCAACCACCTTACCCTTTGAGTTATCACCAAAAGTGACATACTTTCGAGGGCCGTCGTTTTCAGCAAGCTCACGAAACATATCTTTATCTTCGGTCATGTGATCAGTACATCCACTATCAAGAACCCATTCCTTTCCTCCTGCCATATATCCCCGAAGATTTGCCATAAGACCAAAGTGTCTCATTGCATCATTAAGATCAAAGTCACTATCATCATCCTCATCATAGTATCCATGTTCAACATCGTCATGTGATGGATCAATTCCTAGAGAGGGTGATTCGTTAGAATGAGTTTGACAATGATCTTCTTTATGAATTTTAATAGCTTTGGAAATAATATCACTAATAATTCCAACATCTCCTTTGGCACGCATAAGATTGGTAAGCTCAAATAGACAACCACCAAACTTAGGATCATTGGAATTCATCTTACTCAAGGCAATAGACTTATGGAGAATTTCATCTAATTTTTCAAGGAATAATTTGGAAAACGTTCCTCAAGAAATTTCCATATAGTGTAGGCACACTCAAGAGTAGGCAAACATCCAATCAAGTTTCTAGGCAAACCTCTAGTGATAAGATTAACAGTTCTAAGATTGCGAATCATGTCAATTGACTCATCAAGGATGGGATGCATAAAATCAACATGAGGTGCACAAGGGCTAGTAATGTACTTGTTCAAATGACACTCACTGAAAATCACAAGCATCTCATTTTTCCACTCATAAAAGTATCTCCATCAAGTATAGGCACTCTATGTCTAAGACTCCCCAAAGTAGACTCATCCATCTTCCTCCAATGGTGTTTAAACCAACGCAATGGAGACCAAAGCTCTAATACCAATTGAAAGGATCGAGAAGAGGTGTCTAGAGGGGGGTGAATAGACACTAAGCAAAAAAAGTTGTAGTTCTTAATTTCTTTAAGTTGAAGTGGAGTTTTGGCACCAGTTTAACATTCACAATACATATCAAGCAAGCATGCAAAGAGTATATGAGCAGTGGAAAGTAAAGCATGCAATTTTCAAGAATGTAAAGGGATGGGATTGGAGTGTGCAAACGCAATTTGGAGACATGGAGATTTTTGAGCCGTGGTTCCGATAGGTGGTGCTATCGTACATCCACGTTGATGGAGACTTCAACCCACGAAGGGTAAGAGTTACGCGAGTCCACGGAGGGCTCCACCCACGAAGGGTCCATGAAGAAGCAACCTTGTCTATCCCACCATGGCCGTCGCCCATGAAGGACTTGCCTCACTAGGGGTAGATCTTCACGAAGTAGGCGATCTCCTTGCTCATACAAACTCCTTGGTTCAACTCCACAATCTTGACAGAGGCTCCCAAGTGACACCTAACCAATCTAGGAGACACCACTCTCCAAGAAGTAACAAATGGTGTGTTGATGATGAACGCCTTGCTCTTGTGCTTCAAATGATAGTCTCCCCAACACTCAACTCTCTCTCACAGGATTTGGATTTGGTGGAAAGAAGATTTTAGTGGAAAGCAACTTGGGGAAGGCCAGAGATCAAGATTTATGTGGTAGGAATGGAAGATCTTGACCTCAACACAAGTGTAGGTGGTTCTCTCTTAGAAAATATATGTTGGAAGTGTAGGCATGTTCTGATGGTTGTCTCCATGAATGAAGAGTGGGTGGAGGGGTATATATAGGCTCCACACAAAATCTAACCCTTACACACAAGTTACCAAACTCGGTGGGACCAAATCATGAAACTCGGTCGAACTGATTTAGTAAACAATGTGACCGTTAGGATTTTCGGTGGGACCAACATGTCATCTCACTGGGACCGATATGGTTAGGGTTAGGGCACAACGTAATCTCGGTGAGACCAATTACACAAACTCGGTGAGACCGATTTTGGTAATAGACACACAGAGGGTTGGTCAGGCAAACTCGATGGGACCAATTCGCTCATCTCAGTTAGACCGAAATGTTGCGAAGAGGAACAAAGAGTTTGCATTGTAATCTCGGTAGGACCGATTACACAAACTCGGTGAGACCGATTTTGCTAATGGACATACAGAGAGAGATTACAATCCCATCTCGGTGAGACCGAGATCCCTATCGGTGAGACCGAAAAGACTAGGGTTTCTGGCAGTGGCTATGACATCTGAACTCGGTGGTGCCGGATAGAAAGATTCGGTAGGGGTTAGTTTGATTTTTGCTTTGGGACATATGTGGATGTGAGAAAGTGGTTGAGGGCTTTGGAGCATATCACTAAGCACTTTGAGCAAGCAAGCCATTAAGCAACACCTCATCCCCTCTTAATAGTATTGGCTTTCCTATGGACTCAATGTGATCTTGGATCACTCAAAGTAAAATGTAGAGTCTTGCGCTTAGAGCTTGAGCCAATCCTTTGTTCTTAGCATCTTGAAGGGGTTCCACATCCTCTAGTCCATGCCACTCCATTGTTGAACTTATCGGAAACATACTAGGTAAAAGTATTAGTCCAACAAGAGATATGTTGACATAAATTACCAATATCACCCTGGGAGCACTTGTGCTTTCAATAAGTTGCTTCATAAGGGGCTGATTTGGATCCATATGTTTCACGCTAAGGTTAGGTTTACCTTAATACTTCTTTTGTAGTGTCGGATGCTTGCAATAGGGGTTAATCATAAGTGGGATGCTTGACCAAAGAAAGGGCAGTACCCAAGCACCGGTCCACCCACATATCAAATTATCAAAGTAACGAACGCGAATCATATGAACATAATGAAAACTAGCTTGATGATAATTCCCATGTGTCCTCGGGAGCGCTTTTCTCATTATAAGAACTTGTCCAGGCTTGTCCTTTGATACAAAAAGGATTGGGCCACCTTGCTGCACCTTATTTACTTTCATTGCTTGTTACCCGTTACAAATTACCTTATCACAAAACTATCTATTACCTACAATTACAGTGCTTGTAGAGAATACCTTACTGAAAACCGCTTGTCATTTCCTTTTGCTCCTCGTTGGGTTCAACACTCTTACTTATCGAAAGGACTACGATAGATCCCCTACACTTGTGGGTCATCAAGACTCTTTTTTGGCGCCGTTGCCAGGGAGTGAGGCGCCTTTGGTAAGTGGAACTTGGTAAGGAAAAATTTATATAGTGTGCTGAAATTTACTGTCACTTGTTACTATGGAAACTAATCCTTTGAGGGGCTTGTTCGGGGTATCTTCACCCCGACCAGTAGAGAAAAGAGTTTCTCCTCAACCTACTGAACCTACTGAAAATTTTTACTTTAAAATTCTTTCGGCTATGGTAGAGAAACTGCTAGCTAATCCCTTTGCAGGAGATGGAACATTGCATCCCGATTTACACCTTATCTATGTGGATGAAGTTTGTGGATTATTTAAGCTTGCAGGTATGCCAAATGATGTTATTAAGAAGGTGGTTTTACCTTTATCTTTGAAGGGAGACACATTGACATGGTATAGGCTATGTGATGATATGGGATCCTGGTACTATAAACGATTGAAATTGGAATTTCACCAGAAGTTTTATCCTATGCATCTTGTTCATCGTGATCGTAATTATATATATAATTTTTGGCCTCGTGAAGGAGAAAGCATCGCTCAAGCTTGGGGGAGGCTTAAGTCAATGTTATATTCATGCCACAATCATGAGCTCTCAAGAGAAATGATTATTCAAAACTTTTATGCTCGGCTTTCTCTCAATAATCGCTCCATGCTTGATACTTCTTGTGCTAGGTCTTTTATGATGAAGACTATTGAATTCAAATGGGATTTATTGGAAAGAATTAAATGCAACTCTGGAGATTTGGATTCCGATGACGGTAAGGAGTGAGGTATGACACCTAAGTTTGATTGTGTTAAATCATTTATGGATACCGATGCTTTTCGTGGATTTAGCACTAAATATGGACTTGACTCTGGGATAGTAGCTTCTTTCTGTGAATCATTTGCTACTCATGTTGATCTCCCTAAGGAGAAGTGGTTTAAATATAATCCTCCCATTGAATTAAAAATAGTTGCACCTATTACAGTTGAAGAAAAGACTATCACTTATAATGATCCTATTGTTCCTACTACTTATATTGAGAAACCACCTTTCCCTGTTAGGATAAACGATCATGCTAAAGCTTCAACTGTGGTTCATAAGAGTAATACTAAAACATATGCACCTCCTGAGCAAATTAAAGTTGAACCTAGTATTGCTATGGTTAAAGATCTCTTGGCTGATAATATCGATGGGCATGTTATTTATTTCTGTGATCAAGCTGCTAGAATTGCTAGACCCGATGCTAAGCAACATAGACCCATTGTAGGCATGCATGTTATTTCTGTTAAAATAGGAGACCATTATTATCATGGCTTATGTGATATGGGTGCGAGTGCTAGTGCAATACCTTACTCTTTATATGAAGAAATTATGCATGACATTGCACCTGCTGAGGTAGAAGAAATTGATGTTACAATTAATCTTGCCAATAGAGATACTATTTCACCAATTGGGATTGTTAGAGATGTTGAAGTCTTGTGTGGGAAAGTTAAATATCCTGTTGATTTTCTTATTCTTGGTTCCCCACAAGATGACTTTTGTCCCATTATATTTGGTAGACCCTTCTTGAACACTGTTAATGCTAAGATAGATTGCGAAAAGGATGTTGTTACTATTGGCTTGGGAGATATGTCTCATGAGTTTAATTTTGCTAAATTTCGTAGACAACCCATGATAAAGAATTGCCTAGTAAGGATGAAATTATTGGTCTTGCTTCTATTGTCATGCCTCCTACTGATCCTTTAGAACAATATTTGCTAGACCATGAAAATGATATGTTTATGAATGAAAGAAGGGAAATAGATGAAGTATTCTTTAAATAGGGTCCTATTTTGAAACACAACTTGCTTGTTGAAATCCTAGGGGATCCTCCACCACCCAAGGGTTCCCGTGTTTGAGCTTAAACCATTACTTGATACTGTTAAATATGCTTATATTGATGAAAAGAAGATATATCCTATTATTATTAGTGCTAACCTTTCAGAGCAGGAAGAGGAAAGATTATTGAAAACTCTGAAGAAGCACCGTGCTGCTATTGGATATACTCTTGATGATCTTAAGGGCATTAGTCCCACTCTATGCCAACACAAAATAAAATTGGAAGAAGACGCCAAACCAGTTATTGATCACCAACGACGGTTAAATCCTAAGATGACAGAAGTGGTAAGAAAGGAAATATTAAAGCTCCTCGAGGCAGGTATAATTTATCCTGTTGCTGATAGTCAGTGGGTAAGTCCTATCCATTGTGTCCCTAAGAAGGGAGGTATTACTGTCGTTCCTAATGATAAAGATGAATTGATCCCGCAAAGAATTATTACAGGTTATAGGATGGTAATTGATTTCCGCAAATTAAATAAAGCTACTAAAAAAGATCATTACCCTTTACCTTTTATTGATCAAATGCTAGAAAGATTATCCAAACATACACATTTTTGCTTTCTAGATGGTTACTCTGGTTTCTCTCAAATACCTGTGTCAGCGGAGGATCAAGAAAAGACCACTTTTACTTGCCTTTTCGGTAGTTTTGCTTATAGACGTATGCCTTTTGGTTTATGTAATGCACCTGCTACCTTTCAAAGATGCATGATGGCTATATTCTCTGACTTTTGTGAAAAGATTTGTGAGGTATTCATGGATGATTTCTCCGTTTATGGATCCTCTTTTGATGATTGCTTGAGCAACCTTGATCGAGTTTTGCAGAGATGTGAAGATACTAGTCTCGTCTTGAATTGGGAAAAGTGCCACTTTATGGTTAACGAAGGCATTGTCTTGGGGCATAAAATTTCTGAGAGAGGTATTGAAGTTGATAAAGCTAAGGTTGATGCTATTGAAAAGATGCCATGTCCCAAGGACATTAAAGGTATAAGATGTTTCCTTGGTCATGCCGGTTTTTATAGGAGGTTCATTAAGGACATTTCTAAAATTTCTAGGCCTCTGACTAATCTATTGCAAAAAGATATTCCTTTTGTCTTTGATGATGATTGTGTAGAAGCATTTGAAATACTTAAGAAAGCTTTGATTTTTGCACCTATTGTTCAGCCACCTGATTGGAATTTACCCTTTGAAATTATGTGTGATGCTAGCGATTATGCTGTAGGTGCTGTTCTAGGACAAAGAGTTGATAAGAAACTAAATGTTATTCAATATGCTAGTAAAACTCTAGACACTGCTCAGAGAAATTATGCTACTACTGAAAAAGAATTCTTAGTAGTCGTATTTGCTTATGATAAGTTCAGACCTTATATTGTTGATTCTAAAGTAACTATTCACACTGATCATGCTGCTATTAAATATCTTATGGAAAAGAAAGATGCTAAACCTAGACTTATTAGATGGGTTCTCTTGCTACAAGAATTTGATTTGCATATTATTGATAGAAAGGGAGCTGAGAACCCCGTTGCAGACAACTTGTCTAGGTTAGAGAATGTTCTTGATGACCCACTACCTATTAATGATAGCTTTCCTGATGAACAATTAGCTGTCATAAATGCTTCTCGTACTGCTCCATGGTATGCTGATTATGCTAATTACATTGTTGCTAAATTCATACCACCTAGTTTCACATACCAGCAAAAGAAAAAGTTCTTCTATGATTTAAGACATTACTTCTGGGATGACCCACACCTTTATAAAGAAGGAGTAGATGGTGTTATTAGACGTTGTGTACCTGAGCATGAACAGGAACAGATCCTACGCAAGTGTCACTCCGAGGCATATGGAGGACACCACGCTGGAGATAGAACTGCACATAAGGTATTGCAATCCGGTTTTTATTGGCCTACTCTCTTCAAAGATGCCCGTAAGTTTGTCTTGTCTTGTGATGAATGTCAAAGAATTGGTAATATTAGTAGACGTCAAGAAATGCCTATGAATTATTCTCTTGTTATTGAACCATTTGATGTTTGAGGCTTTGATTATATGGGACCGTTTCCTGCCTCTAATGGGTATACACATATTTTAGTTGTTGTTGATTACGTTACTAAGTGGGTAGAAGCTATTCCAACTAGTAGTGATGATCATAACACCTCTATTAAGATGCTTAAAGAAGTTATTTTTCCGAGGTTTGGAGTGCCTAGATACTTAATGACTGATGGTGGTTCACATTTTATTCATGGTGCTTTTCGTAAAATGCTTGCTAAGCATGATGTTAATCATAGAATTGCATCTCCATATCACCCATAGTCTAGTGGTCAAGTAGAATTGAGTAACTGAGAGCTTAAATTAATTTTGCAAAAGACTGTTAATAGATCTACAAAGAATTGGTCCAAGAAACTTGATGATGCATTATGGGCTTATAGAACTGCATATAAAAATCCTATGGGTATGTCTCCATATAAAATAGTTAATGGAAAGGCATGTCATTTACCTTTCGAACTAGAACATAAGGTATATTGGGCCATTAAAGAGCTCAATTATGATTTCAAACTTGCCGATGAGAAGAGATTTTTTGACATTAGCTCACTTGATGAATGGAGAACCCAAGCCTATGAGAATGCCAAACTGTTCAAAGAAAAAGTTAAAAGCTCGCATGACAAAAGGGTACAAAAGTGTGAGTTTAATGTAGGTGATTATGTTTTGCTTTTCAACTCTCGTTTAAGATTTTTTGCAGGAAAACTTCTCTCTAAATGGGAAGGCCCTTATGTTATCGAGGAGGTCTATCGTTCTGGTGCCATAAAAATTAACAACTTCGAAGGCACAAACCCGAAGGTGGTGAACGGTCAAAGAATCAAACATTATATCTCAGGTAATCCTATAAATGTTGAAAGTAATGTTATTGAAACCGTAACCCTGGAGGAATACATAAGAGACACTTTCCAGAACGTTTCAGACTCCGAAAAGGAATAGGTATGCGGTACGGTAAGTAAACCGACTCCAAAACAGTTCCAATAGCAATTTTTCTCCGTTCTGGAATATTTAAGAAAATAGGAAAATAAGAAGTAGTCTGGGAAGGACACGAGGCATCCACGAGGGTGGAGGGCTCGCCCCCTGCCTCGTTGGGACCTCGTGTGTTCTCCGGACTCCGTTTTCTTGCATGATACTTCTTTTGGTCGATAAAAATTCATTATATAATTTCCCGAAGGTTTTGACCACCGTATCACACAAATATCCTATGTCTTTGTTTCAAGCTATTTTTCTGACAGATCTAGAGCACCATGACGTCTTCAAGCGCCCCCAAGGACAAGTTTCTCGAGAGAGTCATCAACCCCTACCTCGCGGAGGTGCTGCATCATCCTCAAACCATTGAGATGTGTGAGGGGGTGCTGCACATCCGCGATGTGGAGGGACCAAGGAGTACCGGAAGCGTGGAGACAAAGCTCGAAACAATGTAACAACAAGTTTTCAAGTGCCAAGGGATGGTGGAACGCGGGCTCAACGCCAACCATATGATGATCGCAGAGTTCACCAACAACCACAAGCTGGATGCCAAGAACATTGGGGAGACCATCTTCAAGCTTCATGAGAAAATCGAGCACCTCCAAGCCCAGATCTATGACCTGCAAAACCAAAACTATGAGTATGAATATATATTCAAGAGGATGAGTTTGGCTACAGATTTGAGGATCCCGGAGACTCGATCATCCTTCTATGATGGTGAGCCTATGCCTTGGAAGATGGACGACAAGCCTACATCATCAACAACTCCATCATCATTACCTCCGAGGACATAAACACATGGGTATGGGCACTCCCCTTGGCAGCTGCCAAGCTTGGGGGAGTTCACCGGTATTGTATCACCATCACACTCCTATCTTTACCGTTTTAATTAGTTTGATCCTTTTGGTAATATCTTGATCTAGTAGAATAAAGTTTTGGTATGAATTAGTTTTTGAGTTTTGCTTTGTGATCCCTCTATGTAATCGAGTCCGTGAGCTATATATAATAAAGATTAGTGTTGAGTCAAGGGCTTTGCTATCTTGTTATGATCTTAAGTGCATAAAATAATAAAAAGAAATAAAAGAGACCAAGTTGATCTTGTGTAAAGTAATGACTTCACATATAAAGAGTATGATGATTAAAAGTTGTTGAGAATTGGCAAACATAGTTTTGGTCATCGTTCCAATTAATAGGAAGTAATAAAGAAAGAGAGGTTCTCACATATAAATACACTATCTTGGACATCTTTTATGATTGTGCGCACTCATTAAAGTATGACATGCTAAAGAGTTCATGTTGGACAAGGAAGACAACGTAATGGGTTATGTTTTCTCACATCTCAGTTAAAGTCTATTATCATGGATCATTCAAACATGTTGAGCTTGCCTTTCCCTCTCATGCTAGCCAAATTCCTTGCACCAAGTAGAGATACTACTTGTGCTTCCAAATATTCTTAAACCCAGTTTTGCCGTGAGAGTCCACCATATCTACCTATGGATTGAGTAAGATCCTTCAAGTAAGTTGTCATGTTGCATGCAATAAAAATTGCCCTCTAAATATGTATGACTTATTAGTGTAGAGAAAATAAGCTTTATACGATCTTGTGATATGGAAGTAATAAAAGCAACGGACTGCATAATAAAGGTTCATATCAAAAGTGGCAGTATAAAGTGACGTTCTTTTGCATTAAGATTTCGTGCATCCAACCATACAAGCACATGACAACCTCTGCTTCCCTTTGCGAAGGGCCTATCTTTTACATTATGCAAGAGTCAAGGTGATCTTCACCTTTCCTTTTTACATTTTATCCTTTGGCAAGCACCTCATTTCGGAAAGATCCTGATATATATATATATATCCAATTGGATGTAAGTTAGCATGAACTATTATTGTTGACATTACCCTTGAGGTAAAAGGTTGGGAGGCAACACTATAAGCCCCTATCTTTCTCTGTGTCTGATTAAAACTCCTTAATCATAAGTATTGCATGAGTGTTAGCAATTGTGAAAGACTAAATGATAGTTGAGCATGCGGACTTGCTGAAAAGCTCTTATATTGACTCTTTCTGATGTTTTGATAAATTTCAATTGCTTCAATGACTGAGATCATAGTTTGTTAGTTCTCAATGAAGTTTATGAATCATACTTGACATTGTGAATAGATTGTTACTTGAGCATAAGAAATCATATGACAAAATATATATATGTTGCTATTATAAGAATGATCATGATGCCCTCATGTCCATATTTTATTTTTATCGACACCTCTATCTCTAAACATGTGGACATATTTTTCAATATCGGCTTCTGCTTGAGGACAAGCAAGGTCTAAGCTTAGGGGAGTTGATACGTCCATTTTGCATCATGCTTTTATATCAATATTTATTGCATTATGGGCTGTTATTACACATTATGTCACAATACTTATGGCTATTCTATCTTATTTTACAAGGTTTACATGAAGAGGGAGATTGCGGCAGCTGGGATTCTGGGCTGGAAAAGGAGCAAATATTGGAGACCTATTCTGCACAGCCCCAAAAGTCCTGAAACTCCATGAAAGTCATTTTCGGAATTAATGATATTTATTGAGCGGAAGAAGTACCTGAGGGGGGCCACCCACCATCCACGAGGATGGGGGTGCACCCTAGCCCCCTGGGCGCGCCCCCTGCCTCATGGGCCACTTGGCAGCCCTTCGGTGCCCATCTTCGGTTATATGAAGTCTTTTACCCTGGAAAAAATCATAAGCAAGCACACGGGATGAAACTCCACCGCCACGAGGCGGAACCTTGGCGGAACCAATCTAGGGCTCCGGCGGAGCTGTTCTACCGGGGAAACTTCCCTCCGGGAGGGGGAAATCATCACCATCATCATCACCAACGATCCTCTCATCGGGAGGGGGTCAATCTCCATCAACATCTTCACCAGCACCATCTCCTCTCAAATCCTAGTTCATCACTTGTATCCAATCTTTGTACCAAAACCTCAGATTGGTACCTGTGGGTTTCTAGTAGTGTTGATTACCCCTTGTAGTTGATGCTAGTTGGTTTATTTGGTGGAAGATCATATGTTAAGATCCTTAATGCATATTAATACACCTCTGGTCATGAACATGAATATGCTTTGTGAGTAGTTACGTTTGTTCCTGAGGACATGGGTGAAGTCTTGCTATTAGTAGTCATGTGAATTTGGTATTCGTTCGATATTTTGATGAGATGTATGCTGTCTCTCCTCTAGTGGTGTTATGTGAACGTCGACTACATGACACTTCACCATTATTTGGGCCTAGAGGAAGGCATTGGGAAGTAATAAGTAGATGATGGGTTGCTAGAGTGACAGAATCTTAAACCCTAGTTTATAAGTTGCTTCGTAAGGGGATGATTTGGATCCATATGTTTCATGCTATGGTTAGGTTTACCTTAATACTTATTTTGTAGTTGCGGATGCTTGCAATAGGGGTTAATCATAAGCGGGATGCTTTTCCAAGAAAGGGTAGTACCCAAGCACCGGTCCACCTACATATCAAATTATCAAAGTAACGAACGCGAATCATATGAACGTGATGAAAACAAGCTTGACGATAATTCCCATGTGTCCTCGGGAGCGCTTTTCTCATTATAAGAACTTGTCCAGGCTTGTCCTTTGCTACAAAAAGGATTGGGCCACCTTGCTGCACCTTATTTACTTTCATTGCTTGTTATCCGTTACAAATTACCTTATCACAAAACTATCTATTACCTACAATTTTAGTGCTTGCAGAGAATACCTTACTAAAAACCGCTTGTCATTTCCTTCTGCTCATCGTTGGGTTTGACACTCTTACTTATCGAAAAGACTACAATAGATCCCCTACACTTGTGGGTCATGAACCATCAACTGCCTCTTGCTCCAGCCTCCACGGGGTACTGTTCATCCACAGTCGTCCTTCGGCCTCCATCGGCTACTGTTCATAGAGCCTCCATGGGGTCATGTTCATCCACCCCCAAGCGGTTGGGGTGTGGCAGCCTCCTCAGGGTCCTGTTCATCTAGCGGCTATGGCCTACTACCATAGGGTCCTGTTCATCCAACCCCACCGGGACTGTTCATCCATAGCTAACCAACCGGCTCGACTCACCACGTCTCGACTTGTTCTACGTACCGCACGCACGATAGTAACAATCATTGTTCATCAATAGGAAACCCAACACCGTCTAGCTACGTCTCACATAGGGGCTCGATTGGCTTCAGTTAGCAGCAGTATCGAAGAAATCGCTCGGGTTCAGTCAGCAGCAAAGGAATCGCTCGGTTTCAGTTAATAGCCAAGGGATCAATCGCTCGGGTTCAGTAACATAGCTAGTGCGATCGCTCGGGTATAGTTAGCCAAAGCCTCGCACACACGTGCATACACGAGAGAAATGCGCAAACCACAATGCATCGCTCGGCCCCGACCACCCACCATAACCGGGAACTCCCAGATATTTTCCTCGCCCTCGCTTCTAGCACGATTTTTTCCATCATGGACGGCCCAAAGAATGTCATGCAGGTACGTCTCTGGCCCGCCCAGGACAAAAAGCCCATTTTCTATCATGATTTTTTATCATAGAAGTAGGATCCCACCACATTTATCATGATACGTGTTTTTGTCACAATTATCGTCATAGAAGTGTCATAAGCATGACAGCATTTTTTTCTTTGGGCCAAAATGTCACGGATGTGTCTTTTTTGTAGTGTATAGTCCTATGGCATTCGGTTAAGGTGGCAACTTCCATATAAAATTGCGACCAACTGGATCATCGGTGCGGCCTCTGTCTTGTGTGTAGGACTGAGGCAGTTCACTGGTCCTATCGGGCCTCACATCGGTGCACGTCTGCGTGATTGGGCGTGACCGCTACGGGGTCCCTTGAGAGACCCTGAGATGATGGGGTTGGCCAGTTGGTTGATGTTGACCCAGCCTGCCCTATCTGTGATGAATGTCAAGGAGCCAAAGGTTAGGCTATCTACCGGCGGTAGACTGCCGGAAACAGAAAATATTCGATCCAAGATCGATCTCCAGACGGCACTGATCGTTCCTGGCGTGCCAACTGATGGTGCAAAATACCATCAGATCTCTCGGTAGGGGTCCAAGCGCAGCTGGAAGTCATGGATCAAAGGCTGACACGAGGGTTTATCTAGATTTGGGCCTCCGGAGAGTAATACCCTGCGTCCTGCTAGTTTTGATGATTCATATTTGAGGGATACCGAGTGCGAGGGGTTAAAACCGGCGGATCCATGACTAAGGCACGGAAGATTAGGGGGTACGGACTTCTAGCTAAGTGGGCCATCGAGCTCCTCCCGCATTAGGTTACACATGGGATGCCCCCGATACTGGAGTGGCTGCACCCCCCGCATTATGCATATTGACATAACCTCAATTATTGTCAATCCAGATTTGGCCAGCGTTTTTATCCTGCCCATCAATTGAAGGACCTCTCTGCTATCTTCCTCCTGGGGGCTCCGAGGACGCCAACTATGGCGCTTCTTCAACGGAGCATTTGTAAACTCTGGAAGACCCATTCGGATAGGGTCAGGAAGGGAGACATCCTCTATATGAAACCACTTGGAAGGCCAATCCTCGGATGTCTTCTTCGGAGTGCCGGATAGGTATCTGGTCCCGGCGATGCGCCATATTTCGGCTCTGCCCACTTGAAATATTGATCCCTCCTGATTGCGGGGGACGAGGCAGAACAGCCTCTTCCATAGCTCGAAATGAGCTTCACAACCCAGAAATAACTCACAAAGGGCGACATAACCTGCGATGTGCAGGATGGAGGCAGGGGTGAAGTTGTGCAGCTGGAGGCCATAATACTCCAGGTGCCCGCGGAGGAACGGATGGATTGGAAATCCGATGCCCCTTAGCAAGTAAGGGACAAGGAACACTCACTCCCCCCGGGATGGGTTGGGAAAATTATCCGCTTGCTCCCCGCCCATCAAAGGTGGCCAATCTGGCTCGAACGGGGACAAGATATGCAGGTGGGAGAAACCCCTGGGTCTGCAACTCCACCAATTGGTCGTGGGATACGGTACACTTCTCCCAATCACCTGGCTTGGCGCTATGAGGGCGAGAGGAGGAGCTGCGGTGGTCGGCCATGATGGGATGGTTTTTTCGGGCACGCTCTGATGGATACTCGCTCGGGGAAGATGGTGTGTTTTGGATCTGAGGATCCCCGTCTCTTTAATAGATGATTTATTTACATGGTCAGGGTGGCAAGTGTAAAAATGCCCCGGCTTCTCGCATTCGCTTGACACGTGAAGACTGACATTATTAAGGTACAGAAGCCAATGAGTACAACATTAAAAGGGAAGTCGGACACTGGTCGTTACAACAGGTACTCTGGAGAATTTGGAGAAGAACCCGCCTTGCAATGCCGAAGACAATCTGCGTGCCGGACTCATTGTCATTGAAGCCTGGTTCAGGGGCTACTGAGGGAGTCCTGGATTAGGGGGTCCTCGGACAGCCGGACTATATGCTTATGTCGGACTGTTGGACTATGAAGATACAAGATTGAAGACTTCGTCCCGTGTCCGGGTGGGACTCTCCTTTGCATGGAAGGCAAGCTTGGCAATTCGGATATGTAGATTCCCTTCTCTGTAACCGACTCTGTTTAACCCTAGCCCCCTCTGGTGTCTATATAAACTGGAGGGTTTAGTCTGTAGGACAACAACAATCATAATCATAGGCTGGCTTCTAGGGTCTAGCCTCTACAATCTCGTGGTAGATCAACTCTTGTAATACTCATATCATCAAGATCAATCAAGCAGGAAGTAGGGTATTATCTCCATAGAGAGGGCCCGAACCTGGGTAAACATTGTGTCCCCCGCCTCCTATTACCACTAGCCTTAGACACACAGTTCGGGACCCCCTACCGGAGATCTGCCGGTTTTGACACCGACATTGGTGCTTTCATTGAGAGTTCCACCGTGTCGTCACCATAAGGCTTGATGGCTCCTTCAATCGTCTTCAACGATGCGGTCCAGGGTGAGGTTTTCCTCCCCGGACAGATCTTCATATTCGACGGCTTCGTACTGCAGCCAACTCGCTTGGCCACCTGGAACAGATCGATAGCTACGCCCCTGGCCATCAGGTCAGGTTTGGTAGCCTGAACTACATTGCCAACATCCACGGAGACTTGAACTTCGACGGATTCGAGCCCATGACAGGTGCGCCTACGGTCGTGATGAGCAAGACTTAGATCTGCCATCGGACGTTGTTCAGGAGATCACACCGGCAGCTGCTCCGGCTTTAAATCCAGAGCAGATCATGCCATCCGAGGATGGGTGTATGAACCCCGCCATGGAGGCCGCACACTCAGCGGCAATAGAGCCGAACACAGATCTCACTTCCAAGGAGGTCTGTGTCTTTGGACCCTCTGACTCGTCTCTAGCCATAGGCTCCGAACCGTGTACATTCGTGCCCATCGGACCTAACTGGGCACTAGTCATGGAGTTTGGCTCCACGGATATCTTTTAGCACTCGCCCTTGGGCGCTATGAGTGGGAAGCGGACGACGAAGGAATTCGTTACTGTCGGTGTCAAAAACGGCGGATCTCAGGTAGGGGGTCCCAAACTGTGTGTCTAGGCGGATGGTAATAGGAGACAAGGGACACGATGTTTTTACCCAGGTTCAGGCCCTCTCGATGAAGGTAAAACCCTACTACTTCTTGATTGATATTGATGATATCGGTAGTACAAGAGTGGATCTACCACGAGATCAAGGAGGCTAAACCCTAGAAGCTAGCCTATGGTATGATTGTTGTTCGTCCTATGGACTAAAACCCTCCGGTTTGTATAGACAACGGAGAGGGCTAGGGTTACACAGAGTCGGTTACAATGGTAGGAGATCTACATATCCGTATCGCCAAGCTTGCCTTCCATGCCAAGGAAAGTCCTATCCGGACACGGGACGAAGTCTTCAATCTTGTATCTTCATAGTCTTGGAGTCCGGCCAATGATGATAGTTCGGCTATCCGGACACCCCCTAGTCCAGGACTCCCTCAGTAGCCCCCGAACCAGGCTTCAATGACGACGAGTCCGGCGCGTATATTGTCTTCGGCTTTGCAAGGCGGGTTCTCCTTCAAATTCCATGTGCTTGCCGAATAGTGTCCGACTTCCTTATAAATGTTGTGCTCCTTGGCTTCCACGTCCAATAATGGCCCTCTTCCATGTGTCATATGAGTGCGAAAAGCCAGGGTATTTTTATGTTTCACCCCCTAGCCGTGCGAATAAGCTGCCTATAAGAGAGGTGAGGATCTAGATCCGAATCACACCATCCTTCTTCCGCAAGTACTCATCGAAGTGCCTCTGACGAAAATCCATTCCATCATGGACAGTTGACACGGCTCCTCCTCTCGCGCTCCCAGCCCTCAGCCAGGAGATTGGAGGAGATGTTCAGTCCCGCATAGCAAGCTAGTGACGCTCCAAGCAGAGGGATATCTTCCCCCAGCCTTCATGGTTCCGGTTCGAGCCGGACTGGCCACCTACAAGGGTGGAAAGCAGGCGGAGAGCGTCCCCAATCCCTCCAAAGGAGAGCGGGTATGCTTCATCCCTTATCTAATAAGGGGACTCGGATATCCCATACATCCGTTTCTCCTGGGGCTCCTGGAGTTCTATGGACTCCAGCTTCACCACCTTACACCTGCCTCCATTTTGCACATCGCGGGCTTTGTAGCCCTTTGCGAGCTGTTCTTGGGCATCAAGGCCCACTTTGCGCTATGGAAGAGATTGTTTTGCCTCGTACCCCGTTCTCACGAGGGGTCGATATATCAAGTGGGCGGAGCCAAAATATGGCGCATCGCCGGGACCGGATATCTATCCGGAACCCCGAAGAAGGCGTCCGAAGACGGGCCTTCGGAATGATTTTATATGGAAGACGCCCCACTGCCGGACCCAGTTCGGATCGGCCTCCCGGAGTTTAGCAACGCTCCTCTAAAGAAACGCCTGAGCTGGCGCCCGCGGAGCCCTCAACGGGAGAATGACAGGGGCGTCCAATATCTGATGGGCCGGATAAGGTTACTGGCCCATTCCGGATTGACTATGACTGGAGTCATGGCAACGTGCATCATGCGAGGGGTGCAGCCGCTCCAATATAGGGGCCACCCCATGTGGGATTTCAACGGGGAGGATGACGCCACCCGTCATGGCCGCAAGGGGCCGGGATCGGTTGACGATCTCGTGAAGATCCTGTCCGGCTTGTACAAGGGGAAGAAAGAGGACTTCCTCCACACGAGTCCATTGAATGGATTCTCCATGAATAACCCTTGGAGCTAGGTAAGCGGACGTTTATCTATCCGATCCATATTCCCAAAGTTAAGTGTCTCACTTTGTGATTTTGACGCAGGAGCTGCGCCGGGACGTAGAGGGCATACACAGCCTGACTCCACAGCCCGAGGATCCGGGACGATCCCTTGATCCGGCCTCCGAAGAGGATCCGGACATAAAGGTGGAGCTGATCGATGGGGTGTTCCACCAACTTAGCATGGACAATGCTTTGGTCGCCATTACGGCCGACTACCCCGGTTTAACTACGGCTTCCCAGGTAACTATGACCGGAGTCCTGACATCATTGCTTATCCATGCTCATTTCTGACCACCGTATACCAACGGTACTCCACAGGAGGCGCCTTTAGGCGGGAAGCCGAACCTGTGGCGGCTGACCAACAAGGGTCAGTTCGGCCCAGCAGGCGGAAGAGGAGTGCGGCGCGAATTGAAACGTCCCCGCAACGGTACGACGCACCACCATTTTTAAGGGAAAGTTTCCTAGGAGGTATATTAACGCTCATGATTTTTTAGGAGAAAGGGCGCTCGCCGGACAGTGTCCGGAGAGGTTGCCAATCAAGCCTCCGCCAGCCATGCTCCAACGCCTGGTCCGGAGGGGGAGGCAAACACAAGGCATGAGCTGGATGCTCCTCCAACGGAGGATGCCGACAGGCTGTCTGCCACCAGGTCTGAGGTGGAGAGCGCCATGAATCACAGGTGCCGCCGGACAGTTCTTCGTGACGCGTGTTTCTCCCCGGAGGCACTGAATGCCTTTAATGCGGGAGACGTGCACCTCCGTGCCGCTCGAGATGGTCTAACCAGAGCCACGGAGAAGTATGTGAAAGACATATGGGTGAGGAATTTTAATAGTTATGTATGCCAGTAGCCCCCGAGACTTAAAATAGTTAGAATAACTAATTTAAGGATCATTTGTTATGCAGGGTCTTACGGAGAAGAATACCCACCTGTCCCAGGAGCTTCAAGAGTGCAAGGCCCAACTTGAGGCCGCACTAGCCGCCGTGAGGGGAGCCACAGAGACCCCCTCTGGTAATGCATACTTCGAAAAGATAAGCCTTTTATGAAGTGCGGTGTATGTATAAGTCTGACAATAATATTGCAGATGGTGCCGGACTAGATACGGACAAGCAACATCTACTGCACCAGCTGAAGGCCGGCGAGAAGGTGCTTATGAGGGTGCAGCTGGAGAGGAACAAACTCCAAGATGCCAACACCCAGCTGGGCGAAGAACTAAAAGATGTTCGGGTCCAGTTGTCTGACTCCGTGAAGGAGAATCGGTGGCTTTGTCGCGGCATTTACAGTAAGTGCTTGAGCAAACTCTTTTGAAAAACAAGAGTTCGACGAGGAAGTCGATTGACAGAGATGTGTCTGTAGGTGTGCTCACAGGTCGTCCTGCGGAGGAAATGCCCGGTTCAACGGGTGACCTACTTCCCGAGCTGCTGCAACGGCACGAACGTGTTCGGCAGGCGATGAGCAGCGTCGCCCAGGCCTTATGGTCGTCCGTCACCCTACCCGAGGGTCTTGGAGGGCTTGCAGAGAAGCTTCAGGGAGCACGGCAGCGCTTCCGTTTGTGGAAGATATCAGCCTGCCGTCAAGGCGCCAGGGAGGCCTGGGCCATGGTGAAGACGCGGTACACGAAGGCTGATCCGAACCACATGGCCGAGGTCGGACCTGTGGGGCCTGATGGGAAGGATATCCCTGTGAGCTTAATGTACGGCCAAAGTTGGCCGCTAAGTATTCCCAACGGGACTGTAAACTAGACAGACTGTTAGACGGGATTGAAGAGGAGTACAATCAGTCAAGTTGATGATGTAATTTAAAATGACATGTAAAATGCCTTCTAGCCGGATTGTAGATCGTTTGTCTTTGCGAACCTGTTTGCTTCAACCTCTGGACCCAACAGTCCGGAGTGTGTCCGAATACCCTCATGGTTATGTAAAAACCGGGGCATGCATGGAGACCAGGCGTAGGGGTCATTAGTGCTTTATTAGACAAGTGCCCAACTAGTTATGTTATATTACATGGTTAGTAAGAAACATCTTCCAGGGAGAATAGTTCCGTTAGGGGTTCCTTTCCCTGGGAGGCATGCCCTAAAGTGCATGTCCGGACTGCGAAAAGAGCAGAAAAAAAGCGTCTGGGGGCAGATAAATAAATAAGTAAGAAATCATCTTTCAAGTCACCGACCCAATATTCCCTTAAGAACGCTAGCTTTCGGCTTCACCCAGTCTGAGGTACACATCCGGCTGACCCGGCAGTAACAATCGCAGAGCTGCTCCCTTTACCTCCTAGCCGAACAATCGGGAACGTAGGGGTAAGCACAAGAGCCAGGCAACCCAGCTTGGCCAAAACTTAAGTCATATCGATGCATATAATGGTGAATGAAAGGTACATGCGGAAGTGTGACACATGTTTTGGGCGTGAAGCCCTTATAAATAAGCTTCTGTTAAAGAAGCCCCCAGGTATAATGAGTGCGAGCCGCACGTCAAGTGTGTGCGCACAATGCGCAGATCAGCCCTCATAGGCTTTATGAAAAAAGGAGGAAGAGAGAGAAAAACAAAAGACAGCTAAAGTATAAAATGTGGACGGAGGAAGGAGACGAACTCTGAGTCCGGCGCTAGGCGTAGAACCTTCGGAGACGGGCTGCGTTCCATGGGTTCGGCTCGAGTCGGTTGTCCGATGCATTTCATAGACGGTATGCTCCGCCGGTCAGGACTTGGTCGATGATGAAGGGACCTTCCCATTTGGGCTTGAGTTTGTCCTTTTTCTTGTCCGGCAAGCGTAGAACTAATTCGCCAACATTGTAAGTTTTGGCCTGTACTTCTCGGCTTTGATATCTTCGAGCCTGCTGTTGATAGAATGCGGAACGAGCTTTTGCCACGTCGCGCTCCTCTTCTAAGGCGTCCAAATTGTCCTGCCGATCCAGCTCAGCTTCTCTTTCTTCATACATGCGCACGCGAGGTGAGTCGTGAATTACATCTCAGGGCAAAACTGCCTCTGCGCCGTACACCATAAAAAATGGTGTGAATCCGATAGTGCGGTTTGGCGTGGTCCGCAGCCCCCAGAGTACGGAGTCGAGCTCCTCCACCCAGTGCGTGTTAGATTCCATGAGGGAGTGCACTAACCTGGGTTTGATGCCGCTCATGATTAGACCATTTGCTCGTTCGACTTGACCGTTAGTTTGAGGGTGATAGACTAAAGCGTAGTCGAGCTTGATACCCATAGTTTTGCACCAGAGTTTAACCTCGTCGGCCGTGAAGTTCGTGCCGTTATCAATGATGATGCTATGGGGGATGCCATAACGGTGTACCACCCCAGATATGAAGTCTATCACAGGTCCGGATTCGGTCGTTTTAACTGGCTTGGCCTCTATCCATTTGGTGAATTTGTCCACCATGACCAATAGGTATTTTTGCTTGTGGGTTCCCCCTTTAAGGGGGCCAACCATGTCAAGCCCCCAGACCGCGAACGGCCAGGTGATGGGTATAGTTTTGAGGGCGGTGGGTGGCATGTGGCTTTGATTAGCAAAGAGCTGGCAACCGACGCATCGTTGGACTAAGTCCTGAGCATCTGCCCGGGCCATCGGCCAATAAAATCCTATACAGAAAGCCTTGCCTACAAGGGCCCGGGCTGCGGCATGGTGCCCGCCAAGTCCGGCGTGAATTTCAGCTAGAAGATTTCGCCCTTCCTCTTCAGAGATGCACCTTTGAAGGACTCCGGTTGTGCTTTTCTTATAAAGCTCTCCCTCATGGACCTTGTAGGCCTTAGATCGCCATACTATGCAGCGGGCCTCGTTTTGGTCTTCGGGGAGTTCCTGCCTAGTTAAGTAGGCTAGGAATGGTTCCGTCCACGGGGCAATGACTGCCATTATTTCGTGGGCTGAAGGTGTTATTTCATTGGCTAAGCCACCGATTGTGTCAGAATGTTCGATGTTGGGAGGTGCGGTTGGTTCCGGGTTGTTGTTTCCGGACTCCTCTTCCCATAATACGGATGGCTTAAAGAGCCGCTCCAGGAAGATGTTTGGAGGGACGGCATCGCGTTTTGCGCCGATGCGTGCCAACACGTCGGCCGCCTGGTTATTATCCCGGGCTACATGGTGGAATTCGAGTCCTTCGAACCGAGCTGACATTTTTAGGACGGCATTACGGTAGGCTGCCATTTTCGGATCCTTGGCGTCAAAGTCTCCATTTACTTGGGATATTGCGAGGTTTGAATCCCCGCGGACCTCTAGGCGTTGAATGCCCATGGAGATTGCCATCCGGAGACCATGTAGAAGGGCCTCGTATTCGGCTGCATTGTTGGAGTCTGTGTACATTATCTGAAGTACGTATTGGACTGTGTCTCCGGTTGGGGACGTCAAGACGACGCCAGCCCCCAAGCCGGCCAACATTTTGGAGCCATCGAAGTGCATGATCCAATTGGAGTATGCGCCGTACTCTTTAGGGAGTTCGGCTTCGGTCCATTCAGTGATGAAGTCAGCCAAAACTTGTGACTTTATAGCTCGACGTGGTTTGTAGGTTATGTCGAACGGTAAGAGCTCAATGGCCCATTTTGCAATCCTGCCCATTGCATCGCGGTTGTTTATGATGTCGTTGAGAGGTACTTTGGAGGCTACTGTTATCGAACACTCTTGAAAGTAGTGTCGCAGCTTCCGGGATGCCATGAACACCGCGTACGCTATCTTTTGATAATGTGGATACCGGGACTTGCATGGAGTTGAGACAGTGGATACGTAGTACACTGGTTTTTGAAGAGGGAATTTGTGTCCTTCTGTTTCTCGTTCGACGACGAGCACCGCGCTTACAACCTGATGTGTTGCCGTGATGTATAATAACATTGGTTTGCCCAAGTTGGGCGCGGCCAGGACCGGATTTGTTGCCAACATGGCCTTTATTTCTCCAAGTCCAGCCATGGCAGCATCCGTCCATTCAAAGTGTTCGGTGTGCCGGAGGAGGCGATAAAGGGACAATGCCTTTTCTCCTAAGCGGGAGATGAAGCGGCTTAGAGCCGCCATGCATCCAGTCAATTTTTGTATTTGTCTGAGGTCTTTTGGGATATCCAACTGTGACAGAGCTCGGATCTTGGTTCGGTTTGCTTCAATTCCTCTACCGGATACAATGAAGCCCAAGAGCTTTCTGGCTGGTACGCCGAACACACATTTTTCGGGGTTGAGCTTAATATCATATGCTCGGAGGTTGTCAAATGTGAGCCTCAAATCGTCTACTAGAGTTTCTACGTGTTTGGTCTTGACGACCACATCGTCTACGTATGCCTCCACTATTTTGCCGATCTGGGTCGCCAGACATGTCTGAATCATGCGCTGATATGTTGCGCCGGCGTTTTTGAGCCTGAAGGGCATTGTGTTGAAGCAGAATGGTCTGTATGGAGTAATGAATGCTGTTGCAGCTTGGTCTATCTCCGCCATCTTGATTTGATGGTAGCCGTAGTATGCGTCGAGGAAGCACAATGAGTCGTGCCCTGCGGTAGCATCGATGATTTGATCAATGCGGGGAAGGGGGAAAGGATCCTTTGGACAAGCCTTGTTAAGGTCTTTAAAATCGACACATAGGTGCCAGGATTTGTCCTTTTTTGGTACCATTACCAGGTTTGCTAGCCAGTCCGGTTGTTTTATGTCTCTGATGAATCCGGCTTCTAATAGTTTGGCTAGCTCCTCTCCCATTACCTATCTTTTGGGTTCGGAAAATCACCGAAGAGCCTGTTTGACTGGCTTGAATCCTTTTAGGATGTTTAGGCTGTGTTCTGCCAACCTGCGTGGGATTCCTGGCATATCTGAAGGGTGCCAGGCAAAGATGTCCCAATTTTCCCGAAGGAATTCTCGTAGAGCGGCGTCTACATCAGGGTTTAGTTGTGCCCCAATGGAGGCCGTCTTTATGGGTTCCGTTGGATGGACTTGGAATTTGACTATTTCGTCTGCTGGCTTAAAAGAGGTGGACTTGGATCTCTTATCGAGTATCACATCGTCCCTGTTCACCATGGAGCGTAGCGCGGTGAGTTCCTCTGCCACTAGGGCTTCGGATAGTGCCTCTAGGGCTAGTGCGGCTGTCTTATTCTCGGCCCGGAGTGCTATGTCCGGATCACTGGAAAGAGTGATGATTCCATTGGGCCCGGGCATTTTAAGCTTCACGTACCCGTAATGGGGTATAGCTTGAAAAATTGTGAATGCCTCTCGCCCTAATAAAGCGTGATATCCGCTGCTGAACGGGGCCACTTGGAATGTGACCTCCCCGGACCTGTAATTGTCCGGCGAGCCGAACACCACATCCAGTGTAATTTTTCCTATGCAGCGTGTTTCCCGACTAGGGATTATTCCTCTAAAGGTTGTGCTGCTTCGCTCAATGCGGCTCCAGTCTATCTCCATTTTTCGAAGGGTTTCTTCGTAGATGAGGTTTAATCCGCTGCCGCCATCCATGAGTACCTTAGTAAGGCAAAAGCCGTCCACTGTTGGACTGAGGACCAATGCGGCTGGTGCTCGGGCTGTTCGGAATTTAGGTTCGTCGCTGGCATTGAAGGTGATAGCCGTGTCGCTCCATGGGTTTATTGTTGCTACTTGGTAGACTTCGGCGAGGCTGCGGAGTGTTCGTTTCCGCATATTATTTGATGCGAAAGTCTCGAAGACTGTTAATACCGTACTGGTACTGTTGGGGTGGTTCTCTGGGGCTAGAAGTTCTTCGCCACTTTTGGCCACCTGCCGTAGTATCCAACATGCTCGAAGGCTATGTGTTGGAGTGGCGCCCTCTATACTATGGATTTTACAGGGTCCGCTGAGCCATCCCTCCAGTACGGTTCCGTGCCCTTTAGGGTGTTTTTGCTTTTTGGTTTTTGTCCCAGGTGCTTGAGCATGATGCACCCTTTTATTTCGGACTAGGGTTGTGTTCGGAGCCGGATGGTGCCAAAACTTGGTTTCGATTTTCCAGGCACTCTCCATCGCACAGTACTTTCGTACTATGGACGCCGGGTCGGCGAAGCGTGTAATTTCACGACGACTTATGGCGTTCATGATTCCCTTGTCCGTGCAATTGTTGCAGAAAATTAAGATTGCGCTTCCCTCACGGCAGTCCTTTATCCTGTCCATAACCAGGAGGAATTTGGCCCAGTAATGATGTACTGTTTCATCGGGCTCTTGCCGTATTTGAGATAGATCGCTGCCTGACTTTAGGTTCAGTACTTGACTGACGTCCGTCCCTCCGTGGGAATCCGGCAAGGAGGGATCAGGAATCCGGACATAACTGGTCTTCAATATAGAAGAAGAGTCGCCGCGCTGTTCCTCTACCACGGCAACGTGGTGGGTAGCCTGGGGAGAGTTGATCTCTCTCAGATCGGTTTTAAGCCCAATCTGAACGTAGTCTGTAGCGACTCCCAAGGCGGCGATGCGATCCAAGAGCTCGTTTACGGAGGAAAGCTCCATCGGATCTAGCTGCTCGGAGAGTTCCGAGTTGACGTGAAGATCGCTTTTGATGACCCGAGAGGTCATTGTCGGAGCGGCGGACGAACAGGCGGTCATAAGAAAACCACCTAGCCGGATAGTCTGGCCGGTGGCCAAAGCTCCTTTGGCAACGATACCGTCTTTAAAGATGGGAAGAGGCATCCTTCCTGATTGCGACGGCACAGAGGAACTCTCAATGAAAGCAGCAATGTCGGTGTCAAAACCGGCGGATCTTGGGTAGGGGGTCCCGAACTGTGTGTCTAGGCGGATGGTAAGAGGAGACAAGGGACACGATGTTTTTACCCAGGTTCGGGCCCTCTCGATGGAGGTAAAACCCTACTCCTGCTTGATTGATATTGATGATATGGGTAGTATAAGAGTGGATCTACCACGAGATCAAGGAGGCTAAACCCTAGAAGCTAGCCTATGGTATGATTGTTGTTCGTCCTATGGACTAAAACCCTCCAGTTTATATAGACACCAGAGAGGGCTAGGGTTACACAGAGTCGGTTACAATGGTAGCAGATCTACATATCCGTATCCCCAAGCTTGCCTTCCACGCCAAGGAAAGTCCTATCCGGACACGGGACGAAGTCTTCAATCTTGTATCTTCATAGTCTTGGAGTCCGGCCAATGATGATAGTTCGGCTATCCGGACACCCCCTAGTCCAGGACTCCCTCAGTTACCCACCCACCACCCACTTAATAGCCACCGTCGACGACTTAACCGACATGCTTGATTTCGACTCTGAAGACATCGACGGTATGGACGACGATGCCGAAGAAGAAAAGGAACCACCGCCCACAGGGCGCCGGACAGCCACCTCATCATATGATATATATATATATATATATATATATATATATATATATATATATATATATATATATATATATATATATATATATATGGTGGACACACCCAAAGGAGATAATGACGAGGATCAAAAGGATGCAGCAAAGGATGATCCTCTTGAGAAGCAACCGAAGCGCCAACATCAGCGGCGCCGCTCTAAATCCCTCCATGGCAAAAACAGCAATACCGGCACAAGAGACAATAGCACTCCGGATGATGTCGAAGACGAAAAAAATCCCGCCCAGCCAAGCCTCGAGCAAGCCAGACGGGAGGACGGGCAAGCTAGCCCTGATGAACATGCAATGGATGAAGACTCGGAGGATGACAATTACATGCCCCTCTCCGAAAACAAGGTGATCCTCGGCGATGAAGAATTTATCGTGCTTGAGAATCCCGTCGAGCAGGAGCGCTTCAAGCGCTGGCTTATAGCCACTGCAAAGAGCCTGAAGAAAAAACAGCAGCAGCTTCAAGCTGATCAAGATATGCTCACTAACAGATGGACTGAAGTGTTGGCGGCCGAGGAATACGGACTTGAGTGCCCAACCAAAAGTTACCTGAGGTGCAGGTTTCTACCTCAATTCGAGGATGGGGCACTAGAGCCTACACTACCAGCACACGATGCGGCTGACCAACCACCTCGTGGCCGAGACAAAGCGGCATATCAGCCCGAACACCAGCCCGCACCCCGTCGCCGAACAAATAAAAACACGAAGGCCATGGGCTACATGCATGACCTGCGAGGCGAATTGGAAAACAAAGCAGGACAATCAAGATTGATCTACGGATCACGGGGGCGCGCCCCAACACGTGACGATGACCGCCACGCAGGATATACTAAATAAAAATCCGCCCGGGCTGAATACAGCAGACCAGACTCATCCGAACAGCGTCGCGACGTAGCCCAGCATAGAGGCACCGCACACCCCCTATGCTTCACTGACGAAGTAATGGAGCACGAATTCCTAGAAGGGTTTAAACTCGTGAACATCGAACCATATGATGGGACAACAGACCCCGCGGTATGGATCGAAGATTTCCTTCTCCACATTCACATGGCTCGCGGCGATGATCTACATGCCATCAAGTACCTCCCACTAAAACTCAAGGGGCTAGCTCGACATTGGCTGCTGGCAAACTCCATCGACAGTTGGGAGAATCTGGAAGACGCATTCCTCGACAACTTCCAGGGCACTTATGTGCGACCACCGGATGCTGATGACTTAAGTCACATAACCCAGCAGCCCAGAGAGTCAGCCAGGAAACTCTGGACTTGGTTCTTAACTAAAAAGAATCAAATCATCGAATGTCTGGATGCCGAAGCCCTATCGGCCTTTAAGCATAACATCTGCAACGAGTGGCTTGCCTGACACCTTGGCCAAGAGAAGCCGAAATCCATGACAGCCCTTACGACACTCATGACCCGCTTTTGTGCGGGCGAGGACAGCAGGTTGGCTTGCAGCAACAGCACATCAAGAAATCCTGGCACTTTAGACACCAGAGATAATAACGGCAAGTCCCGATGCAGCAAACATAAACGTCAAAATGATGATGACAACGCCAAAGACACGACCGTCAATGCTGGATTCAGCGGCTCTAATACCGGTCAAAGGAAGAAACAATTCAAACGAAACAGCCCGGGCACGTCCAGTCTGAACTGTATACTCGACCGTCCATGCCAAATTCATGGCACCCCAGGAACACCAGCCAATCAAACCAACAGAGAATGCTAGGTCTTCAAACAAGCTGGCAGGTCAGGTGCCGAAAACAAGGAGAAGGGGTCGCAAAGCGACAATGACGATGACGAGGAGCCCCGGCCACCGAACACAGGAGGGCAAAAGAAGTTTCCCCCGCAAATCAAAACGGTGAACATGATAAATGCCACCCACATTCCCAAGCGGGAGAGGAGGCGCACACTTAGGGATGTCGACGCAATGGAGCCAGTCGCCCCAAAATATAACCCATGGTCGTCCGGCCCGATCACCTTTGACCGCAAGGACCAATATCCGCCAGGACAGCTCAGCCGCACTAGTCCTTGACCCGATAATTGACGGATTCCACCTCACACGAGTTCTCATGGATGGAGGCAGCAGTCGGAACCTGCTTTATCAGGATACAGCATGCAAGATGGGAATCGATCTTTCAAAGATCAAACCCACTAAAACCACCTTTAAAGGTGTTATACCAGGTGTAGAGGCCCGTTGTATAGGCTCCGTCACTCTGGAGGTAGTCTTCGGACCCTCCGGATAATTACCGTAACAAAGAGTTAGTCTTCGATATCGTCCCTTTTCGCAGCAGCTATCATGCACTGCTCGGACGAACCATGTTTGCTCGATTCAACGCGATGCCACATTACGCTTATCTTAAGCTCAAGATGCCCGGTCTGCGCAGCGTCATAACAATTAATGCCAGGTTCCCGGACACCATCGAAAGAATCCGAGCTACTACGCGGTAGGATAGCCCAGCTCGTCAAGAGCTCAATTAAACACTCCGGCGGCAGGCGGAGGCAAAGCTAGGTTAGGCCACACAAAGAGGCTTAACCGCTCCGTGGCACACAAACATTTTTTGCATTTTCCTTGCAGGACCACTTTTGTAGGCCATCGCTGGCGACATGGCGACCAGACCCATGAGGGGACGAATATACCAAGGAGGGAAACAACTCGAACGCGTAAGGGAATCCTTAGATATACCCCTCGATGACCATCCGATTATAACCTAGATCTGCACACAGCCTCCCCCACCTGGTCTCAGCAGGTTCTGAAGTCATATTTCTTTTTATCGCACTACTTGTACTCGTACGCCTCGACGTATTATTCAATTACAACATGTGGCTTTATATGACACTTACTGGTTGTTCTTTCTTATTGATATTCTTTGTCAAATCGCACCCTACACTACGGTACGCCTTAATATGCCAGGGGCTTCGTTGTACCCATAATACAGCAATAAAGTCTGAATACCTTCACGGTCGTTCGGCACCCCGAACTTATAGCATTATATACATCGGCTCCGAATCATGTCTTGGGTCAATAGTTGGGTTACCCGGCTCCTGTGCTTGCTACCCTATGTTCCGCCATATCGGCTAGGGTAGTAAAGGGAGAACTACTGCGATTGTGTCCAAGTTCTTCCGGACGAGCGCCTCAGTAGAGAAAGCCGAAAACTAACTGTCATGATACGGCGAGAGCTGGTCAGCTGTTTGAGAGGTTACAAAATCTTTAAGGATTTCTTCCGCACCATGCGATAACTAATGCAGCGTCCGATGGATCGGCTTTTCTTCCGATCAGGCGCTTATAGAGCCCCTAGTGTGGTCTTCCGAACACCAGGAGCTGCGCCTACCTTTCTTTTGTCAAACTCCTATGGCTAAGTGAGGGTGATAAAGCCTTATAGTCCGATTGCCTGGTTCGTTGCGCTGAACACCTTCTTCAAGGACTCAAAACTGGGGTAAAGAGTGCTCAGGTTTATCCCGAACACCCCCGTACTTCTTATATGGGGGCAGAAGCCGACGACTGGCCAACTCTCAAGATTAATATATAAAACGGCCGCACAGGAGGTAAAGCTTGCAAATAACAGGCATTATATAATATAAATGACCTTGTTTAAACATTACATAGGACAACATGAATGTATTCTTGGGAATATAATGTCCTTGGCACATTGCTCCGCTACAAGGCGGGATCCTTTCAGGACACTGTCATAATATAACTCGGGCTTGTGGTGCTCCTTCCCCAAAGGCGGTCCTTCGGTCATCAGCTTTTCGGAATCCATCTTCGGCGAGTGCACCTTTGCGCGGGCGAAGGCCATTCGAGCACCTTCCATATAGACAGACCGCTTGACGACTTCAAGTCGAGGGCAGGCACTTACAAGCCGCTTCACGAGCCCGAAGTAGCTGCTGGGAATCGCCTCGGCGGACCATAAACGGATAATTAAATCCTTCATGGCTAGTTCGACCGCCCTATGAAGTTCGATCAGCTGCTTTAGTTGATCGGCAAAGGGCACTGGATACTCTGGCGCCAGATACTGCGACCAGAAGAGCTTCTCCACAGTGCCCCTTTCTTCGGCTCAGTAGAATTGTGTGGCATCAGATACGCTGTGCGGCAGTTCCACAAACACCCCTGGAGAAATCCGAATTCAAATTAGTAACATGATTTTCTCCCTTCAAACATATCCACTTTGCATAGAAAAAGCCTTACCGCCGCGATCTTCCTACCCTCCTGGATTTCTTGCAGGGCGCCTTGGGCTTCACCCCGAGCATCTTGGGCGGCTTGATGAGCCTTGATGAGTTCAGATTCCTTCTTCGTTACACTCTGCTCCAAGGTCTCGCATTTCTTCACGGCTTCTTGGAGCTCTTGCTGAACTTGAATAACCCTGGCCTCGTGCTTTTCACGAAGAGCCTGCTCTGTGGCTGCCTTCTTCTCGGCCTTGGCCACCGCCTTCTTAAGAGCTTTGACTTCAGCCGTCGCTCCTAGAGCACATCATGAAAAAAATTCATCATACTCAATTATTCATTCGCGCTGAATGCGAACAAGGTTTTTTGCATACCTTGGTTATTCCCCAACTGCTTCTTCACTTGGCCGAGTTCTTCTTTGGCCCGCTCCAGACTTTGCTTCAGTCCGGAGACTTCCACAGTATGAGAGGCGGCAGTCACTACCGACGCCTGCTTATAAAAAACAAAAGAGGGAGAGGTGTCACAAGGTAAGTCTCCTGCGAACATATATTCGATCCTCTATCCAATTTTTTCTTCCGAACACCAAACAGTGTATCAGGGGCTACTATCTATACTATAACACTCTTTGAAACCTCACAACATACCTCAAAGCCCGTTTTAAGGCTGATGTTGGCTTCATTCAGCCCGCTTTCAGCGGACTGAATCTTCTCAATCACCGCACCCATAAGGGCACGGTGTTCTTCAATGATGGAGGCGCTCTTTAGCGCTGCTGATAAGGTATCCAGCACCTCTGCTTGGGCTGAGGTTGCTGGTGGAACAGGCGCACCCCTTTCTGTCAAGGGAGGTTGCCTGCCTGATTCTGTAGCCATGTTGGTCTCCGGAACTATGTCCGGCTGGGGGCCGAATTCAAGATAGTCTCCGCCGTCGGTGTCCATGGGAGTCTTTTCCCTTGTGTGTCCGGCAATCAATGTTCGACCCTCCGGCGCCGCCTTGACGGTCTTCCCACCCCCTCCTTGGCCTGGGTCCCTTCAGGACGATACCCCGGTGTCATTCACGTATTTGGGGGAGGGGGCCGTCGGGGGTGTCCCGCTGTCCATAGCATCCGAGCCCAGTGAATCCTCTGATGAGGATTGTTCGGCGCGAGACCTGGCCGGACTGCAAAAAAGACATGATGCAATGCATTAAATGATGTACGATAGTGAGTCTGGATACACAAACATGTCTGGGCTTTATATACTCACGATTTCACCAGGGGCTGGACCCTGGGATCCCACTCCGGGCTACTGTCGGCGGCGGTGGCGGATTCCTCCGGAAGGGGAGTCTTACCCTTCTTAGGCGACTCAGCCTCCAAGTGTGTGGAGGCCGTCCGTTTCATCATCCCCCTTGTTGGGGGGTCGGCTTTCCTCCTCTTCCTCGTCCTCTCTGGAGGAAGAGCGGGCCTCGGAGTCTTCGGATATGGTGTCCGAAGTGCCTTATAAGGCGCTGGGACCAGCATCTTCGTTAGAAGTGGGCCGGCTGGTTCTTCTGGTAGTGGGGCCGGGCAGTAGATCTGCCCCGCCTTCTTCGTCCAGCCCTGGGAGAGTTGTGGAAAAACACATTAAGCATTTCCCTTGGATTATGCAGATAAAGCGTATGACTTGCCAACATACGAAGACTTACCGAACTCGCGGGTCGGGATAGTTGGTACCCACGGTCCTCGGTTGAATTCGGCCACGATTTGCCGAACTTAAAGAGCACCTTCCAGATGTCTTTGTGCGATGAGTCAAAAAACCCTGATAGGGTCTGGTGCTTGGCCGGGTCGAATTCGCATAAATTACAAGCCCTGTGTTGACAAGGGAGAATCCAGCGAACTAACATCACCTGGACTACATTGACAGGTTTGATGTTCTTGTCTTCCATACCCTTGACGCGCGTCTGGAGCACCAACAACTCATCTGGCGAACACCAGTTCAGGCCCTTCTTGGGCCAGGACGTAAGCCGCAATGGAGCTTCGGATCGAAATTTAGGAGCTGCGACCCATTTTGTGGCACATGGCTCAGTGACATAGAACCACTGTTGTTGCCACCCTTTGACGGAATCATTGAAGGTACTTGATGGCCATGTGACGTTGGGCATCTTGCTCACCATGGCTCCTCCGCACTCAGCGTGCTCGCCACTCACCACCTTGGGCTTCACATTGAAAATCTTCAGCCATAATCCGAAGTGTGGAGAGATGCGGAGGAAGGCCTCGCACACGACGATGAATGTCAAGATGTTGAGGAAGGAATTGGGGGATAGATCGTGAAAGTCGATCCCATAGTAATACATAACACCACGAACAAATGGGTGGAGGGGAAACCCTAGCCCGCAGACAAAGTGAGGGAGGAATACAACCCTCTCGTGCGGATCCGGAGTGGAGACAATTTGTCCCGCCGTCGGCAGGCGGTGGCTGATCTTCTTGGCCAGATACCCAGCCTCCCGAAGTTTCTTGATATCCTTCTCCTGGATGGTAGAGGCCATCCACTTGCCTCCTGCTCCAGATCCGGACATTTTCGGAGGACCTTTGTGGGTGGAGAAGGCGAATGCTTGGGCACTGGAGCTTGAGCGAGAGAGAATAGGCGAAAGAAGGGGAAGGAGTGGGTGAAGAAGGGGAATCCTTATCTCCTTATAATGGTCGCAAGAGTCATGCGCCTCCCCACTTATCCTGGAAACTCGCTTATTCCCCAAGTGTTGTGTTAATGGCGCGGTTGGGTTACCCACACCCATATTGATGAGAATCCCGTGATAAGGGGACACGATCTCTGCTTCAACAAGACGTGCTAATAAAACCGCCTCGCAAGACGTGTAGTAGCAGGTTGAGAAAACGGTTTGTATAATGACCGGGCCACGGTGTGATGTCACGCTATGAAAAAGTTGTCAGCAGATTAGACTTGTGGAATATTATGCTCTCTACGGTGGTATGTGGAACTTGTTTTGCAGAGCTGGACACGATTCTTGTGTTTAAAATCTTCTTTGGAGTATTCGGAGAAGGAACCCGCCCTGCAATGCCGAAGACAATCTGCGCGCCGGACTAATCGTCATTGAAGCCTGGTTCAGGGGCTACTGAGGGAGTCCTGGATTAGGGCGTCCTCGGACAGCCGGACTATATGCTTATGCCGGACTGTTGGACTATGAAGATACAAGATTGAAGACTTCGTCCCGTGTCCGGGTGGGACTCTCCTTTGCGTGGAAGGCAAGCTTGGCAATTCGGATATGTAGATTCCCTTCTCTGTAACCGACTCTGGGTAACCCTAGCCCCCTCCAGTGTCTATATAAACCGGAGGGTTTAGTCTGTAGGACAACAACAATCATAATCATAGGCTAGCTTCTAGGGTTTAGCCTCTACGATCTCGTGGTAGATTAACTCTTGTAATACTCATATCATCAAGATCAATCAAGCAGGAAGTAGGGTATTACCTCCATAGGGAGGACCCGAACCTGGGTAAACATTGTGTCCCCCGCCTCCTGTTACCACTAGCCTTAGACGCACAGTTCGGGACCCCCTACCCGAGATCCGCTGGTTTTGACACCGATAGATACCGAGTGCGAGGGGTTATAATGGTGTATGAGATTGCTACCGAGAGTTTCCTATCTATGGATAGATGATGAATGGGGACCCTAGACCTCCCTTTATATAGGCAGGAGAAGGTCTAGGGTTTACATGATAGATGCGATCTGGGGTGCTACCGCCCTCTAGTCTTGGAGACCACAAAGGTCATCTTCGCCTCCTAGGGTTTTCTCCTAGCACTGGGCCTAGCAGGCCCCTTCTAGTCGATGAGGTCGGGCTCCCTAGTGGTAGTAAACCTTTCTTTTGCAAAATCCTTCAAATGAGAGAACTAAAAATGAATGCTCTCGCTATTGACAACAATAATGTCTAGACGATTCCTAGGCGAGTGCCTACCAGAAGCGGCCAAGCCAATTTAGAGGCGAAGAGATTCGGGGTTCAATAAGAGAGAGAGAGAGATATGAAAGAAGAAAAAAGAGAGATGTGTTGGAGGGGGGTCCCCTAGGAATCAGTGATTCATGGATCAAAACAGATCCGCAATATGAAGATATGTAGAAACTAGGGTCAGCGAAAACAAGGATCAAAGGGCTCTCAGGAAAGATAGGAAGCATTCAATAAACAAGGGAATGGAGAGGATAATATATAAGATGAGGCTGATGAGGAGGCAACTGGATAGCATGATGGGAGGGGAGATTTGCTAGTAAGGGAGAAAGATATCATTCTCTTCCATCTGGAGGTGTCACCCGATAAAGGAGGAGGATCTGGTCCAAGGTTTGGGGATTCACCGAAGCTCCAAGGAGGAGGACATAAGGATTGCCCAAAAATCCCAACAACAACAACCAAGGGATCGGAGACAAACATGGTGAGTTTAAAAGGGTGGAGTCATGAGGAGATCACAAAACAAACTTATTACCCAAACACAACAGAAATGCAGCTCCTTCGATATACCAAATTACAAGATCAAATAATATCGCTTACTTATTTATAGTGTGACGTAAATAAGTCACACTCATAGAGCTTTAAAAAAATACAAGATCATCCATCTATTTCAGTGTAGAATGATGAGAATTTGTGTAAATATATGAACAAATTGGTTATTGATTAAAGAGGGAAATTTTAGAAGAAAATATAAATGTTGAGAGACTTATATCAAAATACATTGCCTCCATGTAGATATCATGCGGGGTATATTTGTTCAAAGCTCTAGGTATAGCATAAGAAATCGACATGCTAGAGTGACACCGTGCAGATCATCACTGAGTAACAAGGTATAGTGTTTATGCAAGATCTATAATTAATTACAAATATAGTTTCCAAGATCGTTGAAAAGGTAAAAATAATACTTTAGATCTTACCGGGATATTTAGTCCGCTGAAGCGCAAGGAGGCAGAAGGAGCCATGGAGTCAGGCTCAAAAGGAGAGGAGGACGCTGGCGGCGGGGTTCGCTCTGTGTTGTTGGAGGAGGAGGCCATCGCAGCGGGGTCCGCTGAAGAGATCATGCAAATCATCACTAAGTAACAACGTAGAGTAGAGTCCATTGAAGGTTGCTCGTGTGTCTAATATTATTATTATTTTGAACCCTGAAACCGTAGAACAATAGTTCTTCGGTAATTTTCATTAATAAAAGTAAATATATAAAAACTAGGAAAAGGGAAAAAAGTTCTCAAAGAGCTATCCAACACCAGTTTTCTCTAACATGAGGATTGTGTTAACTGATAAGATCTAAGGTAAGTGGGAATTCAACCATTGCTCTAGGCAGGTAATGTTCTTCCTTTTGGTTTGATGCTTGACAAGCAATAGATCATGTTGTAAGCCATGCTTCCAAGAATCCAGGCTTGGGAGGATATTATTGAAGATTTTTCCATTTCTCTGCATCCATATGTTCCAACATCCCATTCTAAGAATATCCATGGCAATCTATGAGGGCAAGGTTTGCTTAAGGAAGATAATTCCATCAAAAACAGAAATTCCTCTGTGTCTATTTGGGGCAATGAGATCCCAACATGAGAGTGCAAACGGGTAGTCCTAGTGTAGGTGGGGAGTTGTTTCCTCGACATGCTCATGGCAGAGAGCACACTCATAGCTCTGAAGCAACAAGTTTTCCTTTTGATTAGGCATCTAGTGCTAATTCTATCATAGAGTAACAGCAAAAAGAATATTTTATGCCTCATCCTGCTTTCTGCTTTCCACAAATCTCAAAACAAATGATTTTCCTGCAAAAAACCCATCCTTTGCATATACATTTTATTAACTTTGAATCTATTAGATCTCCACATATAGATACATCTGTCGGCAGAGCTTCCAAGTTGCTGTAATATTGGGGTTAGCTCATTCAGTTGCTCGAAGGCAATAGCAGAAATTGGGGTGTGAAACTGCTCCATGAGATCAATAGATTGCTTTACATGGTCCACAGAGCATTGATCATTGATCACAAAAGAGTGTAATTCAGGGTATTGCTCGGCAAGGACTCTATCTTGCCCATTTTCTGTCCAAAACAGAGTGGTATCTCCAGTGCCAACTGCACAATATGCTGATTCTTTGAAGAGTTGTATCAGTTTCATGTGGAATTTCCACCAAAAAGAGCCCTCCAATCTATCCTTTGGTGCAGCATTAGAGTAATATGTTTCCCACAGAATTTGACCCACGGTAGGTTCTGTTTGTTGAAAAACTAGTGCAAGTTATTTGTTAGCAGAGCTTCATTGTGCATTTGGATGTCTATCACTCCAAGTACTCCATGGGATTTTGGTTTGCAGACTTTCTCCCAAGAGATCATTGCTTTTCCAGCCTCTTTAGATCCATATTTCCTCCCAAAACAGTTCCTATGGTATATGTTGATCTGATCAATTACACCAACTGGGAGAGCAATGCAACTCATGAAGAATGTTGGAAGAAAGGAGAGCACTGATTTAATTAGCTGCAGTCTTCCATCATATGAAACCAAAGTGGAGCATCCGGATATTCCTCTTTCTATCATTTGCAACATAGGGCTGAAATCTTCAATCTTCAGCTTGTTGATATTGAGAGGAAGCCCTAAGTAAGTAAAAAGGATCCCTCCTTGCACTGGAGAATAATGATGATTAAGTTCATCTTCTGAGGTCACATTGATTGGGATTACAATTGATTTATTGTAATTTCCTTTATGTATAGTTTGGGCAGCAAAATGGGATAGTAAGTTTTTAACTTGCATCAACTTCATTTCCTCAACAGGGAGAACTAAAATGATGTCATTAGCATACTATATTATTGGAAAATCAAGGCAACTACTAACTTGCGAATTCGGTGGGGAGATGACCCTGTTTCTCATAGCTTCATTAGTGATAGACTATATGAGTTCAACATCTAGAACAAAAAGCAGGGTGAGAGGAGGTCCCCTTATCTTAGTCCTCTTTTGCAGTGGAAGACTTTGACTGGTACTCCATTCAGCAGCACAACAGATGTTCCAGACTTGAAAATCGTATCAATCCAATTTATCCATCTCATTCCAAATCCTTTGGCCTTTAGGATGTCCAAGATAGTTTTGTGCTCTATTAGGTCAAAAGCCTTTTCAAAGTCCAGCTTCAAGATTATGATCGCTTTCTTGGACTGATGAAATTGGTGAAGATATTTAAATGCCCAGGCTAAGAAATCATGTAGGGTTCTGGATTTCAAGAAACCATACTGATTGATAAGCACTAGCTGGAGTATAACTGTTTGTAGTCAATTTGCCAGTAATCTAGTGATGATCTTGATAGAGCAGTTTATAAGTGATATTGGCCTGAAGTCACTTGGCACATGGGGTTATCTTTTTTGGGAACTAGATAAATCCCCGCGCGTTGCTGCAGCACATTTAGTCAAGATTAGGTGTTACACGACCAAATGACATATGTGGTAACCTATCCAAAAAATGAATCAGAAATTAGATATTACGTATAGATGAGCACACCAAGGGAAAATAAGAAAATTAGAATTGGAAATGTTAGTGAAACATCACATGTCAGCTAGGCTAAAGTACCAATAACTCATATGCTCGTAATGTGCACCAAAATGTTTAAGTAAATGGGACATTATGCAGAATGTTATAATACATTGCACTATGAACATTCATAACATATACATGTTTTTCATCCGATTATTAAGTTCCCTACTGAAAAGACATGCCACAGGCAGCTTTTGAACTCATGTCGTTTACCTGCATGTGAGTGGGGTTAGAGACTGGAATGCACGACCGAAAATATTTCTTAACTTGGTTGATTTTTGGAGCCCGTCTTGAAGGCTTATACATAATCATTTATCTTGATGTGCTACAAAATCTGAGACACGAAGGATTTACTTACTCTGTCAAAATATCACGATATCCATACGTGAAAACAACAATCAAGATTCTAAGGTTACTATCAAAATAATGAATGAAGATGTTTGGTTGTGGTGTACTATGAACAAATTAACACCAAGGAATATTTGCCTCAAGTATTCATGAAAATTGTCCTGACCTCGCAGCAGCAGTGAGAAATTTTGTTGAAAAAATTAGAGAAATTTAATAATTGGAGATTTGGAATTAGGAAAAGTTTGCTGAAAGAATTAGAGAAAATTTGGAAGGTGAAACAGTAAGCAACAGTGAGAAGGACAGATTCCAAGATATAACCGGAGTACAATATTTCAGAAATTGTACAATATCTTTAGATCAGCCATGGAAATGCATCGAGGCATCTCATCCGAAATAACTACTTATTTGTGGCTATGGTATTTAAACAACACAGATGAAAAATAATGAGGTTTTGTGTTAAAATCTCACCTTTGGAGCACCTCAACTACAGCGAGGTTTCATTTTCAAATCTGCAGGTTAGCAACCGTTGAAGAATAATTGCAGAACATTAAATAGACCAGAAAAGGAAAACAAATCTCTATAGCCAAACGATCATGAGCCTTTCATTTTCAATGTAGATGTATAATTGAAACATAAATGGAATAATAACCTTCCATTGTCCAAAACAATACGTGAAGTTCATTTGTCATTCAGAGCAAACAAAATTCTAGCCAAATACACAATGAAAAAGTATAGTATGGAAAAAATCCGCTTCACTATAACCTTCATGAAAACCTGGCATATCGAGGAGTTGAAAAGCAATAAAGAAAATGTTGATACAAAGCAACTCCAGGAGAACAGCGCAAAGTAGATTGTTTACCTGCATGGATAAGAATATCAGGAACGGATGTATCCAATCGATCAAAGGCATGACCAGTAAATCACTGCACACTCAACCCCGAAGTAAAGGGCCACATCAGAAATCCTAACGCTAGGCATACATGACTAAACCGAGGTTGTGGGAATCTATAAGCCATGGCAATTGGCGAGGCGATGACCACTGGGCAAGGAGGAGGAACCGTTTGTGAGGAATGAGATGGAGAAGGGCAAGAGAAGATGCAAGTTAGGGGAACTATTTTTGAGAAAAGGCATGGCCTGTATGACATGATTTTGGAGCAAAGGCACACATACACCAACCTGATGTTGAACAAAGGCGCAATTTGGGGAAGTCGTCCGAGAGACGACATCGTTGTCGCTTCTGGGTAGCAAGGCGGTGATGGAGGTTATTCTGGAGGAGTCGTCGAGGTGGCCGGAGTTTGGCGCGTCGCCGCTGCAGGGTAGCATTGCTGTCCCGATGCGTGTGCGGCACCTCCCGGCGGCGGATATTTCTGGCGTGGAAGGCGATGTGCTGCGCACCCGACGGCAACCAGCGGGAGGGAAGATCAATCCTTGGTCCGAGGCGGCGACAATCGTACTACATCGGATCTGGCTTGGCGCTACATCTGATCTAGTGTGAACCGTCATGTGGTACGTGGGTGGTGGCTGGCGGCATTGCCTATTCTGCTACCTGGGAGATTAAGGTATAGAGGGGTCTATGGATATGGACCGATGGGCTTCTCTTATCAGTTTTTTCATCGATTGATGCTCCTAATCAAAGACAGAAAAGGCCAGCTTCCATTATCAGGGTTGAATCACACGATTGGTTGAAAAAAGCTGAGGTGGCAAGGCTGCTTAGGTGGATAGGTTGCATGTCAAAAGAAATAGGTTAGTGGGGATGAACTATTTAGGTATTATAGATAAGGGTAATCTATGAGGAGTTGATACTTTGCAGATTTACATTCCCATTATAGTAATCCTTGATAAGATCGTAGAAGTATCCAACAATTATACTCCAACAAGTTTTTATGAAAGCTCCATGGAAACCATCTGGCCCAGGGGCTTTGTCAAGTGGCAATTGAGCCACTAGAGCACCTATTTCTTCTTTAAAAATGGCCTTTTCAATTCGATCAAATTTTCATGTCTTAGAAGTAAATCATTCAATGGAAAGTATTCAAAGGTTGGGGTTGATGTGCTTAATCTTTCTTTGAAAGCTCTCCAAAATACTGCAGCTTTAACTTGATGGTTAGATGCCTCCTGGCTAGTATCATCTTGAAGGGTGCTGATATGATTCTTCCTATACTTGATTGTGGCTTTTTCTTGGAAGAATTTTGTGTTTTCATCTCTTAGTTTTACCCATCTTATTGTTTCTCTCTGTTGCCATTATGTTCTCTAGAAAGATCACAACTTCAGAGAATGTTCACTTACTATACATCTGCCATTCCACTCCTCATTGATTAAGGGTCAAAGCTCCTCCAATATACCAAACAACAGAATAAATTCATTGCATTCTCTAATAGTGGTTGCTAGGTTGGATAGCTTTTTGGACCAAAGCTTAAGCCCCTTCCTTAATCTCTAGAATTTTGTTGTTATCCTTTTGGCACTATCTTGCTCTTGCACATCTTGTGTCCAGATATTTTTTACTATCTCTTGGAAATCACCATGCTCTAACCAAAAGTTTTCAAACCTAAAAAGGTTAGATTTGGGAATGCTTGTTCCAATCTTAACAACATATAGGATGTGATCTGAGATAGGTTCTGAAAGGGAAGTTGATTGAGTGTTAGGGTAAAATACAGTCCAGGCCTCTGAAAAGAAGATCCAATCAATCTTTTCAAGCAGTGGAATAGCTTGCATATTACTCTAGGTATAGCTCCTTCCCCTAAGAGGTATTTGAACTAACCCAAGGTTACTTATTATTTCACTGAACTATAGGATTTCTTGAAAAAAAATTGCTCCGTCCTTATTTCTGTTCTCGGGATACTTGACATAACTAGAATCTCCTAACATCAACCAATTAACATCATCTAGAATTTGAATGTTACCGAGCCAGTCCAAAAATTCCAACTTCTCTTCTGTTAAGCATGGGTCATAAATGTTTGTCAGAAACCAAGTTTCTCCAGTGTGCACTAACGTGAATTGGATAGACAAAGAGAACTTATTTTCAAAAACCTTTTGCCCTTGGAAATAACTATCATACCAAGAAATTAGCAGTCCACCAGAAGCTCCCACGGAAGGGGTAAATTCAAACTTGTTAGTCCTCTTTGGGCAGAAGTTCTTGATGTATGATGCATCAAAATTTTCTCTCTTTGCTTCTTGCCGGCAAAGAATGGCACATCCAGACTCTTCTATTTTATTAGAAATGGAAGGCCAGTTATCAATTCCCCTAATATTCTAGTTCAAAATATTCCAATTTGTATTCATTTTTCATAAGGAGCAGTTCTTCATGACCATAAATCTTAAGAGTAGGGCCTCCACACATAACTTTACACCCATCCACCATAACATTCCACACATAAGTAGCAACTTATAAAGATTCCAAGTAGATATCATTAAGAGCTAGCATAGGTCATAGATCCTGAGATATTCAGAGCAATATATTACAGACTTGGGCCAAAAGCAGACAGACATGTTTCAATATATTACATGCATTTCAAACATCATGAAATCTTAGGCAGCAACTTTAGCTAAGCTTTCTCAAGGCTTGAAGATGGCCTTGGTCTTTTGTGCCTCCTTGTAGACTTGCTGGCCTCCACCTTGGATCCTCTCTTCTTCTTCTGTTTATTCAGATTTTCTTCAGTCACATCCTTAGCATCCACCTTGCATAAGGAGGTAGACAAATTTTTAACTATTTTCCCAGCAATAGGGGGAGGGTTTGACTGACATGCAATACAATTCTTATTGAGACAAGTTTTTGTATTAAAGCCTTCAATTAATTCTTGTAGCCTAGTGCTTATCCTTACCTCAGTGTACACCAGAGGAGCTCTACCTTTACTTTTCTTCATGCTATGAAGAGCACTTGTTGTGGAAGCATGTTCTTCCAAAGCAGGGGCATGATACATCTCCAACGTATCTATAATTTTTGATTGTTCCATGCTATTGTATTATCAATCTTGGATGTTTTATATACATTTACAAGCAACTTTATATCATTTTTTGGGACTAACGTACTAACTTAGTGCCCGGTGCCAGTTGTTGTTTCTTGCTTGTTTTTGACTTTGCAAAATATCAGTACCAAACGAAGTCCAAATGCCATGAAACTTTTTGGACATTTTTTCTAGTGATAAGAGACTCTGGAAGCTTCTGGGGGCCACCAGAAGACAATGAGTGGCCCACTAAGCACCAGGGCGTGCTAGGGGCCTCTGGCGCCCTGGTTGGTAGTGGAGCCACAAGCCTCCGCCTCTGTAAGTACCCTAAAATATCAAAACCTACAGGGGAGTCCACGCAATACTTTTTTTGCCACTGCAAGTTCTAGAACCACGAGATCCAATCTAGAGGCCTTTTCCTGCACTCTGCTAGAGGGGGAAACGATCACGGAGGGGTTCTTCATCATCCTTGCTGCCCCTCCGATGATGCATGAGTAGTTTACAACAGACCTACGGGTCGGTAGTTAGTAGCTAGATGGCTTCTTCTCTCCTTTTGATCTTCAATACATTGTTCTCCTCGGTGTTCTTGGAGATCTATTTGATGTAATTCCTTTTTGTGGTGTGTTTGTTGGGATTCGATAAATTGTGAGTTTATGATCAGAGCTATCCATGAATATTATTTGAGTTTTCTCTGAACCCTTTTATGCACAATAATTATAGCCTTGTATTTCTTCTCCGATTTATTGGTTTGGTTTGGCCAACTAGATTGATTTATCTTGCCATGGGAAGGGGTGCTTTGTGATGCGTTCGATCTTGTGGTGCTCAATCTCAGTGACAGAAAGAGACATGACACACATATATCATTGCTATTAAGGGTAACGATATGGGATTTATTTCATACATGATTTTATCTTGTCTGCATCATGTATCTAGCTTAAGGCATTACTCCGTTCTTTCATGAACTTAATACACTAGATGCATGCTGGATAGCAGTCGATGTTTGGAGTAATAGTAGTAGATGCAGAATCGTTTCAATCAACTAATCTCGGACGTGACGCCTATATACATGATCATTGCCTTGGATATCTTCATAATTATTTTCTTTACTATCAATTGCTCAACAGCAATTTGTCTACCCACCGTATGCCATTTTTCTCAAGAGAAGCCTCTAGTGAAAACTATGGCCCCTGGGTCTATTTTCTATCATATATTAAAACCAAAATATCTTGCTGCAATTTTATTTTATTTATTTTATTTTGTATTTTTGTCAGATCCGTCTATCAAAAACTATATCTTTTAATCTTGCTCATAACCGTTGAGGGATTGACAACCCCTCTACACGTTGGGTTGCAAGTATTTGTTGTTCGTGTGTAGGTGGTGTTTACATAGTGTTGCGTGGTTCTCCTACTAGATTGATAACCTTGGTTTCAGAACTGAGGGAAATACTTATCTCTACTATACTGCATCATCCTCTCCTCTTTGGGGAAATCCCAATGCATATCACAAGTAGCAGGGCATATGAAGAGGAAGTCCTTGATTGGGGGTGGAAAAGGTTGGCTCCACACTAGCTTCTTCCTCTGGTAGCCGAGAAGCCAGTCCTAACAATCTATGGGGTCAGTGGTAATTTTTGTTTTTGTTTCTTCACGATGAACAGTAACTGAACAGTGTTTTACGGTTGTTTTTCACAAAAGTTGTGGGGTCGGCTGACCCCACAGCTAATACGTAGGTTTGCCACTATCCTATGGTATGACCTGCATGTCACATGGAGGCACAGTAGTTGAGATACACTTCTCTGGACAGACAAAACTATATGGATGGCTACTTTCTGATCCTTGTATTATCATCTTCCACATGTCAGATGAAAGAAATCCTTTGGCCCATTCAAATTTATCAGGGGTGATCAATGCAGATTTTATTAAATTTGTCTGTTCCAAAGGTACCTGGATTACCTTCTCATTATCATCTTTAGGTGCAAAATGCTCAGACCAGAGTCTTGCACTCTCTCCCCCAAAACTGTGGAAATCTTGATGTGGAGACTTAATAATTTTGCTGCTCAAAGTTGTTCCATGTATCACGGTTTGCATGTAAGGACCGATGCAAGACTAGAAGAAGCATCCTCAGCAAGAAGCTATTTACCATTTGCTTCAAAACTTGGGGCAGGGCCCATGCTAGCAGCTGTACCAGATTCAATAATTGCCTCACTATTCTCGAATAGAGTCCATTGCAGCCTTTTTCTTATTTAAATCCTTAGTTGAGCAGAGTAAAAGCTCCTACTCATTGCCAGTGATCTCTACTAATTGATTCAAAATAATATTTTCTTTAGTAGCACCATATGCCTCTATGAATGCATTTAGCCCATTCCCAAAAGGCTGTAATTTCTCCACGTCATAAACTTTGGAACCACCTGGAAAGGCTGTAAATTCATCAAACGGATCTTTTACAGGGAGTTATCTATCAATTTCCTAGTACTAAGTGGAAGGATTAGAAATTCCTACAAAATCTGGCTGTGCGACAATAAAGTTCTCATGTTGCAAATGAGGCTGTGGTGTTGCAATGTGTTGTTCTACAACAAGAGGTTCTACCTGATGCATAGCTTGAGCTTGTGTTGCAACAGGCTGCAAAGGCCGATGTAAGACTGGCTCCATATCAGGAACTCCCATAGCAAGTACTAGAGCATTAAGATCTAGCTCCATTGGAAAGCCTGCTCCATCAACAGTTTCTTCAGAGTCATTTGTCTCAATTGAGAGACTGATATTACTATTATCATCCATAATAGGCAGCTCTGCTTGTGGCTGCTGCATTTCCATTAATGGCTCCATGAGATCATGCAACTCTGAAAATTCTCCTTGATGCAGCTCTAGATCAACATTAAGATCTATGTATGCTTGAGGGGCCCACTGGACAAGATCTTCTGCCATCTCAATTGGAACATTAACTAGATTAATATCTAGATTAACTTGATTGTCATTGACCTGCTCCTCTTCTTGGTGTTGGTTAATGGGTCCAAAAATATGATGTTGGTTTCAATGAAAAATTTGACTGATCTAGGATTGGACGAGGATTCCCAGGAACTGGCTCTTCATCTCTTGGTCCTTCCTCAATCAGCCTCTGATTCATAATTGACACTGGGCAGGCCCAAGAATCTCCTTTGTATTCATTTGTCCCTCTGATAAGCATGCTAGAAGGGATATCTCTTAATTCTTCAGCCCTAATCTTAACAAGAATTCTAGCGTCAGAGCTTAACTGCCGATCCCATTCCATAAAAGTACTGAAAGATTTCACTACATTCCTGACTTCAGTTATGGAACCCCGCAATGAATATCCAACACTCCCTATTAAGATGATACATCCTTGAGTTTCATTCCCTCATCATGCTTTTCAAAGATGATGTGCACATCATCAAAGCGGTGTGGGCTTTGGGACACAAGTGCATCTCTGTCAAACACACTATGCAACTGAACAAAGGCCTGCCCCAATGGGCACTTGGAGATCTTCTGGAAACCCAATATCTTATGCAATGTAAGAAACTCAGAGAGTATTTCCCTTACATTTGTGAAGTGGACCTCTCCGGCCGGCATGGGGATGATCATCACCATTGCTAGGTTTTCATTCCTTCCGTGGATGTGACCGCAGACCACTTGCACACACGTCGACATCCCTTCAACATGGTTTGTTGCTGCCCAGCAGGAAGGAAGGGAAGAGGATCGAAAGGAAAATTTGGCCATGGCTGCAGCGGCAGAGCTGCGGATGGCGGCAGGTCTGCTATTTTTGGTAGAGGCAGAGGAGGTGGTGGTGGAGTGACTTGACTGGGGCGAGAGGCAGAACTATTTGGAGCTCGAAGCGTCACTAAGGGATTTACAGGTGGGTCCGAGCCCAAGTTGGTAAGGCGAAATGAAGGCGGGATGGACTGTTGATTAGATCTTTGATTATCTTTCGCCTCAAATTAGCACGTGACTTAGGGGAGGTGCAATTCTAGGTAGCCGCGGGGCAATTCGCACCTATATGGCCCCAACCTTTGCAGGCCCAGCAACAGATGTGATTTGAGCAGGCCGCCCGAACGTGGCCCGGCATGAGACATCTAGCACACACCGGCTGATTGTGGACATGCGTTAGCCCAGGTCCCGGCACAGGCCCAAGAATCCCTTTTCCATTTGAATCGAATCCCTGAATCCTAGCCCTTGATACGTCTCTACTATTAACTCGAGTAACTGCCACTTGAGCAGAAGCTGCCGCCGAGTGATTAAAGGAAAGCTGCAGAACGATTGGAAACGGAAACTCGGGTTCGATCCGGGATGAATATTTGAGGAATTTGAACAACTTGAGAATAGGATTTTGATTTTCCTTTCCTGAACACTGGGTCCATTCATCATCTTTTTCACGACAGAAGAGCTCAAATTCTCTGAGGTAATCCGGTCCTCGTCCTCCCCATAGCTAGAACGAAAGATTGAAATTCTGATTTGAGATATTACCTCCATGAATGATGAAAAGAATCACCTCCTTAGATGCAACAGAGAATTTGAATGTCCAATTCTGGCAGCATTTGACCTTGAAACGTGAGGCATGTCCATTGAAACATGATTGTAGGATGAGACTCACGAAATCTTCATTGAGCCTGATCTTGGATCTTGAGAATTTGGCAACTAAGAAGAATTCCTTAAGATTCCTACCTTCCAAGAAATTGATAGGCACTCCAAACTTCTACCAGACCTGCTCTTCAAACTTGAGCTCTGCTTCAAACTGCAGATCCGAGAGAGCCATGGCGCACACGGGTTGGACGCCAGTTTTGGAGTGAACCTCGGCGATAGGGACGATGGGTGGGGATTGTTGGTCGCCATGGCCGGAGCGGCCGGCAGCGACGGCTCCTAGACTCGGGCTACCATAGCAAATCCCCAGAGGCCCCCAAGAGCAAACTTGTGTCTAATATTATTGTTATTAGTGGATATGAAGATTAGTGAAGATTATTATTGTATCGAGGCACTATTGGATCATGCGCCAATCATTCTTGACTCTAACTCTACGAACACATCGACCCGTCGCCCTTTCAAGTTTGAATTGGGATGGTTGCACGGGGAAGGTTTTGTAGACATGGTCAAGAACATTTGGGAGAAGCGCGTTGTTGGTCGTACACTCATTCAGGGATGGAACTTTAAAATAAGGGCCATGAGGAAACACCTCTCTGGATGGGCCAAACACACCAATGGGATGTATAAAAAAGAAAAATAGTGCCTCTCTACCATTATTGATGACCTCGATAAAATTGCAGAGACGCGCATCTTATTTCAATAGGAGATTGATTTGAAAAATCAATCCAATGATAAGGTTGCACGTCTTTTGCGAGAAGAGGAAATCAAATATTACCAAAGATCCAAAGCTGATTTCATCTTGATGGGAGATAGTAATACAAGATACTTCCAATTGGTCGCCAATGGTCGACATAGGAAGAAACGTATTTATAGTCTCCAACAAGATGAAGGGCGGATTGAAGGTCATGACGAGCTCAAAAGGTATATCACCAGCTACTACAAATCTTTGTTCGGGCCGCTAGATGAAAGGAATTTCACCCTTGACGAGAACCGAACAGATGATATTCCTCAAGTCACGGAAGAAGAGAATGACTTCCTCACGGCACCTTTCTCAGAAGAGGAGATGAGAGCAGCAGTGTTCCAAATGGAACATAACAAAGCTCCGAGACCAGATGGCTTCCCCGCAGAATTCTATCAGAATTTCTGGGATATCATCAAGTCTGACCTTTTGGAGTTGTTCAATTGTCTTCATGCCGACCGACTTGACCTATTCAGGCTGAATTGTGGCGAGATTATTTTGTTGCCGAAGATTGAGGAGGCTGGACGGATCCAACAATATAGACCCATATGCCTACTTAATGTCAGCTTCAAGATTTTCACCAAAGTAGCTATGAATAGGTTAAACTCGATAGCTGACCATGTTGTCCGGCCATCTCAAATGACATTCATGCAAGGAAGGAATATACTCTATGTCGTAGTAATCCTGCATGAGACCGTTCACGAGATGCACCAAAAAAAACATGAGTGGAGTAGTATGCAAAATTGACTTTGAAAAAGCCTATGATAAGGTTAAATGGTCTTTCCTCCAACAGACCTTAAGGTGAAAGGTTTCTCCGATAAATGGCGTTAATGGATCCACAATTTTGTAACTAGAGGTAGCGTGGCCATCAAAGTCAATGATGATGTAGGCCATTACTTTCAGACAAAAAAAAGGACTACGACAAGGTGACTCCATGTCCCCAATGTTATTTAACATTGTTGCTGACATGTTGGCCATTCTGATTGAGTGCGCCAAGCAGGATGGACAGACTGCAGGAGTAGTGCCACACCTTGTGGATGGCGGCCTCTCTATTCTGCAACATGTCGGTGACACAGTTCTTTTTATGGAACATGACCTGGACAAGGCTCGAAACCTTAAACTCTTGCTTTCAGCGTTTGAGCAAATGTCGGGTCTTAAAATTAACTTCCATAAAAGCAAACTTTTCTGCTTGGAGAAGCCGTTGAGGCGGCGGCCGATTATGCTGACCTGTTGGTTGCGCACATGGCCATTTCCCGATTAAATATCTGGGAATACCGATTAATTATCGACGTCTCACCATTGCGGAGTGGAAGCATGTAGAGGAGCAGTTAGAGAAGCGGTTAAGCAGCTAGAAAGGCAAGCTCCTCTTTGTTGGAGGACGGCTGATTTTGATTAACTTTGTACACACAAATATGGTTCTCTATATGCGTTCTTTCTTCCAACTCCCAAAAGGGGTCCTGCAAAGACTGGACTATTTCAGATCCAGATTCTTTTGGCAAGGAGAAGGGAAAAAGAAAAAATATAGACTAGCTAAGTGAGTGTGGTTTGTAGGCCGAAAGATCAAGGTGGCCTTGGAATTCATGACCTGCGGGTCAAGAATGAGGCTCTCCTTAGTAAATAGTTGGTCAAACTTCTCACTGAGGATGGTGTTTGGCAAACCGTACTGCGCAACAAGTATCTAGGCCACAAGGCGGGGTCTCAGGCATATTGGAAATATGGCGACTCGCACTTTTGGGCTGGCCTAATGGCGGCAAAGAAACATTTCTTTTGCTTTGGGTCTTTCGCGATAAAGGACAGGTCGGAGATTCGTTTTTGGGAAGACATCTGGCTAGGCGGTGCCAGTCTCCGAGAACAATATCCAGCCTTGTACAACATTGCTCGCAATAAGAATAATACTATTGCGCAGGTGCTCAGTTCATCCTCCCCCCCCCCCCCCCCGAATATTTCGTTCAGGCGGGATTTGACTGCCCCTGACTTATGTCATGGCATAATCTTTTGTCCCGTCTGGATGCGATTAGCCTGACAGAAGGTCGGAATGTGTTTCGCTGGAACCTTACTCCATCAGGGTCTTTCACCGTAGACTCTATTTATTGTGCGCTCACGTATTCTAAGGTACCGGTGAGTAATAATAAGAAAATTTGGAGGTCGAAGATACCACTAAAAGTTTAAGTCTTCATGTGGTATCTTCGTAGGGGAATTGTGCTAACCAAAGACAACCTCGCACGGTGCAATTGGTAAGGGAGTAAGAAGTGTTGTTTTTGTACTCATGATGAGACAATCAGACACCTCTTTTTCCAATGCAACTTTGCACGTTCTACGTGGTCAGTCATCCAAATAGCGTCAAGTTTATATCCGCTCACAAGTGTTGCCAATATTTTTGGTCATTGGTTGGACTGTATTTCAGATAGGTTCAAAACGCTATTGAGGGTGGGAGCGTATGCCTTACTATGGTCGCTTTGGCTATGTAGAAATGATTTTGTATTTAATGACAAAAATGCTTCTCCTTTGCAGGCTATTTTTTGTTGTATGCACTCGCTTCGTACGTGGTCTATGCTACAACGAGCGGAGGTCCAACCGATGTTCAAGACGGTGTGTACGCGGTTGGAGCAAGTGGCTGCGGAGGTTTTTACCCAACATGAGTGGCAGCATAACCTCTGGATCGGTCCATCTCACCTTTCGACATAGGCACAGTGTCGGTCTATAGGACTCTACTATTGCCGATTTGTCAGTTTTCGTTTTCTTCTGGTTGTCAGACTTTTGATGTTCTACTGTGTGCATCCTAATTATGCAGAGGCCGGGTGTTACTCATAATGCTTTGTATCCATTTGGTGCTACATTTTAAGTTAATAAAATCCCCATTTATCAAAAAAATGAAGATTAGTGGACATGGAGTCGTCCCGCTAACTAACTCCTAATCGTTTCTCTTACAAAAAGAAACTAACTCTGAATCGACTGGGCTAGAATTGGCAAAAACCGTGACAAACAACTAAGATGAACGTGCATGCATACATAGAACCACAAATAAGAATGAACCTCAGAGAAAGTCAAGTAGGCAATATACATAATCACATGCGCCCGGTCGGTGTTTTGCCTGTCCAAAAGAACTTTTTTGTGCAGGTCTCCTTTGGTGCTGTACCTTTTAAGTACAAGGATCACAAGATCCCTGTTGAAATTAATTGCAGATGGCCCTTTTGACTCTCATGGCTGAGCAGGCTGTTGCGGTCACTCTCTTCCCACAGCTGAAGACGACGACTCATGCTATGCCTGCATCCACATTCTACTACGGCAAGAGCCAGCACCATTCGCCTATATAAATACCGTTGGCGTCGCATATGCAACACCTCCATGATTCCGACGAGTTGCCAAATAACACCAGTACGTACAGTACCATGGCATCCGGTGCTTCACGAACCGTCAGGTGAGCGCGCGTCTTCCCGATCATTCCCGCATGCATGTCGCTGATCATGCTCGATCGTTTTACCGCGGTGCTAAGATTTACAGCTCCGGGCGCGTTGCCGACTGCCGTTTCAGGTTTCAGAACGACGTCGACGTGAAGCACTTCAGAGCGAGCCCTCTCGAGAGCCCGCAACCACCGCCGGGCAGAAAGCGCAGCAGGTCCCATGACCCGAGGCGGTGCTGGCCGGGATCCCGTGACTCCCCGGAGAAACCGCGCGCGCGCACGAGCGGCGGCAGGGCCCTCAAAGACAGGGTGCTGTCGCGGGCCTTCTCGGAGGAGCTGGAGTCGCTGATGCACGCCGGCGGCGACCGCCACCTCTTCTTCTTCTTCGACCCGCGCGGGCAGGTGATCCACCGGTGGCACAAGGTGTTCCTGGCCGCCTGCCTCGCGTCGCTCTTCGTGGACCCGCTCTTCCTGTACCTGACGGGGACGCGGCGGGACGCGTGCGTCGGCTTCGACTACTCGCTGGCGCTCACGCTCTCCATGATACGCTCGCTGCTGGACGTCTTCTACGCAGCGCACATCGTCATCCGCTTCCGCACCGCCTTCATCGCGCCGTCCTCGCGGGTGTTCGGGAGAGGGGAGCTCGTTATCAACCCGTACCAGATCGCCAGGCGGTACCTTGCATGGACCTTCTGGTTCGATCTGTTCACCGCACTACCACTGCCGCAGGTACGTTCTACTTGTACGTATCATCTCATTGATTTTTTTTTTGAAAGGAGGCAAAAAACTTGCCTCATTCATTGATTGATTGTTTGCAAAACGTAGTACTATAGAGAACTGATTTTTCTGCAATCGAACACCATTCGCGGACTAGTTCGCGGCCAGTCATACGAGAGTCGGCCATCCAATAAGGCTCGCATACATTTTAAGCCTTATTTCAACAAACCGAACAATGTTTACCAAACATGATGGAATTCAGTAAAATTCAGATATAATTTACATAAAAACCAAGCCTGCAACACTCAAAGTAATTATAGAAAATAGCATAATGCATTCATGCAAATATCTCAAGTACAACAATAGTTTAAATTTAATGAGATAACCGAATGTTCAATAAGTTTTTTGAAAAAATCTATTCCAAATTCAACGGTATTAGAGTCAGAACCGACAGATGTCGTCTCACACAAACTGTCTTTGAACTTCATGCCACAACGTATGTGCGTGAATGGCCTGCCTCGGTCTTGTAGCACATCATGACACCGCGTACAGGCTATACAACATGTACATCAATATTGAGGTCATGTTCGGTTCACGGGAATTTAAAACATAGGGAATAAGAGAAATAGAGGAATGGCAGATGAATGTAGGTGTAAAACATAGGAGTTACAGAATGGAGGGAACGGCAGAACAAACAGTACGAAGTGTGTTCGGGTTGAAGAGAGAGTATGGGAAAAACCATCGATTCTACAGTTATGCTATATTTTTTAATCGGCAAAGTAGTGATTTACTTTTGTCTGCACCTCAAAAACCTCCTCTCACTCAATATTTTATTCATATTCACACCGCACTTCTGCCTTCTTGCCTCGGGCTTCCGCCAAAACAAGAGGTTGGGGTGGATTTTTTCAATCCCGTGAAATCAGTAGGGAACGACACGCTCCAGGAACTTTTCCTCTAGAACACGGTTCTACATTCCTTTGTCCCAAACGTTGGTGATGGCAAATTTTCCAGAGGAACAACTTTCCTACGCCTTTCCTCCAAGTTTCCCGTGAGCCGAACGGGGCCTGAGTGAATGAATGTAGAGTAATAGGAAGCAACACTCACAATCTTGATGGTTGACGAGCCCAATAGTCACATTGTCTCCACTTGGTGAACCGCACCACAAAACTTCATGTCAGAGTTGCCAATGGTGTACCACCGATGTGTTAGTGACTTCATATTGCGTGCATGGATGACATGAATGTTGTAGGGCGTGAAGTTCTTTCGCTCATGAAACGAATCATGCAAGCTTGGCCAAAAGGCAGGGCCCTTGTTCATGCCTACAAAGTCCTCAGAAACGGCCAAACACGCATCGCATAATAACTCATGCTCGTACACCGAGTACGCCGCCATCGTGCTTCTCTAGAAAACAACAAAAAGTTCAAAAAAGGCTCGATGGCATTTAACCAAACACATGTCGGGCACGGTGTCTACCATGGATGGCGTGAGCAGTGATGCAAAGGGATATCTCGGTGGACAACATCGTAGTCCAAGGCTGACAGTCTCGTTGGTGGGGTCTACGGACATCCGAGGATGCCTGGGTGGTGGCCAAAGAGGTACATCGGCGACGAAAGATGACGAGGGGTGCGGATAAAAGGAGGGGGGCAGGGGTGGATTGGCAAAAGGGGACCGGGTGGGGGATTTCAGTGAGCCTGGGGTGTCGCAGTCCTACGTGACTGGTGTCCGAACTCCCGCAAATCACCCCACCCCCAAGTTTGCCTCTAGTTTGCAAGAAAAAAGGGCGTCTGGATCGGCCCGCAGATGGATTCAGGACCTCGTTGGAGGGCGAAAAACGTCCGGATCGGGCGGTCCAAACGGATGCGAAGGGTCAATGCAAAAACAAGAAGAAAAAAGGAAGTGGATAGAATGTTTTCTAGGAAACCTAGTGCAAATCAATCATGTGCACTGGAATTCTATGAATCAAACAAGGTGCATACGAAAAATTCCTCAAGATTATACTTCTCCAAAATTTGTTTGTAAATCCTTTTGAATCAAAGAGAACACCAATATGTTAGAGCATCTCAACATGGCTTCTAAGGGCTCCCCCATTTTCCAAGGCTCCAAATAATGCCCCGGACTTCATCAGTAGTCCTCAGTTCTCAAACTATATTTATTTTCGACTCATTTTCTCACATATGCTACATATACACTATTTGTCCCATAGCACGGTAATTCAAATTTGATATTTCTAATGCATATATTTCATTTGTATTAAAACCCACAATTTCAAACGCCCGTGTTCACACTTAAACTCATACTTTTAAACACAGAAATATACTAGTAGAAAATGCCATTCAAACATCACAAATAAGCAACAACATTAGTCATTGGCATCTAATACACTAATGTCCGAACCAGTTCCGTTTCCACCACCAGATACTAATGTACCACCAAAGCCACCATTGAGGGCATCCCCTATGCAGATGTAATGTTTGTCTCATTGCCTGCACATATGTCCTCACATTTGCCTCCAATGTGGAGACATCATAGAAAATGATCTCTAATTCTTATTTCCACATCAATCCGTAATCCTCAAATGAGAGTTTATGGTCATGAATCACCTAGTCAATCTCCATCTCTGTTCTTTCAATTTCCCTTCTTACCCATTGACCATGAGCAACTCTCCTGTAAGGCCTCCTTGTATGATCCAAATTATCCTCTGTCTGCGTATTCTCCTTTGCTTTCTTCCTACAAGTTTGCCTCTCACAAGAAGTGGTTGTCTTGAGTCGGGTGTAGGCCTATTTTGCTATCATTATTTGCTTCTTCTTCATTAACTAAATTCGGTGGAGTGGAACACTTGTTGTACCATGGCATTATGTTAGGGCCCATAACTTGAAACTTCTGATTATTCCTCAGCTTGACTTATTCTTTGGTTCCCTTAAAGATTAGATTGCATGTGGTTCAGCAAGCTAGAACAATGATGAAGTGTTAGCCAACATGCATACAATATTGTAGAAAATTATCGAGAGATAAATCAGCTTATGTGCTCTTTATATTTTTTTCCTCCTGGATGGTGATGCTTAATTTGGTCAATGGAGGTCCGAAAGTTGATGCATTCCTTTTGAGTGGTATTTCCATGGTGCTCAAGAGAGATTGCATTCCTATCAAGCTCAAAAGTGCGGTTGGCATGGAAGTTTTTGTTAATCCTCTTCCAATATGACTTCAACAATCGCTCATTGCCAACAATAGGATAATTACTAGTATCCTATATAGGCATGCACAATTACATGTCCTCCTTATGAGTGTAGTTGACTAATGTCTTCGCTAACACTTCTCCACCATGGTTTATGTTCCAGAAACAAGTGGCATTGGTATTGAAATTGCATCAGCATCAATTTCCTCGGACATCACACGAGAATCACCTCAACAAGCCATTGCAAACAACTCAATACAATGAACAAACAAAAATTGATATTGCAAATTGGCATACAAATTGGTGTAAAAGTTTAATCCCACAAAAAAAGATGTCAAAGTTTTATTGAAATACACTTCGATATAAAATTCACACTGCAAGCCGGCATGCAATGACATTGAACCCACATCTTGACATAAGACTTGATATGAAAATAACATTGAAACATAATTTGATATCAGCTTTGATACACAATTGACAAAAAGAATGCTTTTTGCATAACTATTCTACATAATTCCTCCACATATTTACACAAATTCAGCACAATCATTCAAACATGTTGACAACAAGGCCAAACTTACCTCGGCTCGGTGCTCCTTGGGAGGATGGGACCGAGAGGTAGGACGGCAGGGCTCCTCAGGATACTAGGGAAAAGAAGTAGAGTGATGAAGGAAAGGGGGGCAGAGAAGGTCAAGGGGAGCACAAACGGACGTGGTGATGCCACCCAACAGAGAGGAGGAGCCATGCGTAGGGGTGACACTAGAGGATGAGAACAACCTGTACAGAGAGGAGTTTCATGAAAGGACAACAACGACAACGGGGTGGAAAATCCTAATCCAGAGACAGTGTAGATCTGGCAGAGGGGAGACAGTGGGCGGGGTGGGAGCTAAGGACCGCCACGAGCTCGCGGACTCACGGGAGGGGTTAGAGGCGAGGGATAGAAAATTATTCCGTCGTCTGATTGGCTGAATTTCAGTGCCCTGTAGCACACCTATGGGTGAAGGGGCTAGGCAGAGGGAATGGGTGCCTCCCCATTTTACAGGGCTAGTAGTGGCTCTGTTGGATTTGACTTTTCAAATTCATGCTTTGACTGTAACTCTCATACGATATTTAGGTCATGGTTACGAAAATAATGCGGAAGTGTTTTTGAGTACGAAATTTATGGTATTTTATCCGACTAATTGATGATCAAAACACAAAATAGACAATTAAATTGTCTCTTCTTTTCAGGGTTGGAGGAAGTAGCCCAGTGAGTGTGCGCGTGCGTGCATGCGTGCGTGCGTGTGTGTGTGTGTGTGTGTGTGTGTGTGTGTGTGTGTGTGTGACATATCTTTTTCACTTTGTGACACATATGATAAAATATGAAACAAAAAGAAAGCTGACGAAACTAGATAAAAAACAAAGGATGGTTAACTTTTTCTTTTACTTGTACACGACCAAAATTTATGTTACTCCCTCCATCCCACAATACAGTTTTGCAAAGCTAAACAATTTAAAACAAGAAACTGCGATTTAGAACTAGGAAACAAGACTAACTTCGACAATTTTCTCAAAGAAGGGGCTGTTTGGTTCTAGGCCTAGGAGTGCCACACTTTGCCATACAATGTTACCAAACTTGCCTAAGGTTAATTCTTCAAAATGAGAGCCACAAGTTGGCAAGCCTAAGTGAATATTGCCACACTTTTTGTGTGTATGTGATATGGGACCATAGTGTGGCTTGCCTAAAATGTGGCTTGAACCAAACACACACCTAAGTTGGTCAAACTTGCCTAACCTTAGGTGTGGCAAACTTTGGCAAACTTAGTCTCAAACCAAACAGCCCTAACTTTTGATAGTGTGGCATTAACCCAGATGAGAATGAAGTAATATGTTTGAACTTGAAATTTCGCATGGCAATAGATCATCACCTTTTAACACCATTAATTTTTTTTCTGAGATATTTTTAAACTTCAGAACATTTTTTTCGCGTGGTTTTCATCGGTTTCCATCTAATGTTGGTTTTCACGTGATATTTTCCGTGTCGTATATACGATGATCGAGGTAAAAATCAGGTGATACACTTTTTTTCTTTTGGTTGTACACGAAGAATCATTAGGATACTTTGGTGCAGTTTGTGTTGTGGGTGGTGGTGCCGAAGCTGAGGGAATCCGCGATCACAAACATAAAGAACGTGCTCCGCTTTAGCATCATTTTCCAGTACCTGCCGCGGCTGCTACAGATCTTCCCGCTGACGAGGCGGATCGTGATGGCGACAGGGGTCATGACCGAAAACGCCTGGGCCGGAGCAGCCTACAACCTCATACTCTACATGCTAGCCAGCCACGTGCGTTGCCTTGATTTCTCCCTCTCTCGTCTCCAAGCAAAATAAATTTCTTTCTTGAGTGGTGACCATTATCAACTGGGCGTTGCGTGCGTGCAGGTGCTGGGAGCACTGTGGTACCTCTTCTCGGTGCAGCGGCAGGAGTCGTGCTGGCGGCAGGCGTGCCGCGTCGAGGGCCCGCCGTGCCAGGACCGCTTCTTCGACTGCACGAGCACGGTGAGCAGCAACCGGAGCGTCTGGTACGCGCTCACCAACGTCACCAGGCTCTGCGCCCCCGGCAACAACGGCTTCTACCAGTTCGGGATCTTCGGCGAGGCGCTGGACGCGCAGCTCACCACCTCCTCCTTCACGCACAAGTACTTCTACTGCTTCTGGTGGGGGCTCAAGAACCTCAGCTGCCTGGGCCAGAACCTCAACACCAGCCTCTCCATCGGCGAGATCAGCTTCGCCATCGTCATCGGCGTCCTCGGCCTCGTGCTCTTCGCGCTGCTCATCGGCAACATGCAGTCCTACCTCCAGGCCACCATGGTGCGGCTGGAGGAGTGGCGGACCAAGCGCACGGACATGGAGCGCTGGATGCAGCACCGCCAGATCCCGCAGCCGCTCAAGGAGTGCGTCAGGCGCTACCACCAGTACAAGTGGGTGGCCACCCGCGGCGTCGACGAGGAGGCGCTGCTCGAGGACCTCCCCATGGACATCCGCCGCGACATCAAGCGCCACCTCTGCCTCGACCTCGTCCGCCGGGTGCCGCTGTTCGACGAGATGGACGAGCGCATGCTGGAGGCCATCTGCAAGCGCCTGCGCCCGGCGCTCTACACGCGCGGCACTCGGCTGGTGCGGGAGCTGGACCCCGTCGACTCCATGCTCTTCATCATCAGGGGCCACCTCGACTCCAACACCACGCAGGGCGGGAGGTCCGGCTTCTTCAACTCGTGCCGCATCGGGGCGGGGGAGTTCTGCGGGGAGGAGCTGCTGACGTGGGCGCTCGACCCGCGGCCCGCCGAGGCGCTGCCGAGGTCCACGCGCACCGTGCGCGCCGTCTCCGAGGTCGAGGCGTTCGCGCTCGTCGCCGATGACCTCCGCTTCGTCGCCTCGCAGTTCCGCCGCCTGCACAGCGCGCGCATCCGCCACAGGTTCCGCTTCTACTCCCACCAGTGGCGCACCTGGGCGGCGTGCTTCATCCAGGCCGCATGGCGCCGCCACAAGCGCCGACGCGCGTCCATGGAGCTCAGGGTGCGCGAGGGCGGCAGCGAGGCGTGGCCGGGAGGGAGCGTCAGGCGCCGTCGGCACAGTTGCGACGGCAAGGCGCTCAAGAAACCCACGGAGCCGGATTTCACGGTGGAGCAAGAGGAATGAAATGTTTCTTGCTTTGCTTTCTGAACTAGGAGGGTGTTTGTTTTCAGAAATTTATTGGCTTAGGACTTAAAAAAGTTCATATAAGTCTCATCTAAACCAAACAGGAGGGACTTATAGGGACTTAAAATGGGCATTTGGGACTTATAAAATAAGACTCTCAAGAAGGGACTTATAGGGACTTATAGTTGTAATATGGTCTTGTAGGGACTTATAAGTCCCAGGAACCAAACAGGTAGGGACTTTTTAGGGACTTGAGAGTTATAAGTTGGGACTAAAAAAAAGTCCTAGGACTTATGAACCAAACAGGGCCTAGCAATGGCGTCACTAGTTTTTGCGAAAGTCAAACTTCATAAGCTTTAATCAAAATTTTGGAAAATTATCAAAATCTATAATATCAACCATACACCATATATGGAATATATTTTATGATGAATCTAACGATATTATCATATTATTGATGTTAATAAATTTTTCTATAAATTCGGTCAAAGTTCACAAAGTTTGGCTTTAAAAAATTTCTAATACGCACTATGTTTTAAGACGAATGGAGTACAGTTGTTGGAGTGAAGGTTCTTAGGATTGACTCTTAAAAAAGATTCTTAGGGTAGTGTTCATGTAAGCTATTTATTTTTCCGATAAATGATAATGTATTACTGCCAAGTTAATACCAAATACATCCTATCCTTGCCATAAGACAATGTCAAAACCAGTCAACACATCTACAAGAATAGACACTGTCAAATTATTGAAAATGATCAAGAAGGAACATACACCCCGGTTTTACGTCAAAGCGATTACATCATATAACAACAACCTTTAACATCAACGCATGACATCTAGGATGACACATGGCAGTAGGATAGACTGGGCGCCACATGGGTCTTCAGACATACCCCCACTGAGATTGGATCTTGTTTCTATGGGTTGGGCATCCCTTTTTTCTTCTGCTCGGGCTATCACGTGCATGCATTGTAGAGTATGTGTGTAATGATCCCCCCCTCCCCCCCCCCCCAAGAAAGTATTCCTCTTCAACTTCTTCTATCAATGAAAAGGCATGCAAGCTTTGCGTATTTGCGACAAAAAATCTTTAAAATCAACCACCTTCATTGGCAACAGCAGAAGGTGAGAAAGGTTCTCCAAAACAACAACAAAAAACAACACTAAGAAGGGGAAAACGATTAAGGCCCACCATCACTAAATCGAACTGTTAAAGACGAGAACATGAGTTTTCCACTGGGAGAAACTTTGAGCGACATCTTCATAAAAGAACAATGTGTGATCACCATCATTCCTAGGTACAACCAACAATGGTAGGACCTAAGGATTTTCACCTCGAAGCTTGCCAATATTTAGGGAGCACCACCAAACCGGAGTCATTCTATCATGCATCCCCCCTCCCCATTGACATGCCTCCTATCTTTGATAACACAGAAAATGAATCAAAGGTATCCTTTTGCAAGCCTTGCGAAGAGGATATGAGTAATTGGGATTTCCTTGTGGAAATGCTTGCTTCTCGAGGCTTCGGTGATAAATGGATAACTTGTGTTATATCTTCCATTCAACACAGCTCTTTTGTGTCAGAATTAACGATATTATGGGGCCATATTTTATGGGGGGTGGGGGGGGGCAAAGGTTTAAAACAAGGAGATCCCATTTATCCCATGCTTTTTAACCTGATTGCCGATGTTTTTTTCTCGCATGTTAGCTAAGGCAGCCAAAAAAACATAGTCGAGGTTGTCCCCAACATCATTCCTGATGGTTTGGTTAGTTTGCAGTATGCTGACGATACGATGCTATTCCTGGACCCCGATCCTAATTATGCAAAAAAAAACTCAAGTGGCTCCTGTCTTGCTTTATCCAACTGTCGGGGATGAAAATTAATTATGATAAGTGTGACTTGGTGACTATTAACCTGGATGTAGATAATGCTGACCTCTTGTCACAAATTTTTTGGTGCAAGTTGGGGGATTTCCCTATTAAATACCTAGGAGTTCCTTTGCACTATCTCAAGTTAAGAAGGGAGGACCTGCAACCTATCATAGATAAGATCACTAAGAAAATATGAATATGTGGATGGAGGGGCACACTTTTGAGCTATGAGGACACAAGAATCTTCAATGATCACCGATCTAGTGTCGAAGTAGACGATACATCTGAGGCATCAACGCATAAAAATCTAGCAAAAATAAAATTTTAGAAATTTAAGTAGGAGGACATAACTGGCGGAGAGTGGGTAAGTTTCAAAGAAGCGTACAGATGCAAGTTCCGTGGGACATAACTTAACGGGTGGGCTAAGTTCACGAGGAAACAGGAGGTAAGTTTGGTAGCTTGACAGAAAAAGAACTAAAATCTTATGAGTAACAATGAAATAGAAAAATCATTGCGGTTGAAAGAACGAAAAAGTTGTGGTACCTGGTAAGAGAAAATATGAATCGAAAGATGGATATTTGAGAGACGACATCATGTATCATAGGAAGATAAAAAGTTGGCAAAGGGGGTGTAGCAATTTCTGATGGGAAAAACGATGACCTGCGAAATGACAGAACATGAGAAACTGATGAGTTAACATCAGGTAAAGCAAATTAAATGCACGAAAAAAGAAAGAAGACGATCAAAGGATTGAAAGGAAGAAATAGAAATGGCTCGAAGTACTGAAAGCTCAGAGGTTCAAAAAAGGTTGACCAATAAAAAAGGTATCAAACAATACAGGGAGATGCACCGTAGGTACAAAAAGACGGACGTACAAGAACAGTTGGGTGAAGTATGTAGAAAAAAAACATGTATATTGTCTCGTGTTTTTTTAACATAGTATAGACGCAAGCGCTCATACATACGCGCATAAATTCACGCCTATGAACGCCCACACGCACATCCTGCTCCTATAAGCACCTTCGAGAGACTCAGTCAGCATATTATCTTGAGATTTATGAAGTCACCGTAGACGTCTCGTCGTCGACGGAAACGTCTCCTTCTGAAAACGTATTGTCGAAAACCTGAAATAAATCCAGGAATAATGCGAGCACCGGGACTTCAACCCTGATGGGCTGGGATACCACTGTCCCTCTAACCATCCAACCACAACCTCCACTACTTATGAATAATCAAACATTGTTTTCACTAAACGCACCCAACAAAACACACACAGACGCACTACCACCATTTGCTTAGGCCCACTAATCTTAATCTAACAGCTAGCTTTACCCTAATGTGTTTTTGGATGCGCACTTAGTAATTTGCGTTGACTGACCATGCTTCACCTGGAGGAAAACAAATTCCATGCGCCCGCAATCGCAACTCCTACAATCACGCAGCCCACGCAGAAAAGAAAAGAAACAGGTCGCCCGGCAGATCTCAAACGCGTCATTCGCAACCTCCACCACGCCCCACCCACGACATCCCGATCGCATGATGCCTAGGGCTTGACGATGCCCTCCTCTACCCACCGTCTCATCCACATCGTGGCTGCTGGTGTCGAGCACCATGCAGAGCTGCCTCGCGGGACAGCCAAGGCCAACGTGAGAGAAGTATGTGTCGCTGCCCTACTTGACGCCGGACACCACCAGCCCCTGTATCTCCGTCGTCGAAGCCTCGAAGATCGGCATGGTGTTGTCCGGATTCAGGTCGGCGCGGGAGATCCCATCGGCAGCCAGAGATGCGCGCGCTGATAGTGCGGCGGCCCAGGCTGATTCGACGCGTAGGTGGGCGAGCACGAGGGGCATGTGGCTCTGATGCCGGCCTTGCTCCTCCTGGATGAAGTCCCTAGAGTGGAGCCGCAAGGCGAGCCCGCTCTTCCCACTGGAATGCTGCTCCCCAGCAAGAACATTGGTGTCAGTCGCAGAGAGGGGCTGGTGGAGGTGGACGGCGTCAGTGCTGACGGCTGCGCTGATGCTGCCCCGCCGGATCACACAGCTCCCCAAAATCCGGCTTCGTAGATCATGAAGGTGGAACTGTACTTTCTTCCGTGATGGTATCCAGCTTTGTCGGCGGCCGCTGTGGCGCTGCCCTGCCCGATCACAGATAAGTTGCTGCGGCGGAACAGACTCAGGAAAGATGGACGAGCTCTGGAGTTCCATCACCACATAGCTGATATGGGTCGTAAGTGTTGGGGAATGTTGCATGGGAAACAAAAAAAATCCTACCGTCACGAAGAACCAATCTAGGAGATGACCATCTACGAGAGGAGAGATTGGATCTATATACCCTTGTAGATCGCTAAGCAGAATCATTAAGAAACGCGGTTGATGTAGTCGAACATCTTCGCGATCCAATCACGATCCGTCCCGCGAACTCCCGATCCAAGTGCCGAACGGACGGCACCTCCGCGTTCAACACACGTACGGCTTGATGACGCCTTCACCTCCTCGATCCAGCGAGCGATGGTGAAGTAGTGGCTCGAGTCCTCCGGCAGCACGACGATGTGGTGGCGATGGTGGTGGCGGAATCTCAGCAGAGCTTCGCTAAGCACTACGGAGAGGAAGAGGGATGCGAGGGAGAGGAGAGGCAGCACCGTGGTGTGGAGATGTGCTCTGGGGTGCGGCTGCACTCTCTCTACCTCTCTATATATAGGGGGAAGGGAGGAGGAGGAGGCGCCCTAGATCCAATCTAGGAGTGGTGGCCAAGGCAGATGGGATCTCCCCTAGGGTGACTTGCCCCCCAAGCCGGGAGGTGGGAAGCCCTAGGGGGCGCCCCCAACCCTCTTGGTTACATGAGATGGGGTGGGGGGGGAGCGCTCAGCCCCTTAGTGGGCTTGTTTGCACCCTCGCCTTGGCCCATGAGGCCCCCAAACACCCCCCCCCCCCCGAAACCCCTTTCGATGACGCTGGTCATCACCCGGTACCCCCGGAACAATTCCGAACTCCAATACCCTGCATACAATATATCGATCTTCACCTCCGGACCATTCCGGGGTTCCTCGTCATGTCCAGGTTCTCATCCGGGACTCCAAACAACCTTCGGTAACCACCATAATGACTCAACTATACTTATATCGTCACCAAACGTTAAGTGTGTAGACCCTGCGGGTTCGAGAACTATGCAGACATGACCGAGACACCTCTACGGTCAATAACCAATAGCGGGACCTGGATGCCCATATTGGTTCCTACATATTATACGAAGATCTTATCGGTCGAACCTCGATGTCAAGGATTCAGCTAATCCCGTATGTAGTTCCCTTTGTCTATCGGTATGTTACTTGTCCGAGATTCGATCATCGGTATCTCCATACCTAGTTCAATCTCGTTACCGGCAAGTCTCTTTACTCGTTCTGTAATACAAAATCCCGTGACTAACTCATTGGTCACATTGCTTGCAAGCTTATTGTGATGTTGTATTACCGAGTGAGCCATGAGATACCTCTCCGTCATATGGAGTGACAAATCTCAGTCTTGATCCATGCCAACTCAACAGACACCCTCGGAGATACCTATAGAGCACCTTTATAGTCACCCAGTTACGTTGCGACGTTTGGTACACACAAGGCACTCCTACGGTGTCAGTGAGTTGCATGATCTCATGGTCATAGGAACATATACTTGACATGCAGAAAAATGATAGCAATAAACTTGATATGATCATATGCTATGTTCATAGTTTGGGTCTTGTCCATCACATCATTCTCCTAACTATGTGACCCCGTTATCAAATGACAACTCATGTCCATGGCTAGGAAACCATAGCCATCTTTGATCAACGAGCTAGTCCGGTAGAGGCTTACTAGGGACATGTTGTTGTCTATGTATCCACACATGTATTTGAGTTTCCGGTCAGTACAATTCTAGCATGGATAATAAACGATTATCATGAATAGGGAAATATGTTAATAACCAATTTATTATTGCCTCTAGGGCATATTTCCAACATTAAGTTCCTACTATGCTCCTATCAGTACTTGTGTTGTTCGTGCCACACTAAGCCTAACCTGGGATGTGTTCTTCATTTTCGGCTGCAGAACAGTTTCCCCATTAATTAAGGATGTACGTGTAATAATATAGTCAGGCCATGATGCCAGATCGGAAGGCCCATCACACTATAGGTCAAGACTACATCCAGTCATTGATCAAATTATTATTCATCAGTTGATCCCATACTTTAGCTGGTCTAGCTGTTGCACTGAATATATTGAAAATACTAAATATATTCATTACTTATCATGATGCATTTCTATGGAATATAAGATCAGTTTATTGATACAGTACAATCTTTACTATCTTGCACAATAGTGGACATATTTCTAAATATGTACAAAAGAACACCAAGTTATATGATTAGGTAAACTATAAATTTTACAAATCTCCAAAATTACGGTCCCATTTTCAACTTCGCTCCGGGACCCGAAATTCGTGTAGACGGCAGCATCACTGCAGCCAATGGGAAGGTGGATGGTGGATGGATGGGGATGGAGATGAGATCTCACGCCATTCTGGTGCTTCCCTCAGCAAGTTCCGGGAGGAAGAGCGGGGAGGCAGAGAGGGGATGGAGTGGGTAACAAGAGAGGGCTAGGGAGGATGAAGAGGATAGAGAAACCCTGGAAGCGTGCTGGTGAAGTTAAGGCCTCCCCAACCCCAAGCAGCCCTAACCTACAGTAGCAAAGTGTGCATCCATTGAAGTAAACCAGGCATTGCTTTTGTACACTACTAATGATTGTAGGATTATATTTCGGAAGGAACCAATTTTTCATGGTCACGACAACCATGATCATATTTTCAAATAGCCAAGGTTAGTCACAATTGTCTTTTATTTTCTTGGAAAAGGTGTGTGCATGCATGCTGAACATCATCTTTCACTTTTTTACTTCAATGTACTGCCGTCAGTAAGAAGGTCCTTTTGTACTTATGAGCAGGTGCTACATACATATCAACTTAATGTTTATTTGAACAAATGCAGAATTGTGATTGATCCTCAGCTAGAGGCATCGATTGGGAGTGAACTCACACTATGAACATCTTATTTTTATGACGTAACCATAACACATTTTGCGATAGGAGATCACAATTTTCTTGGTTGACATGCATCCCTATCATAGGCATAACAGGAAACCTTGGTCTATATGATGGAGACCCTGGAAGATAACGTGGAGAATTACAGTAGGTTATGGACATCTTTGAAAGTTGTTTGTCACATTGATTTTTCTCAATAGATTCATACTAAGGCATGGGTTTATCTGAATGCCCAACATATTCTATGGCTGCAATTGTATGTCAGGGGGTTACAGTTATCACAAGACTAATGACACGTGATTTTTTAGACTTCTGGAGTGTTGTACATATGCAAAAACTTTTGAAGGTGCGTGTCATCAACTTCTGGATTTTCTTTATTTGCGTCTCTTGTCCATTTTTCTTGGTCATATAAATCTTAAGGTAGTCTACTTACACACCAATGAGCTTCCATAAATTAATAATACGATCATTTATCGTAGTACTATGAACTTTTATTTTCACGAAATTACAATATTTATTATGAGTAAGTGTAGTTCTAACTTCAATGGTTTGCACAACTGATTTGTCTGTTGGTGAGTTCTCTAACTGGTTTCACATGTACTTGGTACAGTCGCAGGAGCGAGGATGTCATATTAGGCAGATTGATGGTTTGCTTCTGTATGAACTTGCAATGTTTTGTTTCTTAGATGCACAAACTTGTATCTCGGAACTTTGATGAATTATGTCATTTGATCAGCTTATGTGGAAACTACTAATTTTTATTGCCTCACACACACTTGCATTTATTTTTTGCTTGGTGCTTATTGGCAATGGTCCATTTGTAGGTACCAACTAGAAGAAATTAAGATTGAAGATATATATATTTCGTGATTGGAAATATTGTACCTCAAATTTAGTTTAGTTTGGTAGTTAATGATCTTTGGTAGTTGCTAAGCAATGGACATGGGCATGTTGATTCATAAAGCACAATATTTCCAATCATTTGTATGACTTAGGAATTAGGAATTATATACTCTTTATTATTATGTTTCCGATGAACATATTTTAGTCGACTTGTGCGTTGCACGTGCATACTTACTAGTATGTACAAGAAAAACATGTATATTTTCTCGTGTTGAAATGGTCCCGAATTTGCATCCAATTTTTAGCCAATTTCCCCATGTTTGTATCCTTTGAGCGCACGCCCATTAAGTAGCGATCAAATCAAGGAAATCGATCAAACGATCCCCGTGCCAGCCCAAATCATGATCTTCACCAACTTGGATTTGGAAGCTGTTGGTGCAGAGGTAAGCAAGTCAGTCTCGGGTGGGAAGTCAGCACTATCAACTCAGGCGGGTCTTCAGTCCAAAGAAAAAGAAAGCGGTGGTCTGTACTTGAAAATAAGACTCTACTTTTTGATTGAAATAGGACTGTATTAGCATCTGCAAAAAGCAAAACATGACCTATCGTGTAGTCTTCGGGTGTCGATCCACAGGGAAAAAATGGGAGAACTTGTTGGTTTGCACAAGTTCAAATATCTTGGCCTAACCTAACTTGTAGAAACCCGCGGCCTAAATTAAAGACTAATTCTAAATGCAATCTGGTTGGTTCTTTGCGCCGAGTTTTGGCGTAGCAGCGATATTTCGATTCATCCTTTTCTTCCAAGGATTTCATAATTGGACGTTGAACCCATTTCATATGATGGGAGTTGCCGGAGTATTAGGTGCGGCTCTGCTATGCACTATTCATGGAGCGGCCGTAGAAAACACTCTATTTGAGGACGGTATAAGTGCTGGATTTGAACTATTAAAATTAGTGAATTGGCGGGAAAAGCATGAATGAAGGTTGGGACAGAAAGGGGAGAGGAGAGCCCGGACGAGGAAAACAAGCACCCATTTTAGGATTCTAAGAAACAAGCAATACTTTTCCATCTTGAACTGAACTGAACGCCAGAACAATTTTTTGGATCATGGCACATATAAAACGGTTGGAGAAGGATGCACAGGTGCGTGGCCCGCGATTTTTTGCCATTTCGTTGCTTGTTTGATCACGTTGGGTTGGGTGTAGCAGGAAACATAAATGCAGCGTGTTTGAGCTGTGCTCGGATTCGGACTGGAGACGCGTCGCCGCGTTGCGTCGAGGGGGAGTGCGCGCCACGAAAAAAAAAGGGAGACCGCGTCGCCGCGTTGCGTCGAGGTACAGCAGGAAAGAAACTCTCCCCTCTCCCTCTGTCCTATACTACCTCGTATCCTCGTAGGAGTTGGAGCCGATCGAGTCGGTGGAACAAATGCACTGGAACTATATATACATACACAATTGCACATATCGCATAGCGTTACAGACGCCAGCCCCCTCCCTCCTCCCACGCCACCAACACCCAGCGCACAATCAACAACAATCCATCTTCCCTCCCTACTCCGGCGATCGAGATGACGCAGTACGCTGTCGCCGTGGATCCCTACGCGGGCGCCTTTGCTCGACCTCCGCCTCCCGGCTTCTTCGGCGTCGGATCCTGCGCTCGGGCCGCCAACAGGCCTGCTCGGCGACCTCCGCCTCCCGGCTTCTTCGGCATCGGATCCTGCTTTCGCCCGGCTGCCGACGTGCCAGCTCGTCGACCTCCGCCTCCCGGTTTCTTCGGTGCATGCCGTCCCAGGGTGCTCCCACCAGCGCCGTGCGAGGTGCCCATGCCCCCAAAATTCTCAAAGCCCACGGCACCGGCACCAGCGCCGGTCTCCTGCGTCGCCGCCGCCTCCACAAAGCTCCAGCGGCTATGCCCTGACTACGAAGACGACATCGACCACAACCTCCGGTGCTCGACATGGAGCGCGATATGGTGGAGGCGCTCGGGTACCAGCTCGGCGGCCCCACGGCGCACACCTTCCTGGGCCACTTCATGAGGTACGCCGAGGGGAAGGACAAGACCAAGATCCTGCCATTGGCGACTCGCCTCGTTGATCAGTCTCTGCTCAACTATACGTGCCTCCGCTTCTTGCCGTCCGTCGTGGCGGCGTCCGCGATATTCCTCGCGAGGCGGACCCTGAATACGCCCGACGTCCTGGCGTGGAACACGGAGCTGACGGAGCTGACGGGTTACAACTGCTCGGACATGACAGCCTGCGTGCTTAATATGTTCTTCTTCTCGCGCTCGCTCATCTGTAGCCCTCCTTCTTGATCATCGAGGAGAATCACCAAGACAGAGCAGTTTTGTTACATATTAAGTTTGTGATCTTGTGGAAGTTACTTGTAATGTTCATGTATACGGTATACCTGTCTGAAATTAATATGCATGTATCGTCTGTGTTTATCATGCATGCGTGAACTTGTGATGAACACATGGGCATGGCTTTTGATTGCTGGTTCTTTTTTCCTCCAAAAAACCAATTAAACATCTAGCATTTCACCACACTATTGCAAGAAAATAAATAGATGATTTTCTTCGAGGGAAGGCCATCATGGTAGTAACTTCTGTTTATTGACAAAAAATTTGCCTCATCCATTAATTAATCAGAAAAGAAAGACCTATTGAATTACATTGTTTTCAGACATGCACACTCATTTAATTACATAAAAACCAGAACAACAAGGATCAAACCCACAGTTTTTTTTTTGAAAGATCCAGCTGATTGCTGGCTTGTATTGATTAATAGCAGAGAGCAGGTGGTAATACAAAAGGGTGGTTTCTGATCCAGCGATCAAAGGAGATAAAGAAGAAGAAAGAAAACAACTAGCTATGTTGCTGTGGCTACTATCTCATGGAGGGTCCCAAAATGGGTGCTCCAAAAATGTTGCTCCCGCTTGGCGCCAAAAATCAAAAGTTCTCCTGATGGCTACACTGATGCTTGCCTGTGTTGCCACTTTGCCTCTGAAAGTACACTCGTTCCTTGCCTTCCAAAGCTCGGAGAGGATGAGAATGATGGTGGTCTTGATGGCCTTCTTGTGCTTAGGTCGCGCTGCATTGATCATTTCTACGATGATGGCAGCCGGCTTGGTCTTTCTCTGCAACTGCAGTGGATGGAGCGAGCTGCATCCGTAGCCTGCTGCCGCATTCGTCCATACTTCAATCGACAGCGGGTACTGCCAGACCAAATGCATGGAGGTCTCCAAGCTTCGGACACACAGCTGGCAGGAGTATTCATTTGGCCATCCCCTGCGTTGGAGGCGGTCGTTGCACCACAATCTGTTTTTGAATAGCAACCAGTGAAAATCTTCATCTTAGCCGGTGCCCAAGTGCTCCAAATCATCTTCTTGAGGTCTGACTTAACAAAGCCTTGGAATTGAGCCTCATATGCAGAACTGGCAGAGTACATTCCTGACGCTTCATGCTTCCACTTGATAGTGTCTCTTGTGTGTTCTTGAAGCCGGATGTCAGCGGTTTGGAGCCACCTGTGCAATCTGGTCGTCTCAGTCCAGATGTGATGGGTGTCTCCATGGGTGAGGTCTTGAATTCAAGTATCGTTTGCTAGGGCTTGCTTGACCGATCAGTTTTTCCTTCTAGAATGCTTGAAGAGAGTGGGAAAGGTTGTCTTTAGGTTGCCCGAGCCTGTCCATGCACAGTGTCAGAAGGATGCCATTTCGCCATTGCCTAGTGTGACCGAGATGGAGGCATTGAACAAAGCTCGGTCGCCCTCATCACATGGCAGTTGCATGCCGAACCAGGGCCTGTCCGGACTTGTCCAAGACAGCCATAGCCATCGCAGCCGAAGTGCCCTACTGAAGCGGTTTAGATCCATGATTCCTAAACCACCACTTTCAATTGGAGAACAAACCACAGGCCAGGTGACTTTGCACCCCCACTAAGTTCTTCTTCTTGTGTCCAGAGAAATCTCCTTCGAACTTTGTCTATCTCGGCAAGAAACTTCTTTGGCGCCCGGAGCACTGACAGGGAAAAGGTTGGCAGCGCCGTGAGCACGCTGCAGACCAAAACCCGTCTGCCAGCGATGGTCATGAGCTTGCCCTTCCAACCCGCAAGTCTTGCTCTGATCCGATTGAGAATGAACTGGATGTGGACTAGGCGCAGTCTGGTGAGGGTTAGCGGGAGGCCAAGGTACCTTAAGGGGAATCCCACTGTTGAACACCAAAATTTCCCAAGATCTCTTGCAGGTTGATCTCATCACACCGGATGGGGGTGACCGTTGATTTTGACAGGTTTACTTGCAGTCCAGATGCCTGTCCAAAATCGTGAAGTATGTCAAGCAAGGCGTCGACCTCCGCTTTCTCCGGGTTAGCGAAAATTATGGCGACGTCAACATAGAGGCTGACTCAGAGGGAGATGTCTCTGCTAGGCAGCGGGGCGAGCAGTTCTAACTCAGTTGCTTGCTGCAGCAGATTATGGAGTGGATCAATGGCGATGATGAAGAGGAGTGGTGATGAGGACATCAATACCATTGTTACACCCACAGCCCCTGCTGCTATACATACTGGACCAATTATTAGAGCTCGTGCACGCCAACTAAATTACCAGGCACTTTCGTTTCTTGGTAATGATTCTAATGTTCATGAGAATATGATGCTGCCTAAATTGGATACATTTGTTTTGCTTACAAATGAAGGGCCTAGCTTGGAGAAGGATGAACATTGGAGCAAGAGAAAGCATGGAGATGATGTCATGCGCAAGGGGAACAAGAACGGAGTTACGAGTGATGATTTCAGGTCTTTGAAGCCACTATAACGAGTGCATGAAGCCTTGGACGAAATATACAAGATGCCACTTCATAAATTTCGTCTAGAGGCTATTATAGGTGCTGCGTCACCTTTTTATTGGGCCAGTCCCATGTAATTTCGAAATACATTAGTATAGGCTATTTTTAGAGTCCGTATGTGTGGGGAAACAAGAAATAGGGTTGATTTCGGACCCCTCCACCAAGGGCCACGAAATTCTCCCTCTCTTCCTCCATATATACAGCCCTTAGGGCACCGTTTAGACTTTGGGTTTTGTTTAGATTAAAGTTCGCCATAGCTGCAACTTCGCGTACTTCGTTTGTGTTCAACGACCAGACAAAGGCGTCACAGAACCCCACCTTGATCAATAAGGCTTTCATCTTATATTCGCAATATCCAGATTGCAATCTCAGTTTCTTGCTTGTTCTTCGTTTGCTCACAGGAAACAGACCCTCGTGGTCAGGTTGATCGTGCTCCGGCGTGGTCAATAACCTCTCGGAGTTGGTTTAGCGATTGCTAAGGCGCGACGTCCTCGCACGTTCGTAGTCGGATCGTCAAAGTCGACTTCCACAAAAGCGATATCCATATTCTCATCGAAAGACGGGACACCTTTGCCTCTATCAAGTGGTATCAGATTTCCAGGTTGCTCTGTGAGATTTTACAGTTTTTCGTAGTTTAGATCGAGTCTGTTCTTCATACCTACAATCCACGGAAAAGCCACAAAAAAAATTAGGGTTAGTTCATCATATCCGAACCAATCTGAGCATTTGCATAATCTTTTTAGGGTTTTGCTTTGTTGAATTTGCGGTTGCATCGTCGTGTCTAGTTGCTGGTCTTAGAGTCTAGTCTTTTAGAGTTTCGAGTTCTGGTCATAAGTTGTCACGCCGCCGCCGCACCATCATCATCGCCCCTGCCATCTACCACCACCGCTTATCCGCCACCGCTTCGAATCCGTATCCATATACCACCACCGCTGTCATATACCACCACCGCAGCCATCTACCACCATATATCCACCACCAATCCGAGTTCTTGTCATATTAGGTTTGTTTTCGAGATCCATCTAGATTCCGATTCGTGTTTCCTTGCCGGAGTAGGTTTCGAAAAAAAAGAGTCCGGAAACCACCCTCAGTTTAGGCCCAAAATTTTTCGAAAACGCATTTTTCGAAAAAAATTCTGGCTATCCTATTTTTAGGTGTTTCTAAGTGTTTTGAGACAGGTGCCATTATAGGAAGTTTTTTTTGACCCGTTTCCAGTTTTTGGGTCCAGGCAGTCGAAAAAAAAATTTTGGTCGAAAACATTTCATGCCCATCCTGTCATTTTGACCTAGGAAGAGTTTTGAGACACTCACCATTATAGTGATTTTTCGCAAAAAAAAGCAGCGCAAAAAAACAGCGCAAAAAAGAGCAAAAAAAATAATCCAGAGTGTGCTTTTCCCTTGTTTACGTGCCGCACCGTGATTTTGTTGGTGTTCTAGGCTCGCGTCTCTAGCACAGTCTAGCCTAGGACCAGCACAGTACCGTCGTTGAGCGTTTATTCAACTTTGCATCTCTGAATTGATTATTGCTGACCCTTTTTGCTACCATATTATAAGCCTTCCCAGCTCCACATACATCTACGTCGTGCGTTTGACTCTCCCTGGTAATCGCTCTATCCAAGCTTTGAGAGTTTTTGACTACAACGGTTGCCGATCACCGCCTGCTGCTGGGTAAGAACTGGTAAGAATTTGAGATTTGCTTGACGGATTTGTGACACCCACCACCACTTCTTAGTAGTCTGTAGGATCATATTCTTGTGTGTTTCTGTTTGCTGCTAACCATGGTAGGATCACAAGCCGATCAGACTGACTGGGAGAACCTGACGAACAAACAACTACATGATAAATTTCAGCAAATGATGAGTGGACAGGTGCAAGATGTGCTAAACAGATTTGAAGAGGCCATGAAGAAGATAGATGGCATGGAGAAGACGTTCGAAACAAAGCTCGATAACAAGTTTAATGAATTGCTCGCGCGTCTTCCACCACCACCACCCGCTACACCTAACGCACCTCTCCAACAACAACAACAACACATCCTTCCGAATCAGTATGGACGAGTGAAGCGTGTTCCTATTGAGGATGGCCAAACTTCTGGTGCTGCTGTTCATGTTGTTGATGCTTCTTTGGCTCCTGCTACTGCTGCTGCTGGTACCCAGGAGGATGATGAGTATGCGGGCGATTATGAGGATGAGGTTGATCAAAATCAGCACTACGTGCAGCCACCTGCACCACCACCAGCAGGTCGACCTCAGGTATATATTCGTAATGGTAGGCCTGCACCACCACCTCAGGTACGAGATGATGTCCATATTCCTAAACTGAAATTGAATATTCCACCATTTGAGGGTAGATATGTTCCTGATATATATCTTACTTGGGAGTTAGAAACTGAACAACGTTTTACATGTTTACAATATCCCGAGGAGAGACGGGTTGCTGCTGCTGTTTGTGCTTTCACTAGTTTTGCATGTGTATGGTGGTCTGAACATTGTAGATTATATCCTATTCCAACTACTTGGGCTGCTTTGAAAACTGCTATGCGTACTCGTTGGGTTCCACCATATTATCAACGTGAATTGCTTCAAAAATTACAGCGCTTAAGACAAGGAAAAATTCTGTAGAAGAATATTATCAGGAATTACAAACTGGCATGATTAGATGTGGTATTGTTGAGGAGAATGAAGCTATGCTTGCACGTTTTCTGGGTGGATTAAATAGAGAGATTCAGACCATTCTAGACTATAAGGAGTATACTAATATCACTCGTTTATTCCATCTTGCTTGTAAAGCTGAACGTGAAGTGCAGGATCGACAAGCATTGGCGCGAACTAACTTTTCTGCAGGCCGACCTTCATCATGGACACCGCGTGCATCTTCTACTTCAACTGCACCAGCACCTCAATCAGGTGCCTCCTCCAGTCGTGATACAAGAAAACAGGCACAACCACCATTATCTGCCAAGAGCGCACCTGCTGGGCCTGCACAGAGTTCTTCTTCTTCCATGGCATCAACAGGGCACACAAGTGATATTATTTGTCGTCGTTGTAAGGGAGGAGGTCATTATGCGAGAGAATGCAAATCTCCGCGTGTGATGATTGCTACCGCGGATGGTGGATATGAGTCCGCTAGTGACTATGATGAGGAGACTTTGGCTCTTATTACACGTGAAGAACATGGTGGAGATGATTCTGATCATGAGACGCAATACATGGCTCCTGAAGACGCTGACAGGTATGAATGTTTAGTTGCTCAACGTGTTTTGAGTGTGCAGGTCACACAAGCTGAGCAAAATCAGAGGCACAATTTGTTCCATACCAAGGGAGTTGTGAAAGAACGTTCTGTGCGCGTCATCATAGATGGAGGGAGCTGCAACAACTTGGCTAGCATGGAGATGGTGGAGAAGCTTTCTCTCACCACAAGACCACATCCACATCCTTACTACATCCAATGGTTCAACAACAGCGGCAAGGTTAAGGTAACACGTACTGTTCGTGTGCATTTTAGTATCTCTACATATGCTGATTATGTTGATTGTGATGTGGTACCTATGCAAGCATGTTCCTTATTACTTGGTAGACCATGGCAATTTGATAAAAATTCTGTACACCATGGTAGAAACAATCAGTATACTCTTGTTCATAAGGATAAAAATATTACTTTGCTTCCTATGACTCCTGATTCTATTTTGAAAGATGATATTAATAGAGCTAATAAAGCAAAACAGGAGAAGAATAAGAGTGAAAATCAGATTGTGGCAAAAGAATTTGAGCAACAAATGAAGCCTAATCATAAACCATCTAGTGTTGCTTCTGAAATTAAATTGAAAAGTGCATGTTTATTTGCCACCAAATCTGATATTGATGAGATAGATTTCAGCAAATCTGTTTGCTATGCTTTTGTGTGCAAAGAGGCATTATTTTCATTCGAGGACGTGCCTTCCTCTTTGCCTCCTGCTGTCACTAACATTTTGCAGGAGTTCGCTGACGTCTTTCCACAAGACGTGCCACCGGGATTACCGCCTATTCGAGGGATTGAGCATCAGATTGACTTAATTCCCGGTGCTTCACTGCCAAACCGTGCACCATACCGTACCAATCCAGAGGAGACGAAGGAGATTATGCGTCAAGTACAAGAGCTTCTCGACAAAGGTTATATACGCGAATCCCTTAGTCCTTGTGCTGTTCCTATTATTCTAGTGCCGAAAAAGGATGGTACATCACGTATGTGTGTTGATTGTAGAGGCATTAATAATATTACTATTCGTTATCGTCATCCTATTCCTAGGCTAGATGATATGCTTGATGAATTGAGTGGCTCTACAATATTCTCCAAAGTTGATTTGCGTAGTGGATACCATCAAATTCGTATGAAATTGGGAGATGAATGGAAAACAGCATTTAAAACTAAGTTTGGATTATATGAGTGGTTAGTCATGCCTTTTGGGTTAACTAATGCACCTAGTACTTTCATGAGATTAATGAACGAAGTTTTACGTGCTTTCATTGGACGATTTGTGGTAGTTTACTTTGATGACATATTGATTTATAGCAGATCTTTGGAAGAACATTTGGAACATTTACGTGTTGTTTTTATTGCTCTACGTGATGCACGTTTGTTTGGTAACCTTGGGAAGTGCACCTTTTGCACCGACCGAGTATCTTTTCTTGGCTATGTTGTTACTCCACAGGGAATTGAAGTTGATAAAGCCAAGATTGAAGCTATTGAGAGTTGGCCGCAGCCCAAAACGGTCACACAAGTGAGGAGTTTTCTTGGCCTCGCTGGATTCTATAGGCATTTTGTGAGAGATTTCAGCACCATTGCTGCACCTCTCAATGAGCTTACAAAGAAAGATGTGCCTTTTCCTTGGGGTACCGCACAGGAAGAAGCTTTCACGGTATTGAAAGATAAGTTGACACATGCTCCTTTACTCCAACTTCCTGATTTTAATAAGACTTTTGAGCTTGAATGTGATGCTAGTGGAATTGGATTAGGAGGTGTGTTATTACAAGATGGCAAACCTGTTGCATACTTTTCTGAAAAATTGAGTGGGCCTAGTCTGAATTATTCTACTTATGATAAAGAATTATATGCTCTTGTTCGGACTTTAGAAACATGGCAACATTATTTATGGCCCAAAGAATTTGTTATACATTCTGATCATGAATCTTTGAAACATATTAAAAGTCAAGCTAAACTGAATCGTAGACATGCTAAATGGGTTGAATTCATTGAGACTTTCCCTTATGTTATTAAACACAAGAAGGGAAAAGAAAATGTTCTTGCTGATGCATTGTCTCGTCGCTATAATATGCTTTCACAACTTGACTTCAAAATATTTGGTTTGGAGACCATCAAAGATCAATATGTGCATGATGCTGATTTTAAAGATGTAATGCAGAATTGTAAAGAAGGAAGAATGTGGAACAAGTTTGTCGTTAACGATGGATTTGTGTTTCGTGCTAACAAGCTATGCATTCCAGCTAGCTCCGTTCGTCTTTTGTTATTGCAGGAGGCACATGGAGGAGGATTAATGGGACACTTTGGCGTGAAGAAGACGGAGGACGTACTTGCTACACATTTCTTTTGGCCAAAGATGAGACGGGATGTTGAGCGTTTTATTGCTCGCTGCACTACATGTCAAAAAGCTAAGTCACGACTTAATCCTCATGGTTTATATATGCCTTTGCCTGTACCTAGTGTTCCTTGGGAGGATATATCTATGGACTTTGTTTTAGGTTTACCTCGAACAAAGAAGGGGAGGGATAGCATATTTGTTGTCGTGGATAGATTCTCGAAAATGGCACACTTTATTCCATGTCATAAAAGCGATGATGCTGTTAATGTTGCTGATTTGTTCTTTCGTGAAATTATTTGCTTGCATGGTGTGCCAAATACTATTGTTTCAAATCGTGATACTAAATTTCTTAGCCACTTTTGGAGATGTTTATGGGCTAAGTTGGGGACTAAACTGCTTTTTAGTACTACTTGTCACCCCCAAACTGATGGACAAACTGAAGTAGTGAATAGAACATTGTCTACTATGCTTAGGGCTATTTTGAAGAATAATAAAATAATGTGGGAGGAATGCTTGCCTCATATTGAATTTGCTTATAATCGTTCATTGCATTCTACTACTAAGATGTGCCCTTTTGAAGTTGTGTATGGTTTCCTACCTCGTGCACCTATTGATTTGTTGCCTCTTCCATCTTCGGAGAAGGTTAATTTTGATGCTAAACAACGTGCTGAGTTGGTTTTAAAAATGCATGAGTTAACTAAGGAAAACATTGAGCATATGAATGCTAAATATAAACTTGCTGGAGATAAGGGTAGAAAACATATTGTGTTTGCACCTGGAGATCTTGTTTGGTTACATTTGCGTAAAGATAGATTTCCTGATTTGCGCAAATCAAAGCTAATGCCACGTGCTGATGGTCCCTTTAAGGTGTTAGAGAAAATAAATGATAATGCATACAAACTTGAGCTGCCTGCAGATTTTGGGGTTAGTCCCACTTTTAACATTGCAGATTTGAAGCCTTATTTGGGTGAGGAAGATGAACTTCCGTCGAGGACGACTTCATTTCAAGAAGGGGAGGATGATGAGGACATCAATACCATTGTTACACCCACAGCCCCTGCTGCTATACATACTGGACCAATTACTAGAGCTCGCGCACGCCAACTAAATTACCAGGTACTTCCGTTTCTTGGTAATGATTCTAATGTTCATGAGAATATGATGCTGCCTAAATTGGATACATTTGTTTTGCTTACAAATGAAGGGCCTAGCTTGGAGAAGGATGAAAATTGGAGCAAGAGAAAGCATGGAGATGATGTCATGCGCAAGGGGAACAAGAACGGAGTTACGAGTGATGATTTCAGGTCTTTGAAGCCACTATAACGAGTGCATGAAGCCTTGGACGAAATATACAAGATGCCACTTCATAAATTTCGTCCAGAGGCTATTATAGGTGTTGCGTCACCTTTTTATTGGGCCAGTCCCATGTAATTTCGAAATACATTAGTATAGGCTATTTTTAGAGTCCGTATGTGTGGGGAAACAAGAGATAGGGTTGATTTCGGACCCCTCCACCAAGGGCCACGAAATTCCCCCTCTCTTCCTCCATATATACAGCCCTTAGGGCACCGTTTAGACTTTGGGTTTTGTTTAGATTAAAGTTCACCATAGCTGCAACTTCGCGTACTTCGTTTGTGTTCAACGACCAGACAAAGGCGTCACAGAACCCCACCTTGATCAATAAAGCTTTCATCTTATATTCGCAATATCCAGATTGCAATCTCAGTTCCTTGCTTGTTCTTCGTTTGCTCGCAGGAAACAGACCCTCGTGGTCAGGTTGATCGTGCTCCGGCGTGGTCAATAACCTCTCGGAGTTGGTTTAGCGATTGCTAAGGCGCGACGTCCTCGCACGTTCGTAGTCGGATCGTCAAAGTCGACTTCCACCAAAGCGATATCCATATTCTCATCGAAAGACGGGACACCGTTGCCTCTATCAAGTGGGGAAAGTGGGTCACCCTGTCGCAGCCCCTTGTGGTGCCGAATCTTTTGCCCTACAGTGCCATTTAGTAGGAAGGACGATGATGTCATGGCGAGGAGCATCGCAATCCAGTCGCGCCAGCGCGCAGAGAAGCCAAGCACTTGCAGCAGCTCTAGCAAATATTCCCAAGACACGTTGTTGAAAGCCCGGGCTATGTCTATCTTAAAGAGCAGGGTCGTCGTCTTCTTTCTATGACCTGTGTGCTCTTGGACCTCAAGAAGGTTGATTGTGCTGGTGAGATAATTGTTGGGGAACGTAGCAGAAATTCAAAATTTTCCTACGTGTCACCAAGATCTATCTATGGAGAAACCAGCAACGAGGGGAAGGAGAGTGCATCTACATACCCTTGTAGATCGCTAAGCGGAAGCGTTCAAGAGAACGGGGTTGAAGGAGTCGTACTCGTCGTGATCCAAATCACCGGAGATCCTAGTGCCGAACGGACGGCACCTCCGCATTCAACACACGTACAGCCCGGTGACGTCTCCCACGCCTTGATCCATCAAGGAGAGAGGGAAGACTCCATCCAGCAGCAGCACGACGGCGTGGTGGTGGTGGAGGAACGTGGCAATCCTGCAGGGCTTCGCCAAGCACCTGCGGGAGAGGAGGAGGTGTCACGGGAGGGAGGGAGGCGCCAGGGCTTCAGGTATGGATGCCCTCCCTCCCCTCCACTATATATAGGGGCAAGGGAGAGGGGGGAGGCGCAGCCTTGCCCCTTCCTCCAAGGAAGGGGTGCGGCCAAGAGGGGGGAGGAGTCCATCCTCCCCAAGGCACCTCGGAGGTGCCTTCCCCCTTGAGGACTCTTCCCTCCCCAAGTTTCCTTGGTGCATGGGCCTCTTGGGGCTGGTTCCCTTGGCCCATATAGGCCAAGGCGCACCCCCTACAGCCCATGTGGCCCCCCGGGGCAGGTGGACCCCCCCCCGGTGGAACCCCGGACCCCTTTCGGCACTCCCGGTACAATACCGATAAAGTGCGAAACTTTTCCGGCGACCAAAACAGGACTTCCCATATATAAATCTTTACCTCCGGACCATTCTGGAACTCCTCGGGACGTCCGGGATCTCATCCGGGACTCCGAACAACATTCGGTAACCACATACAAACTTCCTTTATAACCCTAGCGTCATCGAACCTTAAGTGTGTAGACCCTACGGGTTCGGGAGACATGTAGACATGACCGAGACGTTCTCCGGTCAATAACCAACAGTGGGATCTGGATACCCATGTTGGCTCCCACATGTTCCACGATGATCTCATCGGATGAACCACGATGTCAAGGACTCAATCGATCCCTTATACAATTCCCTTTGTCTAACGGTATTGTACTTGCCCGAGATTCGATCGTCGGTATACCGATACCTTGTTCAATCTCGTTATCGGCAAGTCTCTTTACTCGTTCCGTAACACATCATCCCGTGATCAACCCCTTGGTCACATTGTGCACATTATGATGATGTCCTACCGAGTGGGCCCAGAGATACCTCTCCGTTTACATGGAGTGACAAATCCCAGTCTCGATTCATGCCAACCCAACAGACACTTTCGGAGATACCTGTAATGCACCTTTATAGCCACCCAGTTACGTTGTGACGTTTGGTACACCCAAAGCATTCCTACGGTATCCGGGAGTTGCACAATCTCATGGTCTAAGGAAAAGATACTTGACATTAGAAAAGCTTTAGCATACGAACTACACGATCTTTGTGCTAGGCTTAGGATTGGGTCTTGTCCATCACATCATTCTCCTAATGATGTGATCCCGTTATCAATGACATCCAATGTCCATAGCCAGGAAATCATGACTATCTGTTGATCACAACGAGCTAGTCAACTAGAGGCTCACTAGGGACATATTGTGGTCTATGTATTCACACGTGTATTACGATTTCCGGATAATACAGTTATAGCATGAATAAAAGACAATTATCATGAACAAGGAAATATAATTATACTTTTATTATTGCCTCTAGGGCATATTTCCAACAGTCTCCCACTTGCACTAGAGTCAATAATCTTGTTCACATCGCCATGTGATTAACACTGACAGGTCACATCGCCATGTGATCAACATCCAAAGAGTTTACTAGTGTCATTAAACTAGTTCACATCATCATGTGATTAAGACTCAATGGGTTCTGGGGTTTGATCATGTTTTGCTTGTGAGAGAGGTTTTAGTCAACGGGTCTGCAACAATCAGATCCGTATGTACTTCGCAAATCTCCAGGTCATATTGTAAATGCTGCTACCACTCTCCACTTGGAGCTATTCCAAATGATTGCTCCCCTATACGTATCCCGTTTTCTACTCAGAGTCACTCGGATAGGTGTTAAAGCTTGCATCGACGTAACCCTTTACGCCGAACTCTTTATCACCTCCATAATCGAGAAACATATCCTTATTCCTCTAAGGATAATTTTGACCGCTATCTGGTGATCCACTCCTTGATCACCTTTGTACCCTCTTGCCAGACATGTGGCAAGGCACACATCAGGTGCGGTACTTAGCATAGCATACTGTAGAGCCTATGTCTGAAGCATAGGGGACGACCTTCGTCCTTTCTCTCTCTTCTGCCGTGGTCGAGCTTTAAGTCTTAACTTCATACCTTACATCTCAGGCAAGAACTTCTTCTTTGACTGATCCATATTGAACACCTTCAAGATCATGTCAAGGTATATGCTCATTTGAAAGTATTATTAAGCATTTTGATCTATCCTCATAGGTCTTGATGCTCAATGTTTAAGTAGTTTAATCCAGGTTTTCTATTGAAAACACCTTTCAAAAAACCCTATATGCTTTCCAGAAATTCTACATCATTTCTAATCAACAATATGTCAACAACATATACTCATCAGAAATTCTATAGTGCTCCCACTCACTTCTTTGGAAATACAAGTTTCTCATAAACTTTGTATAGACCCAAAATCTTTGATCATCTTATCAAAGCGTACATTCCAACTCCGAGATGCTTACTCCAGTCCTTAGAAGGATCACTAGAGCCAGCATACCTTTTAGCATCCTTAGGATCGACAAAACTTTTCTGATTGTATCACATACAACCTTTCCTTACGAAAACTGGTAAGGAAACTTGTCTTGACATCCATCTGCCAGATTTCATAAATGCAGCTAATGCCAACATGAATCCGACGGACTTAAGCATCGCTACGGATGAGAAAATCTCATCATAGTCAACTCCTTGAACTTGTGAAAAACTCTTCGCCACAAGTCGAGCTTCATAGATGGTGACATTACCGTCCACGTCTGTCTTCTTCTTAAAGATCCATTTATCTCAATGGCTTGCCGATCATCGGGCAAGTCCACCAAAGTCCATGCTTTGTTCTGATACATGGATCCTATCTCGGATTTCATGGCTTCTAACCATTTATCGGAATTTGGGCCCACCATCGCTTCTCCATAGCTCGTAGGTTCATTGTTGTCTAGCAACATGACCTTCAAGACAGGATCACCGTACCACTCCGAAGTAGTACGCGTCCTTGTCATCCTACGAGGTTCGGTAGTGACTTGATCCGAAGCTTCATGATCACTATCATAAGCTTCCACTTCAATTGGTGTAGGTGCCACGAGAACAACTTCCTATGCCCTGCCACACACTAGTTGAAGTGGCGGTTCAATAACCTCATCAAGTCTCCACCATCCTCCCACTCAATTCTTTCGAGAGAAACCTTTCCTCGAGAAAGGACCCGATTCAAGAAACAATCCCTATTGCTTTAGGATCTGAATTAGGAGGTATACCCAACTGTTTTTGGGTGTCCTATGAAGATGCATTTTATCCGCTTTGGGTTCAAGCTTATCAACCTGAAACTTTTTCACATAAGCGTTGCAGCCCCAAACTTTTAAGAAACGACAACTTAGGTTTCTCCAAACGGTGTCGTCTCAACGGAATTACGTGGTGCCCTATTAAAGTGAGTGCGGTTGTCTCTAATGCCTAACCCATGAATGATAGTGGTAATTCGATAAGAGACATCATGGTACGCACCATATCCAATAGGGTGCAATTATGATGTTCGGACACACCATCACACTATGGTGTTCCAGGCGGTATTAATTGTGAAACAATTTCCACAATGTCTTAATTGCGTGCCAAAGCTCGTAACTCAGATATTCATCTCTATGATCATATCATAGACATTTTATCCTCTTGTCACAATGATCTTCTACTTCACTCTGAAATTACTTGAACCATTCAATAATTCAGACTTGTGTTTTATCAAGTAAATATACTCAACATCTACTCGAATCATATGTGAAGTAAGAACATAATGATATTCACTGCGTGCCTCAGCACTCATTGGATTGCACACATCAAATGCATTACTTCCAACAAGTTGCTCTCTTGTTCCATCTCACTGAAAACGAGGCCTTTCAGTCATCTTGCCCATGTGGTATGATTTGCATATCTCAAGTGATTCAAAATCAAGTGAGTCCAAACGATCCATCTGCATGGAGTTTCTTCATGCATATACACCAATAGACATGGCTCGCATGTCTCAAACTTCTCAAAAACGAGTGAGTCCAAAGATCCATCAACATGGAGCTTCTTCATGCGTTTTATACCAATATGACTTACATGGCAGTGCCACAAGTAAGTGGTACTATCATTACTATCTTATATCTTTTGGCATGAAAATGTGTATCACTACGATCGAGATTCAATAAACCATTCCTTTAGGTGCAAGACCATTGAAGGTATTATTCAAATAAAATAGAGTAACCATTATTCTCCTTAAATGAATAACCGTATTGCAACAGACATAATCCAATCATGTCTATGCTCAACACAAACACCAAATGACAATTATTCAGGTTTAATACTAATCTTGATGGTAGAGGGAGCGTGCGATGTTTGATCACATCAAACTTGGAAACACTTCCAACACGTATCGTCAGCTCACCTTTAGCTAGTCTCCTTTTATCTCGTAACTTTTCTTTCGAGTTACTAACACTTAGCAACCGAACCGGTATCTAATACCCTGGCGCTACTAGGAGTACTAGTAAAGTACACATTAACATAATGTATATCCAATATACTTCTATCGACCTTGCCAGCCTCCTCATCTACCAAGTATCTAGGGTAATTCAGCTCCAGTGGTTGTTCCCCTTATTACAGAAGCACTTAGTCTCGGGTTTGGGTTCAACCTTGGGTTTCTTCACTGGTGCATCAGCTGATTTGCCGTTTCATGAAGTATCCCTTCTTGCCCTTGCCCTTCTTGAAACTAGTGGTTTCACCAACCATCAACAATTGATGCTCCTTCTTGATTTCTACTTTCGCGGTGTCAAACATCACGAATATCTCAAGAATCATCATATCTATCCCTGATTTGTTATAGTTCATCACAAAGCTCTAGCAGCTTGGTGGTAATGACTTTGGAGAAACATCACTATCTCATCTGGAAGATCAACTCCCACTCGATTCAAGTGATTGTTGCACTCAGACAATCTGAGCACAAGCTCAACGATTGAGCTTTTCTCCCTTAGTTTGCAGGTTAAGAAAATCGTCGGAGGTCTTATATCTCTTGACGTGGGCACGAGCCTGAAATTCCAATTTCAGCCCTCGAAACATCTCATATGTTCCGCGACGTTTCGAAAAACGTCTTTGGTGCCTAATCTCTAAACTGTTTAACTAAACTATCACGTAGTTATCAAAACATGTATGTCCGATGTTCGCAACATCCACAAACGACGTTTGGGGTTCAGCACACTGAGCGGTGCATTAAGGACATAAGCTTTCTACTGTCCGCATAATCGCTACTTTCAACTTTCAACTATATTTTCTCTAGGAACATATCTAAATAGTGGAACTAAAGCGCGAGCTTACGACATAATTTGCAAAAATCTTTTGACTATGTTCAGGATAATTAAGTTCATCTTATGAACTCCCACTCAGATAGACATCCCTCTGGTCATCTAAGTGATTACATGATCCGAGTCAATTAGGCCGTGTCCGATCATCACGTGAGACGGGCTAGTCATCATCGGTGAACATCTTCATGTTGATCATATCTACTGTACGACTCATGCTCGACCTTTCGGTCTCCGTGTTCGGAGGCCATGTCTGTACATGCTAGGCTCGTCAAGTTAACCCTAAGTGTTTTGCATGTGTAAAACTGTCTTACACCCGTTGTATGTGAACGTAAGGATCTATCACACCCGATCATCACGTGGTGCTTCGAAACAACGAACTGTAGCAACGGTGCACAGTTAGGGGAGAACACTTCTTGAAATTGTTGTAAGGGATCATCTTATTTACTACCGTCGTTCTAAGTAAACAAGATGCATAAACATAATAAACATCACATGCAATTATATAGTAGTGACATGATATGGCCAATATCATATAGCTCCATTGATCTCCATCTTTGGGGCTCCATGATCATCATCGTCACCGGCATGACACCATGATCTCCATCATCATGATCTCCATCATCGTGTCTCCATGAAGTTGTCTCGCCAACTTATTACTTCTACTACTATGGCTACCGGTTAGCAATAAAGTAAAGTAATTACATGGCGTTGTTTAATGACACGCAGGTCATACAATAAATTTAAGACAACTCATATGGCTCCTGCCGGTTGTCATACTCATTGACATGCAAGTCGTGAATCCTATTACAAGAACATGATCAATCTCATACATCACATATCATTCATCACATTCTTCTTGGCCATATCACATCACAAAGCATACCCTGCAAAAACAAGTTAGACGTCCTCTAATTGTTGTTTGCATGTTTTACGTGGCTGCTATGGGTTTCTAGCAAGAACGTTTCTTACCTACGCAAAACCACAACGTGATATGCCAATTGCTATTTACCCTTCATAAGGAACCTTTTCATCGAATCCGTTCCGACTAAAGTGGGAGAGACTGGCACCCGCTAGCCACCTTATGCACCAAGTGCATGTCAGTCGGTGGAACCTGTCTCACGTAAGAGCACGTGTAAGGTTGGTCCGGGCCGCTTCATCCCACAATACCGTCGAAACAAGATTGGACTAGTAACGGTAAGCATATTGAACAAAACCAACGCCCACAACTACTTTGTGTTCTACTCGTGCAAAGAATCTACGCAATAGACCTAGCTCATGATGCCACTGTTGGGGAACGTAGCAGAAATTCAAAATTTTCCTACGTGTCACCAAGATCTATCTATGGAGAAACCAGCAATGAGGGGAAGGAGAGTGCATCTACATACCCTTGTAGATCGCTAAGCGGAAGCGTTCAAGAGAACGGGGTTGAAGGAGTCGTACTCGTCGTGATCCAAATCACCGGAGATCCTAGTGCCGAACGGACGACACCTCCGCATTCAACACACGTACAGCCCGGTGACGTCTCCCACGCCTTGATCCAGCAAGGAGAGAGGGAGAGGTTGAGGAAGACTCCATCCAGCAGCAGCATAACGGCGTGGTGGTGGTGGAGGAGCGTGGCAATCCTGCAGGGCTTCGCCAAGCACCTGCGGGAGAGGAGGAGGTGTCACGGGAGGGAGGGAGGCGCCAGGGCTTCAGGTATGGATGCCCTCCCTCCCCTCCACTATATATAGGGGCAAGGGAGAGGGGGGAGGCGCAGCCTTGCCCCTTCCTCCAAGGAAGGGGTGCGGCCAAGAGGGGGGGAGGAGTCCATCCTCCCCAAGGCACCTCGGAGGTGCCTTCCCCCTTGAGGACTCTTCCCTCCCCAAGTTTCCCTGGCGCATGGGCCTCTTGGGGCTGGTGCCCTTGGCCCATATAGGCCAAGGCGCACCCCCTATAGCCCATGTGCCCCCCCGGGGCAGGTGGACCCCCTCCCCCCCCCGGTGGACCCCCGGACCCCTTTCGGCACTCCCGGTACAATACCGATAAAGTGCAAAACTTTTCTGGCGACCAAAACAGGACTTCCCATATATAAATCTTTACCTCCAGACCATTCCGGAACTCCTCGTGACGTCCGGGATCTCATCCAGGACTCCGAACAACATTCGGTAACCACATACAAACTTCCTTTATAACCCTAGCGTCATCGAACCTTAAGTGTGTAGACCCTACGGGTTCGGGAGACATGTAGACATGACCGAGATGTTCTCCGGTCAATAACCAACAGCGGGATCTGGATACCCATGTTGGCTCCCACATGTTCCACGATGATCTCATCGGATGAACCACGATGTCAAGGACTCAATCGATCCCGTATACAATTCCCTTTGTCTAACGGTATTGTACCTGCCCGAGATTCGATCGTCGGTATACCGATACCTTGTTCAATCTCGTTACCGGCAAGTCTCTTTACTCGTTCCGTAACACATCATCCCGTTATCAACCCCTTGGTCACATTGTGCACATTATGATGATGTCCTACCGAGTGGGCCCAGAGATACCTCTCCGTTTACACGGAGTGACAAATCCCAGTCTCGATTCGTGCCAACCCAACAGACACTTTCGGAGATACCTGTAATGCACCTTTATAGCCACCCAGTTATGTTGTGACGTTTGGTACACCCAAAGCATTCCTACGGTATCCGGGAGTTGCACAATCTCATGGTCTAAGGAAAAGATACTTGACATTAGAAAAGCTTTAGCATACGAACTACACGATCTTTGTGCTAGGCTTAGGATTGGGTCTTGTCCATCACATCATTCTCCTAATGATGTGATCCCGTTATCAATGACATCCAATGTCCATATCCAGGAAATCATGACTATCTGTTGATCACAACGAGCTAGTCAACTAGAGGCTCACTAGGGACATATTGTGGTCTATGTATTCACACGTGTATTACGATTTCCGGATAATACAGTTATAGCATGAATAAAAGACAATTATCATGAACAAGGAAATATAATTATACTTTTATTATTGCGTCTAGGGCATATTTCCAACAATAATGTGGTGGATTACTGAAGAAGGTCTTGTGGAGAGCACCTTGGCAATCAGCTTTGCTATAGGGCTAATTGGTCTGAAATCTTGGACCTTTTCTGTGCCATCTTTTTTTGGAATGAGAGCGACTATGGCAGTGTTCAAATTGTTGAAACCTCCTCCCGCCAGATGATATAACTTGTTGAAAGCTTGCAGGACATCCGTCTTGATCAGCGGCCAGCAGGCTCTAAAAAACTTTCCGGTGAAGCCTTCGTGGCCAGGTGCCCTTTCTGCTGGTGAATTTTTCATCGCTTCCTAGATTTCTTCTTCATAAAAAGGGTTGTCGAGGCCTCCACCTTGGATCGTTGGCATCTCCAGGAGATGCCAGTTGATGTCGATCGGTCTTGCTGTCTTGGTCCCAATGTTGTCGTTGAAATGATGATAGATGTCAGCTTCTTTTTCTTCATGTGCCGTGACGATCGCGTCTCCCACCTTCAGGCTGTGGATGTGATTTTTCCGTCTTCGTGATCTCATCTTTGCGTGGAAAAACTTTGTTCCCGCATTGCCAGCACAAAGCCAAGTCAGACGAGAAGCCTGACGCTTCTGGGCACGCTCGATCGCGGCTAGTCCCAAGAGGCGAATTCAGTCTCGTTCAGACGCCGCGCCTCTTGAGCTACATCTAGTCGAAGCACTATTTCTGGTGCTATATGGAATTGAAGTTTTGCGTCGCTGAAGAGTGATTTGCTCTAGATCTTCAGGTCGTGAGTTGTGCGCTCCATCTTCGTATGGAGGCATTGAAAAGCACAGGAAGACTGAACCGACCTACTCCAGGCGTCCGCTATTGTTTCCTGTAAATGGGGGAAGCGAGGCCAGAAGCTCTCGAACCTGAAGCTCGCACGGTGCGGTGGAGTGCTTGCATCAGGCATGATCAAAGGGCAGTGGTCAGATGTAGCTGTAGAATCCGCCATCAATGCAAAGCTGGGGAACAGGGATTCCAAGCTTGGTTGTAGAAAAACTTGTCTATGCTGACGAGGGTGGGATCTTGACGCTCACTGCTCCAGGTGTAGCGATGATTTTTACAATTGATCTCTTTCAGACCAGCCGCGTTGATGGCCGACCGGAATCTACCCATGAGCCTACGGTTGAGATTAAGGTTGTTTTTGTCGCACACCTCGTAGATGAGGTTGAAATCCCCATTGATTAGTCAAGGTTCAGATGTGGGTGGAGTTGTGCGGCCAAGCTTAAGGATGAAGCTGTCTTTCCTGGCGTCGTCAGCAGGTTCGTAGACAGAGGAGATCCAGAAGCTATGTGGCTGGCCAAGCATGGTTACCTTTGCAATGATTGCAAAGGCGCCGATGGCGTGTGAGGTAACAGAGGCGAGGTCTCTATTCCAGAGGATTACTGCTCCGCCACTGGTGCTGATCGCCGGAAGGGAAATGCAATCAGTCAGCGAGGTGCTGCCAATTTCCCAAACTAGGCTAGGAGACAAGGCGTCGATTTTTGTTTCTTGCAAATAGAGGATCGCAACACGATGGGTTGTGGCTACTTCGCAGATGGAAGCTCGCCTCGCTGGGTGATTTAGTCCACGCACATTCCAGCACATGATCGGTAGTAGTTCGTCATCCAGGGGGGAAATTTGCGTAGCTCCGATAACTGAAAACACTAATCGGCCTCAGGCCCATGGAATACACCACCTTCCTAACGAGGGCACGCCGGCGTCCACCAATAGGCTGCAAGACACGCCGACGTCGAGCTAACCATCTCCTACAACTACAGCTTGAAAGCAAACCTAACTGGAACCGACTCATCATCGGCCGCCACCGGAGCGGGAACAGATAGTGAACTAACATATCTAAACTACGGCCTCCTCGGCAGCTCCATCGGGTCCAGCCATGCCGGCCACGATCTTCAGGGTGTCGACGTCCAGATGCGTAAGCTTGGCGATGACTGCAATGTTAGCATCGGTGAGCGGGTCATTGAAACGGTGCGGCCTCTACCACCTCGGTCGTCATCTTCTCCTTTGGCCCGAGAAGGCCCAGCTCCTTGACGATGCGGAGGGAGGCGCGTTGGGCCACCGACACAGTGGATGGCTTGGCGGCTTGACGAGCGCTGTGTCGAGTTGGCGCCGAGGGGGGCGCGGCTCTTTGGGGGAGCTGACGGACGGCGGGCAGGTGACGAGGCCAGCAGAGAGGAGTGTTGCTGTAGAAGAGGCGGCGCGGCTCGACTCGATCTTCGGTGCCGGCGATTTCCAGATGGCAGATGCGGCTGGTCACCGCGCCCAACTTCACCTCCAGTGTACAAGTGGCCGTGGGGGTGGTGCGGTTGAATTGGGCGTTGGCGAGGGGAGCAGCATCGAGCGTCGGGCTGAACACGTCAGGCTGCAGCTCGGGCATCGCGGCCTCCATCTGTTGTCCCTTGTCGAAGTCGAGGGGGGCAGCCACCAAGGAGTCAACGGCGGCCTGCATGTCTGCTGCCATGTTGTCGACGATCATCGAGGGACTGTAGGGCGCTTCGCTGATGTCTACTACACAACCTTCTTCTTGTAGACGTTGTTGGGCCTCCAAGTGCAGAGGTTTGTAGGACAATAGCAAATTTCCCTCAAGTGGATGACCTAAAGTTTATCAATCCGTGGGAGGCGTAGGATGAAGATGGTCTCTCTCAAACAACCCTGCAACCAAATAACAAAGAGTCTCTTGTGTCCCCAACACACCCAATACAATGTTAAATTGTATAGGTGCACTAGTTCGGCGAAGAGATGGTGATACAAGTGCAATATGGATGGTAGATATAGGTTTTTGTGATCTGAAATTATAAAAACAGCAAGATAACTAATAATAAAAGTTAGCACAGATGGTATTGCAATGCTAGAAACAAGGCCTAAGGTTCATACTTTCACTAGTGCAAGTTCTCTCAACAATAATAACATAATTAGATCATATAACTATACCTCAACATGCAACAAAGAGTCACTCCAAAGTCACTAATAGCAGAGAACAAACGAAGAGATTATGGTAGGGTACGAAACCACCTCGAAGTTATCCTTTCTGACCGATCTATTCAAGAGTCCGTAGTAAAATAACACGAAGCTATTCTTTCCGTTCGATCTATCATAGAGTTCGTACTAGAATAACACCTTAAGACACAAATCAACCAAAACCCTAATGTCACCTAGATACTCCAATGTCACCTCAAGTATCTGTGGGCATGATTATACGATATGCATCACACAATCTCAGATTCATCTATTCAACCAACACAAAGTACTTCAAAGAGTGCCCCAAAGTTTCTATCGGAGAGTCAAGACGAAAACGTGTGCCAACCCCTATGCATAAGTTCATTGAACTCACAAGTTGATCACCAAAACATACATCAAGTAGATCACGTGAATATCCCATTATCACCATAGATAAGCACGACAAGACATACATCAAGTGTTCTCAAAACCTTAAATACTCAATCCGACAAGACAACTTCAAGGGGAAAACTCAATTCATCACAAGAGAGTAGAGGGGGAGAAACATCATAAGATCCAACTATAATAGCAAAGCTCGCGATACATCAAGATCATATCACCTCAAGAACACGAGAGAGAGAGAGATCAAACACATAGCTACTGGTACATACCCTCAGCCCCGAGGCTGAACTACTCCCTCCTCGTCATGGAGAGCGTTGGGATGATGAAGATGGTCACCGGTGAGGGATCCCCCCCCCCTCCGGCAGGGTGCCAGAACAGGGTCCCGATTGGTTTTTGGTGGCTACAAAGGCTTGCGGCGGCGGAACTCCCGATCTATTGTGTTCCTCGATGTTTTTAGGGTATATGGATATATATATATAGGCGAAAGAAGTCGGTCAAGGGAGCCACGAGGGGCCCACGAGGGTGGGAGAGCGCCCAGGGGGTAGGACGCGCCTCCCTTCCTCGTGGCTTCCTCGTTGCTTCCCTTACGTGCACTCCAAGTCTCCTGGATTGCTTCCGTTCCAAAAATAACTCTCCTGAAGGCTTCATTCCATTTGGACTCCGTTTGATATTCCTTTTCTTCGAAACACTGAAATAGGCAAGAAAACAACAATTTGGGTTGGGCCTCCGGTTAATAGGCTAGTCCCAAAAATAATATAAAAGTGTATAATAAAGGCCATAAACATCCAAAACAGATAATAATATAGCATGAATGCTTCATAAATTATAGTTACGTTGGAGACGTATCAGCATCCCCAAGCTTAATTCCGGCTCGTCCTCGAGTAGATAAATGATAAAAGAAATAATTTATGAAGTGTGAATGCTAGCAGGTGCACAAGTTGGATCAATGGTAATTTCAATCACCTTTTGTAGCATCAATATATGTCATAACAGTAGCTCATCTCATAAAACTTCTCATGATCAAGTGACAAGCTATTCAAATGTTAAAGTTTAGACCATAAACTTTCTTAAAAACTAGCAAACTTCATTCTCAGTCATCAAACAATTGCAATTCATCTTATTTTTAGGAAGGGTCTATGTTAGAGCTTTGATTTAGCAAACTCTACATACTCAACTATCATATAGTCTTTCATGATTGCTACCACTCAAAGCATATTTTTAGAAAAAATAGCATCAATCGAACACAAAGAAAGATAGGGGCTTAATGTTTCGCCTCCCAACTTACTTATCATATAGATAATTGTCAACCGTAATAATTCATGATCAAATATATTTGAATGGCCATATATGCTTAGATCTTTCCCCATCACAGGATGCTTTCCAACTAAAGAGTAGGTTGGAATGAGAAGGAATATTGCTGACTCTTGCATAAAAGTAAAAGATAGGCCCTTCGCAGAGGGAAGCAGGGATTTGCAGAGGTGCCAGTGCTCGATTTTGAAATAGAGATAAATAATTTTGAGAGATATGCTTTCATTGTCAACATAACAACCAAGGGTTCCCAGTTTCTGCCATACTGGATACATTATAGGCGGTTCCCAAATAGAATGGTAAAGTTTTTACTCCCCCTCCACCAACAATCATCAATCCATGGCTTGCCCGAAACAACGGGTGCCTCCAACTAACAACAATCCTGGGGGAGTTTTGTTTGCAATTATTTTGATTTGATTTTGATCTTTTGATCATGGGACTGGGCATCCCAGTTACCAGCCATTTTTCTCATGAATGATGAGCGGAGTCCACTCATCGTGAGAATAACCCACCTAGCATGGAAGATACTGACAACCCCTAGTCGCTACATGAGCGATTCGGGCATACAAAACATATTATTATTTGAAGGTTTAGAGTTTGGCACATGCAAATTTACTTGGAACGGCAGGTAAATACCGCATATAGGTAGGTATGGTGGACACTCATGGAAGAAACTTGGTTCAAGGAATTTGGATGCACAAGCGGTATTCCCGCTTAGTACAGATATTTTGGCTAGCAAAGGATTCTAAATAGCAAGCACCACATGTTGGAGGATCTATAACAATATAACTTCTATACAAATATACCCAAGCATAACTCATTATGTTGTCTTCCTTGTCCAATTTCAATTAATTGGCTCAAGTTTGAAAATAATTAATGGGGCTCACAATCATAGAAGATGTCTAAGATAGTATATTTATATGTGAAATGTCTCTTCCTTCAATATTCTTTCATGAATTGTTCAAGTGACCAATAAATTTACCACCTCTACTTCTTATAAGTGAAGTCATTATTCCCCATGGGATAAACATATGAAACATGTATAATTTCAGATTTATGATATTCAACTCATTCAACCATTTACTCATAGGATATAAGTGAAGCACACGAATAAATGACAAACTACTCCAAAAAGATATAAGTGAAGATCAATGAGTAGTTAAATAATTATGTAGCTATGTGAAGACTCTCTCATTTAAGAATTTCAGATCTTGGTACTTTATTCAAACAGCAAGCAAAACAAAATAAAATAACATTACGCTCCAAGCAAAACACATATCATGTGGTGAATAAAAATATAGCTCCAAGTAAAGTTACCGATGGACGAAGACGAAACAGGGGATGCCATCCGGGGCATCCCCAAGCTTAGGCTCTTGGTTGTCCTTGAATATTACCTTGGGGTGCTTTGGGAATCCCCAATCTTAGGCTCTTTCCACTCCTTATTCCATAATCCATCGAATCTTTACCCAAAACTTGAAAATTTTACAACACAAAACTTAACAGAAAACTCGAAAGCTCCATTAGTATAAGAAAATAAACCACCACTTAGGTACTGCTGTGAACTCATTCTAAATTCATATTGGCGTAATATCTACTGTATTACAACTTCTCTATGGTTCATACCCTCCGATACTACTCATAGATTCATCAAAATAAACAAACAACACATAGAAAACAGAATCTGTCAAAAACAGAACAGTCTGTAGTAATTTGTATCATTCGAATACTTATGTAACTCCAACAATCCTACAAAATTAGGAAATCCTGAGAAATTTGTGTACCAATCAAGAGAAAAAATAATCAGATCAAAATCATGTTTCTGTGAATTATCAAAACTAATTTACTGGGTGAAAAAGTTTCTAATTTTCAGCAGGATCAACACAACTATCACAGTAAGCTATCCTAAAGGTCTTACTTGGCACTTTATTGAAACAAAAGCTATAAAACATGATTAATATAGTAGAATAATCATGTGGACACACAAAAATAGTAAGGTTAAATATTTGGTTGTCTCCCAACAAGCGCTTTTCTTTAATGCCTTTCTAGCTAGGCATGATGATGACAATGATGCTCACATAAAAGATAAGAATTGAAACATAACGGGAGCATCATGAAGAATATGACTAACACATTTAAGTCTAACCCACTTCCTATGCATAGGGATTTTGTGAGCAAACAACTTTTGGGAACAATAATCAACTAGCATAGGAAGGCAAAACAAGCATAGCTTCAAGATTTTCAACACAAAGAGGGGAAACTTGATATTATTGCAATTCCTACAAGCATATGTTCCTCCCTCATGATAATTTTCAGTAGCATCATGAATGCATTCAAAAATATAACCAGCACCTAAAGCATTCTTTTCATGATCTACTTGCATAGAAAATTTACTACTCTCCACATAAGCAAAATTCTTCTTATTCGGAATAATGGGAGTATCATAAGAGACTCGAATACTATAAATTGTTTCCACATTAAAAGAGTAAAGTTCAGAAAAAGGGTAATCATAATCATGACAAGTTTTATAAATATAATCATCACTACTTTTTATAGCATAAGTTTCATCACAATAATCATCATAAGTAGCAACTTTGTTCTCATCATAATCAATTGAAACCTCTTCCAAGATAGTGGAATCATCGCTAAATAAAGTCATGACCTCTACAAATCCACTTTCATAAATATTATAAGATTCAACACCCTCCAAAATAGTGGGATCATTACTTCCTAAAGTTGACACTCTTCCAAACCCACTATCATCAATATAATCATCATAAGTAGGAGGCATGCTATCATCATAACAACTTTGCATATCAAAACTTGGGAGGCTATAAATATCATCTTCACTAAACATAGCATCCCCAAGCTTGGGACAAACACTAATTGCAGCAAATATATTTTAAAATAAGTCATTCTTATCAAACATGGCTTCCCCAAGCTTGGGCCTTTTCATATCATAAGCATAATCAATCTCATCATTAATAGTATGGCTAGCACCAATAGTATATCAATTATCATCATCACAATGAGTAGTAGGAGCAACATCATTTCGGAGGGATACCTTTCTACCTTTGCTTATATGTCTTTTCTTTTTCTTCTTCACATCATGTGTGGGTTTATCCCTCTTTTTTGAGCTCCTTATTGATGAGATTGGTTGAATAGAAAGCTCCTTCTCGTTACCTGATTCATCATAATAAATAATAGGAGGATATTGGGAAGTCTCTTCCCTTTCATTAGTATTTTCTTCATCTTCCATTTGCTTTCTTTTCTTTATGTAATTACCAATATAAGGATTTTCAATGCAATTCACCGCACAATACATATAAATTTCTTCTAGATTAATATCAAGGAATTGCTTAAGGTTAAATTCTGGAATATGCTTAGTTGCACGTTTCAATTCTTCATAACCCAAAAGCAAACTAAGTTCTTTATGATGTGCAAGCAAAATCAAGTCATCACAAACTTTGGACACGATTCGATCATGAAACAATTTGCATCGGAGATTTAAATGACCATGTTCATTGCAAAGTTCACAAGTACGGTAAAGATATTTTAGATTTTCAGCACTCTTATCTAGCCTTTCTTGCAACCATTTAGTTTCTAAATGCTTATGCCTCTTGCAATACCTATCTTCCCTATTTGGTGTGTACTTGCAAACCCAATACACTCCACAAAATCGACTTGCTTATAAGAGATATTTTCATCATGACTAGTGCAATCATCATTAGTACTCTGGATATTCAAGGAGTTCATACTAACAACATTGCAATCATGCTCATCATTCAAAGATTTAGTGCCAAACATTTTATAGACTTCTTCTTCTAGAACTTGAGCACATTTTCCTTTCCGTCATTCTCACAAAAGATATTAAAAAGATGAAGTGTATGAGACAAACTCAATTCCATTTTTTTGTAGTTTTCTTTTATAGACTAAACTAGTGATAAAACAAGAAACAAAAAGATTCGATTGCAAGATCTAAAGATATACCTTCAAGCACTCACCTCCCCGGCAACGGCGCCAGAAAAGAGCTTGATGTCTACTACACAACCTTCTTCTTGTAGACGTTGTTGGGCCTCCAAGTGCAGAGGTTTGTAGGACAGTAGCAAATTTCCCTCAAGTGGATGACCTAAGGTTTATCAATCCATGGGAGGAGTAGAATGAAGATGGTCTCTCTCAAACAACCCTGCAACCAAATAATAAAGAGTCTCTTGTGTCCCAAACACACCCAATACAATGGTAAATTGTATAGGTGCACTAGTTCGACAAAGACATGGTGATACAAGTGCAATATGGATGGTAGATATAGGTTTTTGTAATCTAAAATTATAAAAACAGCAAGGTAACTAATGATAAAGGTGAGCACAAACGGTATTGCAATGCTAGGAAACAAAGCCTAAGGTTCATACTTTCGCTAGTGCAAGTTCTCTCAACAATAATAACATAATTAGATCATATAACTATCCCTCAACATGCAACAAAGAGTCACTCCAAATTCACTAATAGCGGAGAACAAACGAAGATATTTTGGTAGGGTACGAAACCACCTCAAAGTTATCCTTTCCGATCGGTCTATTCAAGAGTCCGTAGTAAAATAACACGATGCTATTCTTTTCGTTCGATCGATCATAGACTTCGTACTAGAATAACACCTTAAGACACAAATCAACCAAAACCCTAATGTCACCTAGATACTCCAATGTTACCTCAAGTATCCGTGGGCATGATTATACGATATGCATCACACAATCTCAGATTCACTATTCAACCAACACAAAGTACTTCAAAGAGTGCCCCAAAGTTTCTACCGGAGAGACAAGACGAAAATGTGTGCCAACCCCTATGCATAAGTTCATTCAACCCGCAAGTTGATCACCAAAACATACATCAAGTAGATCACGTGAATATCCCATTATCACCATAGATAAGCACGCAAGACATACATCAAGTGTTCTCAAATCCTTAAAGACTCAATCCGACAAGACAACTTCAAGGGGAAAACTCAACTCATCACAAGAGTGTAGAGGGGGAGAAACATCATAAGATCCAACTATAATAGCAAAGCTCGCGATACACCAAGATCGTATCACCTCAAGAACACGAGAGAGAGAGAGAGAGAGAGAGAGATCAAACACATAGCTACTGGTACATACCCTCAACCCCGAGGGTGAACTACTCCCTCCTCGTCATGGAGAGCGCCGGGATGATGAAGATGGCCATCGGTGAGGGATCCCCCCTCCGGCAGGGTGCCAGAACAGGGTCCCGATTGCTTTTTGGTGGCTATAGAGGCTTGCGGCGGTGGGACTCCCGATCTATTGTGTTCCTCGATATTTTTAGGGTATATGGATATATATAGGCGAAAGAAGTCGGTCAAGGGAGCCACGAGGGGCCCACGAGGGTGGGGGCGCGCCCAGGGGGGTAGGGCGTGCCTCCGTGCCTCATGGCTTCCTCGTTGCTTCCCTTACGTGCACTCCAAGTCTCCTGGATTGCTTCCATTCCAAAAATAACTCTCTCGAAGGTTTCATTCTGTTTGGACTCCGTTTGATATTCCTTTTCTTCGGAACACTGAAATAGGCAAGAAAAAAACAATTTGGGTTGGGCCTCCGGTTAATAGGTTAGTCCCAAAAATAATATAAAAGTGTATAATAAAGCCCATAAACATCCAAAACAGATAATAATATAGCATGAATGCTTCATAAATTATAGATATGTTGGAGATGTATCATTCGCTGCCCTGAAGAACTTGTCAACGGGGTCTTTGCCGTTGTTCCTGGGGGCGTGGTCGTCCCCCCTAGCCGTGGGCTACGGCAGGGGAGTCGATCGACGATGCTGGAGGGGTTTCATTGCTGTAGCCGAAGACCTCTGCTCGCCGCGGTGATGGGTGCGCGCCCTTGGAGTGGCGCCTGGTGGGGGGGGGGGCTGCATTGATGCGGAGCGGGCGCCGACGTCTGGTGGGTGATACGTCTCCAACGTATCTATAATTTTTGACTGTTCCATGTTATTATATTACCCCTTTTGGATGTTTATGGGCTTTATTTTACACATTTATATCATTTTTGGGACTAACCTACTAACCGGAGGCCCAGCCCGTATTGCTGTTTTTTTGCCTATTTCAGTATTTTGAAGAAAAGGAATATCAAACGGAGTCCAAACAGAATGAAACGTTCGGGAGCGTGATTTTTGGAACGAACGTGATCCGGAGAACTTGGAGTGCAAGTCAAGAAGCTTTCGAGGCCGCCAGGAGACAGGAGGGCGCACCCACCCCCTTGATACGTCTCCAACGTATCTATACTTTTTGATTGCTCCATGCTACTTTATCTACAGTTTTGGGCAATATTGGGCTTTATTATCCACTTTTATATTATTTTTGGGACTAACCTATTAACCGGAGGCCCAGCCCAGATTTGCTGTTTTATGCCTATTTCAGTGTTTCGAGGAAAAGGAATATCAGACGGAGTCAAAATGGAACGAAATCAACTGGAGAAGTTAATTTTGTAAGGAAACCAACCAGATGGGCTTGGAGTGCACGTCAGGGGAGTCCCTGGCTGCCAACGAGGGTGGGGCGCGCCCACCTACCTCGTGAGCACCCCGGAGGTCCTCCGACGTACCCCCTGCACCCATATATACCTACGTACCCTAAAACTTCCAGAACAGAAGATAGATCGGGAGTTCCGCCGCCGCAAGCCTCTGTAGCCACCAAAAACCTCTCGGGAGCCCGTTCCGGCGCCCTGCCGGAGGGGTATACCATCACCGGTGGCCATCTTCATCATCCCGGCGCTATCCATGACGAGGAGGGAGTAGTTCACCCTCGGGGCTGAGGGTATGTACCAGTAGCTATGTGTTTGATCTCTCTCTCTCGTGTTCCTCTATGGCACGATCTTGATGTATCCCGAGCTTTGCTATTGTAGTTGGATCTTATGATGTTTCTCCCCCTCTACTCTCTTGTGATGAATTGAGTTTCCCCTTTGAAGTTATCTTATCGGATTGAGTCTTTTATGAGAACACTTGATGTATGTCTTGCCGTGATTATCTGTGGTGACGATGGGATATCATGTGCCACTTGATGTATGTTTTGGTGATCAACTTGCGGGTTTCGTGACATTGGGAACCTATGCATAGGGGTTGGCACACGTTCTTGACTCTCCGGTAGAAACTTTGGGGCACTCTTTGAAGTACTTTGTGTTGGTTGGATGAATCTGAGATTGTGTGATGCATATCGTACAATCATGCCCACGGATACTTGAGGTGACAATGGAGTATCTAGGTGACATTAGGGTTTTGGTTGATTTGTGTCTTAAGGTGTTATTCTAGTACGAACTCTTTTATAGATTGATCCGAAAGAATAGCTTTGAGGTGGTTTCGTACCCTACCATAATCTCTACGTTTGTTCTCCGCTATTAGTGGCTTCGGAGTGACTCTTTGTTGCATGTTGAGGGCTTGTTATATGATCTATCTATGTTATTATTGTTGAGAGAACTTGCACTAGTGAAAGTATGAACCCTAGGCCTTGTTTCCTATCATTGAAATACCGTTTACGCTCACTTTTATCATTAGTTACCTTGCTGTTTTTATATTTTGAGATTACAAAAACCTATATCTACTATATATTTTGCACTTGTATCACCATCTCTTCGCCGAACTAGTGCAGCTATACAATTTACCATTGTATTGGGTGTGTTTGGACACAAGATACTTTTTGTTATTTGGTTGCAGGGTTGTTTGAGAGAGACCATCTTCATCCTACGCCTCCTACGGATTGATAAACCTTAGGTCATCCACTTGAGGGAAATTTGCTACTGTCCTACAAACCTGTGCACTTGCAGGCCCAACAACGTCTACAAGAAGAAGGTTGTGTAGTAGACATCAAGCTCTTTTCTGGCACCGTTGCCGGGGAGGCAAAGGTAAAGGGCACTCACTCACACCCCGTCAACTAAGCTCTTTTCTGGCGCCGTTGCCGGGGAGGTGAGTGCTTGAAGGTATATCTTTAGATCTTGCAATCGAATCTTTTTGTTTCTTGTTTTAGCACTAGTCTAGTTTGTAAAAGAAAATTACAAAAAAATGGAATTGAGTTTGTCTCATATGCTTCATCTTTTTAATATCTTTCGTGAGTATGATGGAAAGGAAAATTGTGCCAAAGTGCTAGAAGAAGAATTACATAGAATGCTTGGCATAAAATATGTGAATGATGAGCATGATTGCAATGTTGTTAGTACGAATTCCTTGAATATCCATGATGCTAATGATATGCAAAGCCACAAGCTTGGGGAAGCTTTGTTTGATGAAGATGATATTTTTTGTCCCCCAAGCTTTGATGAGCAAATTTACTATGATGAAAGCATGCCTCCTATCTATGATGATTATTGTGATGACACGTATGCTTTAAAGAATAATGATAACCATGAAACTTGTCATCTTGATCTTAATTTTCAATCACATGATAGTTATTTTGTTGAGTTTGCTCCCACTACTACTCATGAGAAGAATTTTGCTTATGTGGAGAGTAGTAAATTTTCTATGCTTGTAGATCATGAAAAGAATGCTTTAGGTGCTGGTTATATTGTTGAATTCATTCATGATGCTACTGAAAATTATTATGAGGGAGGAATATATGCTTGTAGGAATTGCAATAATATCAAGTTTCCTCTCTATGTGCTTCAAGTTTTGAAGCTATGCTTGTTTTACCTTCCTATGCTAGTTGATTATTGTTCCCATAAGTTGTTTGCTCACAAAATCCCTATGCATAGGAAGTGGGTTAGACTTAAATGTGCTAGTCATATGCTTCATGATGCTCCCGTTATGTTTCAATTCTTATCTTTTATGTGAGCATCATTGTCATCATCATGCCTAGCTAGAAAGGCATTAAAGAAAAGCGCTTGTTGGGAGACAACCCAATACTTATCCTTACTATTTTTGTGTGTTCACATGATTATTTTACTTTAGTAATCATGTTTTATATATTTTGTTTCAATAAAGTGCCAAGTAAGACCTTTAGGATAGCTTACGGTGATAGTTGTGTTGATCCTGCTGAAAATCAGAAAATTTTGCACCCAGTAAATTAGTTTTGTTAAATCACAGAAACGTGCTTCTGATCTGATTCGTTTTGCTCTGGATTGGTACACAAATTGCTTAGGTCTTCCTAGTTTGGTAGGATTTTCTAGAAGTATGTGTTTGATACAGATTACTACAGACTATTCTGTTTTTGACAGATTCTGTTTTCTATGTGTTGTTTGCTTATTTTGATGAATCTATGAGTAGTATCGAAAGGTATGAGCCATAGATAAGTTTGAATACAGTAGATAATACACCAATATGAATTTCGAATGAGTTCATTACAGTACCTTGATGTGGTGGTTTTGTTTTCTTTCACTAACGGAGCTTATAAGATTTCCTGTTGAGTTTTGTGTTGTGAAGTTTTCAAGTTTTGGGTAAAGATTCGATGGACTATGGAATAAAGAGTGGCAAGAGCCTAAGCTTGTGGATTCCCAAGTAACCCCAAGGTAATATTCAAGGACAACGAAGAGCCTAAGCTTGGGGATACCCCGGAAGGCATCCCCTCTTTCGTCTTCGTTCATCGGTAACTTTACTTGGAGCTATATTTGTATTCACCATATGATATGTGTTTTGCTTGGAGCGTCATTTTCTTTTGTTAGTTTTTGCTTGATGTTAGTTAGAATAATGTTTTGCATCTTTAGTTTCAATAAAGAAGTCAAGGATAGCCTTTGCCATGCTTATTTTGCTAGTATACATGTTGCTGTTTGAAAAACAGAAAGTTTACCGCTGTTGCAAAACTTCCCTAGAAAAGTCAGAGAGTGGTATAATGTTGAATCTTTTTGCATATTGAGCTCTGATAAATTTATTACAGTGGGAATTTTAGTTCATAATTTTTGGAGTTTTGGAAGTATTGATACTCTTGCATTCTTTACAGACTGTACTGTTTTGACAGATTGCTGTTATGGTTGCATTGTTTGCATATGTTTGCTTGTTTGATGATTCTATTTGAAGATAGGAGTATTAAATATGCAGAGTCATTTAGTATTAAATGTTGAATAATAATTTTAGTGATTTGTTACAGTAGAAAATGATAAGGTTTTGCATTGGTTTATACTAACCTATCTCACTAGTTCTTGTTGAGTTTGTTGTGAATGAAGCTTTTGATAAAAAGAGAAAGCATGATATGAGAGGAATTAAGGAGACACAAAAGTTCAAGCTTGGGGATGCCCAAGGCACCCCAAGATAATATTTCAAGAAGTTTCAAGCATCTAAGCTTGGGGATGCCCCAGTAGGCATCCCACCTTTCTTCTTCAACAACTATCGGTTAGTATCGGTTGAGCCTAAGTTTTTGCTTCTTCACATCAGTTGTGTTATCCTTGCAATGTAGTTTTATTTTGTTTTTCTTGCTACTTGAAGACAATACCAAGATATGAAATTATTAAATGAGAGAGAGTCTTTGCATAGTTGCATACTTATTTAGCTACTCATTGATCTTCACTTATATCTTTCGGAGTAGTTTGTCATTTGCTCTAGTACTTCACTTATATCTTTTAGAGCATGGTGGTAGTTTTATTTTGAATAAATAGATGAACTCTCATACTTCACTTAGATTATTTTGAGAGTCTTAAATAGCATGGTAATTTGCTTAAATAATCATAATATGCTAAGCATACAAGATTTGTAAGAACTCTTATGAGTGTTTTGAATACTAAGAAAAGATTGAAGCTTGATAATTGTTTTGAGATATGAGGATGGTGATATTAGAGTCATGCTAGTTGAGTAGTTGTGAATTTGAGAAATACTTGTGTTAAAGTTTGTGATTCCCGTAGCATGCACGTATGGTGAACAGTTTTGTGATGAAGTCGGAGCATGATTTATTTATTGATTGTCTTCATTATGAGTGGCGGTCGGGGACGAGCGATGGTCTTTTCCTACCAATCTATCCCCCTAGGAGCATGCGCGTAATACTTTGCTTTGATAACTTCTAGGTTTTTGCAATAAGTATATGAGTTCTTTATGACTAATGTTGAGTCCATGGATTATACACACTTTTTCCCATCCTTCCACCATTGCTAGCCTCTCTAATACCGCACACTTTTCGCCGGTATCATACACCCACCATATATTTTCCTCAAAACAGCCACCATACCTACCTATCATGGCATTTCCATAGCCATTCCGAGATATATTTCCATACAACTTTCCACCGTTCCGTTTATTATGACACACTCCATCATTGTCATATTGCTAGCATGATCATGTAGTTGATATTGTATTTGTGGCAAAGCCACCGTTCATAATTCTTTCATACATGTCACTCATGATTCATTGCATATCCCGGTATACCGCCGGAGGCATTCATATAGAGTCATACTTTGTTCTAAGTATCGAGTTGTAATTGTTGTGTTGTAAGAAAATAAAAGTGTGATGATCATCATTATTAGAGCATTGTCCCAGTGAGGAAAGGATGATGGAGACTATGATTTCCCCACAAGTCAGGATGAGACTCCGGACGAAAAAAAATAAAAGAGGCCAAAGAAGCCCAAATAAAATTAAAAAATAGGCCTAAAAAAGAGAGAAGGCCCAAATAAAAAAATAAAAAAATGAGAGAAAAAGAGAGAAGGGACAATGTTACTATCCTTTTACCACACTTGTGCTTCAAAGTAGCACCAAGATCTTCATGATAGAGAGTCTCTCATTTTGTCACTTTCATATACTAGTGGGAATTTTTCATTATAGAACTTGGCTTGTATATTCCAATGATGGGCTTCCTCAAATGCCCTAGGTCTTCATGAGCAAGCGAGTTGGATGCACACCCACTTAGTTTCTTTTGTAGAGCTTTCATATACTTATAGCTCTAGTGCATCCGTTGCATGGCAATCCCTACTCACTCACATTGATATCTATTGATGGGCATCTCCATAGCCCGTTGATACGCCTAGTTGATGTGAGACTATCTTCCCTCTTTTTGTCTTCTCCACAACCACCATTCTATTCCAGATATAGTGCTATATCCATGGCTCACGCTCATGTATTGCGTGAAGATTGGAAAAGTTTTGAGAATGTCATAAGTATGAAACAATTGCTTGGCTTGTCATCGGGGTTGTGCATGATTTAAATATTTTATGTGGGGAAGATGGAGCATAGCTAGACTATATGATTTTGTAGGGATAACTTTCTTTGGCCATGTTATTTTGAGAAGACATGATTGATTTGATTAGTATGCTTGAAGTAGTATTATTTTTTATGTCAATATGAACTTTTGTCTTGAATCTTTCGGATCTGAATATTCATATCACAATTAAGAAGATTTACATTGAAATTATGCCAAGTATCACTCCGCATCAAAAATTCTTTTTTATCATTTACCTACTCGAGGACGAGCAGGAATTAAGCTTGGGGATGCTTGATACGTCTCCAACGTATCTATAATTTTTGATTGCTCCATGCTACTTTATCTACAGTTTTGGGCAATATTAGGCTTTATTATCCACTTTTATATTATTTTTGGGACTAACCTATTAACCGGAGGCCCAGCCCAGATTTGTTGTTTTATGCCTATTTCAGTGTTTCGAGGAAAAGGAATATCAGACGGAGTCAAAACGGAACGAAATCAACTGGAGAAGTTAATTTGGAAGGAAACCAACCAGATGGGCTTGGAGTGCATGTCAGGGGAGTCTCGGGCTGCCCACGAGGGTGGGGGGCGCCCCCCCTGGGCGCGTCCCCTACCTCGTGAGCACCCCGGAGGTCCACCGACGTACCCCCTGCACCCATATATACCTACGTACCCTAAAACTTCCAGAACAGAAGATAGATCGGGAGTTCCGCTGCCGCAAGCCTCTGTAGCCACCAAAAACCTCTCGGGAGCCCGTTCCGGCGCCCTGCCGGAGGGGGGTCCCATCACCGGTGGCCATCTTCATCATCCCGGCACTATCCATGACGAGGAGGGAGTAGTTCACCCTCGGGGCTGAGGGTATGTACCAGTAGCTATGTGTTTGATCTCTCTCTCTCGTGTTCTCTCTCGTGTTCCTCTATGGCACGATCTTGATGTATCCCGAGCTTTGCTATTGTAGTTGGATCTTATGATTTTTCTCCCCCTCTACTCTCTTGTGTTGAATTGAGTTTCCCCTTTGAAGTTATCTTATCAGATTGAGTCTTTTATGAGAACACTTGATGTATATCTTGCCGTGATTATCTGTGGTGACATGGGATATCATGTGCCACTTGATGTATGTTTTGGTGATCAACTTGCGGGTTTCGTGACATTGAGAACCTATGCATAGGGGTTGGCACACGTTCTTGACTCTCCGGTAGAAACTTTGGGGCACTCTTTGAAGTACTTTGTGTTGGTTGGATGAATCTGAGATTGTGTGATGCACATTGTATAATCATGCCCACGGATACTTGAGGTGACAATGGAGTATCTAGAGACATTAGGGTTTTGGTTGATTTGTGTCTTAAGGCGTTATTCTAGTATGAACTCTTTTATAGATTGATCCGAAAGAATAGCTTTGAGGTGGTTTCGTACCCTACCATAATCTCTACGTTTGTTCTCCGCTATTAGTGGCTTCGAAGTGACTCTTTGTTGCATGTTGAGGGCTTGTTATATGATCTATCTATGTTATTATTGTTGAGAGAACTTACACTAGTGAAAGTATGAACCCTAGGCCTTGTTTACTATCATTGCAATATCGTTTACGCACACTTTTATCATTAGTTACCTTGTTGTTTTTATTATTTCAGATTACAAAAACCTATATCTACTATCTATTTTGCACTTGTATCACCATCTCTTCGCCGAACTAGTGCACCTATACAATTTACCATTGTATTGGGTGTGTTGGGGACACAAGAGACTTTTTGTTATTTGGTTGCAGGGTTGTTTGAGAGAGACCATCTTCGTCCTATGCCTCCTACGGATTGATAAACCTTAGGTCATCCACTTGAGGGAAATTTGCTACTGTCCTACAAACCTGTGCACTTGCAGGCCCAACAACGTCTACAAGAAGAAGGTTGTGTAGTAAACATCACCCCTTTGGGCGCGCCCCCTATCTCCTGGGCCCCATAGGCGGCCACCGACGTACTCTTCCTCCTATATATACCTACGTACCCCGAAAACATCCAGGGAGCCAACGAAACACAATTTCCACCGCAGTAACCTTCTGTATCCGCGAGATCCCATCTTGGAGCCTTCGCCGGCACTCCGCCGGAGGGAGAATCGACCACGGAGGGCTTCTACATCAACACCATAGCCCCTCCGATGAGTTGTGAGTAGTTTACCACAGACCTTCGGGTCCATAGTTATTAGCTAGATGGCTTCTTCTCTCTTTTTGGATCTCAATACAATGTTCTCCCCCTCTCTTGTGGAGATCTATTCGATGTAAACTCTTTTTGCGGTGTGTTTGTCATGATCCGATGAATTGTGGGTTTATGATCAAGTTTATCTAGGAGAAATATTTGAATCTCCTCTGAATTCTTTTATGTATGATTGAGTTATCTTTGCAAGTCTCTTCGAATTATCGGTTTGGTTTGGCCTACTAGATTGATCTTTCTTGCCATGGGAGAAGTGCTTAGCTTTGGGTTCAATCTTGTGGTGTCCTTTCCCAGTGACAGTAGGGGCAGTAAGGCACGTATTGTATTGTTTCCATCGAGGATAAAAAGATGGGGTTTATATCATATTGCATGAGTTTATCCCTCTACATCATGTCATCTTTCTTAATGCGTTACTCTATTCTTTATGAACTTAATACTCTAGATGCAGGCAGGAGTCGGTCGATGTGTGGAGTGATAGTAGTAGATGCAGGCAGGAGTCGGTCTACTTGTCGTGGACGTGATGCCTATATACATGATCATGCCTAGATAATCTCATAATTATTCACTTTTCTATCAATTGCTCGACAGTAATTTGTTGACCCACCGTAATACTTATGCTATCTTGAGAGAAATCACAAGTGAAACCTATGGCCCCCGGGTCTATCTTTTATCATATAAGCTTTCAATCTACTTTTATTTGTATCTTTACTTTTTTCATCTATATTATAAAATACCAAAAATATATGTATCTTATCATACTATCTCTATCAGATCTCACTTTTGCAAGTGGCCGTGAAGGGATTGACAACTCCTTTATTGCGTTGGTTGTGAGTTCTTTGTTTGTTTGTGTAGGTGCGTGGGACTTTTGAGGAGCCTCCTACTGGATTGATACCTTGGTTCTCAAAAACTGAGGGAAATACTTACGCTACTATTGCTGCATCACCCTTTTCTCTTCAAGGAAAACCAACGCAAGCTCAAGACGTAGTAGTGGGCTGGCGCACGTCCTCGTCGCAGCAGGGCGTCCTTCCATGAGCGGCGGCCGCCGTGCCTAGCACCACCATCTTCGTCATGCTCATGCTTGTGCCCGCCACGCGGCATGCCATGGCAGCCCAGGTCGGCGACCGGCGCCCGGCCCAGGCGTTGCTGCCGCTCACTGCACTGGCCATCTTCAATCTCCATCGTCCACGTGCCAGGGAGGACCTCGGGGAAAGGGCGGTCGTCAGAGTCGGAGTCAGAGGATGGCAGCCCGCTCTTCTCAGTGGGAAGAGTGCGGGGACGGCGGCGACCAATCCTCCACCCGGTCGACGTGGATCAACATGGTGTAGTGGTGGCCGGTGGGGGAGCCACGCGCCTGTCGGGAGGCGAGAACCCCTCCATCACTACTAGGGAAAAGCCTAGCAATAGCGCGCGTATTAGGTGTATCATTAGCGCGGGGAGCCGCGCTACTGATACGACGCTACAGCTAACATGTATCGTTAGCGCATGATGACCCACGCTACTGCTATAGATGGCTAGCAGCAGCGGGCTTTTGGGTAACTCGCTACTGCTAATATCTGCAGCGCTTTAGTTCAGGATGCGCTACTGGTAAGGGCACGCTGCTGCTAACTCTACTGCCCTCGCTACTGTTAGTTTTATTAGTTTTTTTCTACATATTTGTTCTGTATATGAACAGGCTTTATACAATAATCTTTAGCATCATACACATAAAAATGTAATCATAGCATCAAATCATGTCATCATCATAATCATCATTCAAAACAAAGTGGTCTCTCGTCATCATCTCAAAAATAGCGATACAAGTTCTTGCAACTACATCGTCATCCATCTGAACAATGATATACGCGAGAAGAGCTATCACTATGAGTGAGAGCGGAACTATGCGGTACATGAGTTCGTACCCCTCTCTCGCACTAGCGTGAACCTAAACTAACTACTGGTTGTGGCTCGAAAACCGGAAACCTGTACACCTGGGCCTGACACTCCGACCACTCGTCGTGTACTCCTGGTGTAGCACTTCTTTGCCAGTGATAATCTATGCACCTGCATCGTCACATGAGTCGATGATATGCAACATATATAGTTGAGCAACAGAAAGAGACGGACTTGGCAAAAATAGAAGCAACATATCATAAGCATAAATAACAAAGTTCATCGTACCCAAAATGCCCTAACTAGAGTGATCTTCGCTAGTCGAGGAGGACGGTTTAATTACATCCCAGATAAAGTTTCGTCGTTCATACCTCAAAGTTTCGTCATACATAAAGTATGGACTAAACGGACACATTGTCATATTCACTCAAGCATGTCGTGCCATCCATCCAAGTCAGGGAGATAGTCCCCGAGCTTAGTGAAAGGCTTCAGGTCGAGACACTGAGCTGCTACGCGTGTTCGAGCGTCTTGCCATGACATTTCCCCTTCCTCGCAGAACAACCCTGTTTTTTTAGGACCTCCTTCATGATGATTTGGGCAAGTTCATGCTGGATGCGATAGAACTCAGCTCGAAGGCGATGATCATCAATATCTCCTACGTTCCTTGCCCATTGCAGAATATTGGCATCCCCGGCTGTAGGTAACATGTGAAGGTTCTGCTGATCCCGTCTGTACTCCAGATATGGTGTATGACATAGAATCTATCATTAAGACTATCACTCGGTTGTTGGATGCAGCAGAAGTCGGTCTTATGGCCGAAGGCGGCCCTGCCGTTCCTAATCTTCTTGATCTTGATCTCTCCACCCCATACACTGTAAAAAAAAGATAGCATTGTCGACAACAGACTTGATGTGGGTGTAATCCTTTTTGTTAATTTTCTTCGGCGAGTCCAAGTAAAGAGCATGGAAGTATTGGGGGTAAAGGATGATGAGGACGGCGCACTCGTTGCTGCGCAAAATAAGTACACCTCAAATTAATTAGCCTCCATCGTGCAAATGAATGATTGAAATCGAAAGAAGGATATCCGCGATGACTTATAGGGATGATAAGGCACGAGAATCATCTCCTTGTCCTTATTGGCGACCATGAAATTGACGAGGTAGTCCCTCGCGTATTCACAGTGCTATGCGCAGACTGCCAAGAAGCTCTCGTGCATGAAGTATGGGTCAGCGACACAGATATAAGGTATCTGCTCAATCCCAATGATGTAGTTCATGTACAAGGCATAAAGGCGGACAAACGTAAAATCCAGCTTCTTCAAGTGAAACATGTCAAAGATGTAATCGAATCGAAGGAAGAACTTCTCCGCGGGGATTGTGTCGATGTACAACCTTTGCCGTGACACGTTAACCACGTAGAGTGGGTATACTGGATTTTCCGAGGCGATTAGGATTTTCTCTCTCCGCATCACATCGTCATGAAGTCTCCTTAGATCGACGTGTATGGCATGTACCGATGCCTTAGGTAGGATTGGTTCACCAGCAATATGGTATTTCGCCGCACCGGGGACAGGTATACGGTCTTGAACCCGAGGCTGCGGAGGCGGCTGGATCATAGCAGCAGCTTTATTGTTGTCTTTCCTCTCTCTCTTCCGATGCTTCTTTGGTGGAAGGTCGTCTACAGTACGTTCAGGCTCCGGAGGCGGCAATTCAGGTACCGACTCATGACGCTCAAACCCTGAGTACTCATACTGCAGAGCCATCGATCCTCCGTCATCAGTGGCGCTAGTATTGAGATACTGTTGAGTGTCATCATCATCCTCATCCTCATCTATGGCGACGTCATCAGCTAATGGAGCCTCTTCGTCACCCAATCCGCTATCACCCAGCACGACAGGCGACGCTAACTAGGTAGGTGGGGTGCTGATGTTCATACCTTGTGGAGGCTGCGTGGTCGTGGGTGTGCTCCCGGCCGCCTCCAGACAAAGCAGACTCTTTGGCCACAACAGGACCCACGTCTTGCAATCACCAAGCCGCCGCGGGGTCTCGTCGTCATCTCCCCCTAGTACTGGAGGAACGAAATTCTCGTGGCCCAGTTTGACACTGGCCACAGAAACCCTGAAGACGTCTGGGGCGATCGACCGGCTGTGGAACAATTGTTCCTTCGGATTCATTATCGTCGCCTTCCCCACGTCCACCTTCTGGCCGTTGATGTCATACTATATGGTGCACGAGGCGTCGGCCTGCAAAGACATTGAAAGGATCGATATAGTTGACTAGAGGGGGGTGAATAGGCAACTAATAATTTTTAGCTTTTCTTTACCAAATTAAGACTTTGCAACAAAATAGGTTGTCTAGATATGCAACTAGGTGAACAACCTATATGATGCAACAATAACAAATACACGAGCAAGCTAGGGATACAACACAAGTAAGCTTGCAAAAGTAAAGGCGCGAGATAACCAAGAGTGGAGCCGGTGGAGACGAGGATGTGTTACCGAAGTTCCTTCCTTTTGAGGGGAAGTACGTCTCCGTTGGAGCGGTGTGGAGGCACAATGCTCCCCAAGAAGCCACTAGGGCCACCGTATTCTCCTCACGTCCTCACACAATGCAAGATGTCGTGATTCCACTATTGGTGCCCTTGAAGGCGGCTACCGAACCTTTACAAACAAGGTTGGGGCAATCTCCACAACTTAATTGGAGGCTCCCAACGACACCACGAAGCTTCACCACAATGGACTATGGCTCCGAGGTGACCTCAAGTGTCTAGGGTGCTCAAACACCCAAGAGTAACAAGATCCACTAGGGATAAGTGGGGGGAATCAAATCTCTCTTGGTGGAAGTGTAGATCGAGGCCTTCTCAACTAATCCCGAGCAAATCAACAAGTTTGATTGGCTAGGGAGAGAGATCAGGCGAAAATGGAGCTTGGAGCAACAATGGAGCTTGGAGGTGGAAGAGGTAGTCAACTAGAGATAGGAGACGCCCCTTTTATAGCTTTGGAAAAGATCCAACAGTTATCCACATGTCCAGCCCGCAACATGTGGTACTACCGCTCCAGGGGCACGGTACTACCGCAAGGCCCCGCGGTACTACCGTGAGGGACCACGGTACTTCCGCGGCAGCAGCAGAGACTAGGACCTGCCTGACTAAGAGCAGTACTTCCGCGAGCGCGGTACTACCGCTCCCCCTTGCGGTACTACCGCAAGGCAGGAAAGTTCTAGCCTACAAAGAGCGCGGATGAATAAAAATACATCTGTGCCTACTTCCGCTAGAAACGAAACAGTGCAAAAATCTGACACGGTACTACCGCTAAGGCGCGGTACTACTGTAACCCAGCTGAACCAGGCCGTGCACGGTACTACCGTGCACGAAGTGCGGTACTACCATGGAGGCGCGGATGTAAAAAATTACATCTGCTCCTACTACCGCGATGCAGCGGTACTAGGCATGAGGGCCACGGTACTACGACTCCAGGGGAGCAGTACTACGTGGGCACCCGCGGTACTACCGCGCGGGACGTGCGGTACTACCGTGGGGGCGCGGATGTAAAAAATTACATCCGCCCCTACTACCGTACCGGAGCGGCACTAGTCCTGGGAGCCATGGTACTAAGACTCCAAAGGAGCGGTACTACCGTGGGCTCCAGCGGTACTACCGTAGGTGCTTGCGGTACTACCGCTCCAGAGAGCAGTACTACCGCAAGTTCAGCAGTAGCCGCCAGAAAAAGCACAAAGAGGATAACCGAGGGAAGCTCCAAAGTGCAAGGGAAAGGTGGAGGCAAGGAGGGATACGTGTACGTGATGATTCCACCCGAACCTTTCCGATGCGGACCCCCTCTTAATAGTACGGCTCTCCTACGACTCAAATCCACCAAAAAGAAACATAGAACAACGCCGTCTTCAATAGTCTTCGAGGGGCACCGAATCGTCTCGTGCCTAGTGATGAAGCGTCTGAGAAACTCAGGGCACACGATTAGTCCACAAAAGCATTGTCATCAATCACCAAAACACTTAGGGATAAATATGCCCTTACAATCTCCCCCTTTTTGGTGGATTGATGACAATACGGGATTTGCACAAAAGGAGATAATATTGAGCAAAGGCAAACCCCTCCTCTCTAGAATATAGACGGGCTCCCCCTAGATGTGTGCAATCTAGATGGATGCTTTGGACTGCATAGCACACAAACTAGGATCAACACTCCCCTATATTTTAGAGACAAAGGCATGATAACTAACATCTAAGCAAGAGCATAGCACAAGGTAGCACAATATATCGCAAGCTCGCTAAGATAGATAGAGTGCATATGTCTTACACCATATGAAGTAAAGCAACCCAAAGCAACTGAAACGAACAAACGAGGTTCAAAGGAGAAAGCAGCAAACACACCGAACACGAACGACGACACACGACGCGCAAATCCCTACACTCTCTCCCCCTTTGGCATCGAGACGCCAAAAAGGCAGAGAGGACACCTACACACAAAGGGGTGGCTCAAGCAGGGAACTCATCCCAACGCTCCTCATCAGACTCCTCGGCGGCAGGGATGGTCTCCTCGACGTCCTCCTCAGAATCAGTCCACCTGTAGCCTTGCTTCTCCATCCACTCGGCCTCTGGAGTGATGCGATCCTCAGAACCGCTAGACACGTCCTCGCCATACAGCTGCAAGATCTTCTTGTCCCAGCGGCGACTCTCCTTAGATGCCACATGAGTCCTATACTGCCCCTTAGCTTGCATGCAGAAAAGAGTCTTCATCTTGTCCTTCAGCTTCTTGGCCCACGAGGGCATAGAGCAACTATGGGAAGACCTGGCAGCATGGCCCTCAGCAACATCCTCTGCGCCAGCATCCTCCTCATCAACAGCACCCCTAGCAGCAGACACCTCAGCATGAGTAGTAGTGTTGGCCCAGTTGGGCTTGACATGGAGACAGATGGGATCATGTCGAATCCAGTCTGGAGCAAGGAACTCATCACCAGGGAGCATCTTCTCCCAAGTCTTCGAGATCAGCAGAAATAGATAGGGCCCATAGATAGGCACCTTGCGGTTGAACACCGCAAACCGAAGCTCACACCACATGATGTGTGAGACATCAAGTGGCTGAGTCTGAGACACACGAGCCTCCTCACATAGGAGCATCATATCCACCATGTAGGCATGAACCTTGTCCTTGTCACCAATGCGAGGGAACAATGAGTTGCGGAAGATGCGATACATGATATCCAGAAAAGAGTTGAGCACGCACGCCGACTTGCCATTGGCAAGCGCCTTCTCAACATAGAATGGTTGAAGCTTGTCCTTGTTAGTAGACTCAGAATTAGCATGGGGGCGAACACCCATGGGAGTGTCCAGCCCGTCATCGGGAACCTGGAGCAGATCCATGAACTCCTTCCAAGTAGCAGTCAACTTACGACCATTGGTCATCCAGGTCATCCTCCGCTCCTCATCAGGGTGAAAGTATACTGAGGCAAAGAACTGACAGATAAGCTCAGGGTCATAGTCAAGGTGAAAAGAGATCACATGTTCAATACCAAACTGCTCCACCAAGTCCGGATCTTCTCCAAAGTACTCACGATACTTGTCCTTCCTCAGGTGATGCATTTATATCCATTTGACATCCATGTAGGTATTCTGCTTGTTCTTGATGACATCCAGATAAGTGAGTGTCTGTTGCTTGTTCCAAAACAGTTCACAGCCTCTGACAGTAGCACGAGGGTTCACATACGGTTTGAGCTGCGTGAGACGGACGAACTCAGATTGGGGTATCTCGTCCATGCCCTTAGTGGGTTCCTTGTGCTTACAAGCGGATGTCTTGACATGGCGCTTGGGGGCAGTGGAGCCCTCTGGCGCTTCACCTGGATTGTGCAGACGCTTGGAGCTAGTGTCACGACTGGGATTGGAACGTCGAGAGCCACCACCTGAGACACAAAACGCAAAACACCCACGACAAGCAAAAAGGATCAATGCAAAGACCATGGCAAAGCACAAGAACCACATAGAAAGTATACGTGAAAGTTGCCATGAGATAGATGTGATCCACGGTAGTACTGTCGGATGGGGTGGTACTAAAATTTTAGTGCCACTCCAAGTCGCGGTAGTACCGTGCGAGATCACGGTAGTATCGGGGTGGGAGCGGTAGTAAAATTTTAGTGTCGCAGCACGTGCGGTAGTACCATGCCCTACGGGCGGTAGTACCGCACATGTGACGCGGTAGTACCGCATCTTGTCAGATCCGAACCAAAGTTTGAATCTGAGAAGAACCGCGAAACCACGGCGGCACCACGGTTGATCAAATCTAGTACAGGACAAAATGACAAGTATAATCCCTACGCAATACTACTCTCCTACATCCTACTCTTGCATAGATTTAGCCTAAGAATCTCAAGAACACACAAGTCTCCCCCAAAAACCTAGAGGCAAAGAACACAACAAAAATGAGAGGGAGTTGGGAAAGACCTTGGTCCATGGCAAGAGCACGTGGTGGGGAACTATCCCACCGGACGGAATCGCGAGAGAGCAGCCGGAGTCGGAGATCCAGCGAAGGACGTCGGCTCTGTTCTTGAGCGAGGGAGAGAGAGAGAAACAAAGTGGGGAAACTGACGAATGGGTATGGGGGAGTTAGAACTCCCCCTGCCCGTCCTTATCCTTACGCGTCTAAGACGGCGCGGTAGTACCGCACATCATCGCGGTAGTACCGCTTGGGCGGAAGTACCGCACCAAAGCGGTAGTACCGCTCTCCCAGGTGGCAGTAAAAACTTACTGCCATGTGGGGGCGGTAGTACCGTGCTCTCCACACACGGTAGTACCATAGCAGGCTGCGGTAGTACCGTGAGCTCAAGAAAAAATAGGTTTCAACACACAAAAGGAGGTCTTTGCAAGGAAACTTTAGCACAAGAGACACCACAAGAACACGCACAACCCAAGGCAGAAAGACAACAAGAAGCAACCACGCGACACTACCTCTCAAAAGGAGAGGGCGGTGGCCGGAGCCACCTATGTTTGAGTTAGTTGGTATGGCACCGCGAAGAATTATCCTTGGGCCCATGACCAAAACTCGTCTTTGAAGCACAAGTACCGTAAAAAATGGCTAATGTGAAAGAGTTGATCGATTTATGCATAATGGGGGGAGGGAGAGTTCATTGAGAGAACAACACTCCCCCTATGTCCATGCCTACACCTAAACTAGACAACAAGTTGAGTGTGGTGGGAGGTGCAAGGGTTCAAGTCAGATTGCTTGAATCAATGATATTTAGCTCATGCCTTAACTCGGGAAATCTTGCTTCATCCAAGGGCTTCGTGAAAATATCTGCAAGGTTATCATGAGTGTTGACATACTTGACCTCGATCTCCCCTCGCCTAATGTGATCCCGGATGAAGTGATACCGAATCTCAATATGCTTCGTCTTGAAGTGTTGCACCGGGTTGAGAGAAATCTTGATGGTACTTTCATTATCACACCAAAGAGGCACTTTGTCACAAATGACATCGTACTCCTTTAAAGTTTGCCTCATCCATAAGAGTTGTGCACAACAACTACCGGCCGCCACATACTCCACTTCGGTGGACAAGAGAGAGACACAACTTTGCTTCTTGGAAGACCAACTCACCAAAGAGCAACCAAGAAATTGGCACCCTCCGGAAGTGGACTTCCTATCCACTTTGTCTCCCGCCCAATCGGAATCCGTATATCCTTCAAGCTTGAAGTTTCCCCCTCTTGGGTACCATAAGCCAAAGTTTGGGGTATGAGCCAAATATTGAAAGATTCGCTTGACCGCCACATAGTGGCTTTCCTTTGGTGTGGCTTGAAACCGTGCACACATTCCCACACTCAACATGATATCCGGTCTAGATGCACAAAGGTAAAGCAAGGAGCCAATCATGGAGCGATATACCTTTTGATCCACCGCTTTACCATTGGGATCAATGTCAAGTTGGCACTTGGTAGGCATTGGAGTAGAAGCCGGATTGACATCACTTAGCTTGAATCTTTTTAGCATGTCTTGAGTATATTTGGCTTGGTTGATGAAGGTACCTTCTCTTCTTTGTTTGATATCAAAACCAAGGAAGAACTTCAACTCTCCCATCGAAGACATCTTGAACTTGGAGGTCATGAGAGCGGCAAATTCCTCATTGAAAGCTTTGTTAGGGGAACCAAAGATAATATCATCAACATATAGTTGGCATACAAACAACTCCCCTTTGACCTTCTTAGTAAAAAGAGTGGGATCAATTTGCCCCACTTCAAAACCACGATCTTGTAACAACTCGGTAAGGTGGTCATACCATGCACGTGGGGCTTGTTTAAGGCCATAGAGTGCCTTATCGAGTTGATACACATGATCCGGGAAGTAGGGATCCTCGAACCCGGGGGGTTGCTTGACATAGACCAACTCATTAATAGGAGCATTAAGAAAAGCACTTTTCACATCCATTTGTTGCAACTTAAAGTTGTGATGGGAAGCATAAGCAATCAACAACCGTATGGATTCAAGACGAGCAACGGGAGCAAAGGTTTCACCGCAGTCGATACCCTCGACTTGGGAGTAGCCTTGTGCTACCAATATTGCCTTGTTGCGAATGATGTTCCCATGAGCATCTTGCTTGTTCTTGAAAATCCACTTGGTTCCCCGATGGCCTTGGCACCAATCTCCACACCTTGTTGTACTCAAAGTTGTTGAGTTCTTCATGCATGGAATTGAGCCAATCCGAGTCTTCGAGCGCCTCATAGACCTTTTGGGGTTCAACACAAGAGACAAACATGTGATGTTCACAATAGTTTGCTAATTGTCTACGAGTGCTTACCCCCTTTCTTAGGCTTCAAACCACATTTTCCATGAGATGGCCTTTGGTGGTGAGCTTGGAAGCAATCTTTGCGGCACCACGCTATAATTCCTCCTCGGATGTGGAGGGAGGAGGGTTCACTTGATTATCTTGAGCGCCGTCTTGAGCGTGTTCTTGATCTTGAGCTTGCTCATGATCTTGAACTTGCTCGAGGGGGAGAACTTGACCTTGGGCATCATTTGGAGGTTCACCACCATCTTGAGATTGATCTTGCCCTTGGTCTTGTTCACGAGATTGATGGCCTTCACTTTGTTCTTCGGAAGCGTGTGGGTCTTGGGGAGGTGATGGCTCCACTTGAGTGGAGCATTGTCCTTCTCCTTCGGCCACAAGGGGTTCCTCAATGGGTAGAATATGACCAATACCCATTCTTCTTATGGCTTGGGGAGGAATTTCATCACCTACATCACAAGTGCCACTTTGCTCCACTTGGGAGCCGTTATTTTCGTCAAACTCCACGTTACATGTCTCCTCAATGAGTCCGGTGGACTTGTTGAGAACACGGTAAGCATGAGAGTTTGTAGCATAACCAAAAAATATGCCCTCATAAGCTCTAGCCTCAAATTTAGACAAACGAACACCTTTCTTGAGAATGAAACACTTACACCCTGAACACCCAGAAGTACTTGAGATTGGGCTTGTTGCCGGTGAGTATCTCGTAAGGAGTCTTGTTCAAGCCTTTGCGGAGATAGAGCCGATTGGATGCATGACACGCTGTGTTGATGGCTTCGGCCCAAAAGTTGTATGGAGACTTGAACTCCGCCATCATGGTTCTTGCCGCATCCATCAACGTCCGGTTCTTCCTCTCCGCTACACCATTTTGTTGAGGGGTATATGGTGCAGCATATTGATGTTTGATCCCCTCATCACTAAGAAACTCATCCAAGGTGTAGTTCTTGAACTCGGTGCCGTTGTCACTTCTTATTGTCAGGATCTTTGCATCATGTTGACGTTGAGCTTCATTTGCAAAGTCGATGACGGTTTGTTGAGTCTCACTCTTCCTCTTGAAGAAGTATACCCAAGTGTATCTTGGATAATCATCCACAATCACCAAGCAATACTTTCTACCTCCAAGACTATCAAATGATGGCGGCACAAAGAGATCCATGTGAAGGAGCTCCAAGGGTCTCTTCGAGTAGATGATGGTCGTGGGAGGGTGAGCCTTCTCATGAAGCTTTCCTTCAATACAAGCACTGCAAGCACGATCTTTGGCAAAACTAACATTTGTTAGTCCACGGACATGGTCCCCCTTGAAAATACTTTGCAAAGATCTCATATTGATGTGGGCTAAACGGCGATGCCAAAGCCATCCCACGTCAACTTTAGCCATTAGGCATGTCGCGGTCTTAGTGGGTCGCTCCGAAAAGTTTATCACATAGAGACCGTTCTTGACATGCCCAACAAAGGCTACTTTAAGAGGCTTGCTCCACAAGAGGGCCACGGTATCAATGTCAAAGAAGGTGGCAAAGCCCATGAGTGCAAGTTGACGAACGAAAAGTAAATTTTATGCAAGGGACTCAACAAGCATGACTTTCTCGATCGTTAGATCATGAGAAATGACAACCTTGCCAAGACCCAATTGTTGGAAATATGCCCTAGAGGCAATAATAAATTAGTTGTTATTACTATATTTCCTTGTTCATAATAATCGTTTATTATCCATGCTATAATTGTATTGATAGGAAACTCAGATACATGTGTGGATACATAGACAACACCATGTCCCTAGTAAGCCTCTAGTAGACTAGCTCGTTGATCAATAGATGGTTACGGTTTCCTGACCATGGACATTGGATGTCGTTGATAATGGGATCACATCATTAGGAGAATGATTTGATGGACAAGACCCAATCCTAAGCCTAGCACAAAGATCGTGTAGTTCGTATGCTAAAGCTTTTCTAATGTCAAGTATCATTTCCTTAGACCATGAGATTGTGCAACTACCGGATACCGTAGGAATACTTTGGGTGTTCCAAACATCACAACGTAACTGGGTGGCTATAAAGGTGCACTACGGGTATCTCCAAAAGTGTCTGTTGGGTTGGCACGAATCGAGACTGGGATTTGTCACTCCGTGTGACGGAGAGGTATCTCTGGGCCCACTCGGTAGGACATCATCATAATGTGCACAATGTGACCAAGGGGTTGATCACGGGATGATGTGTTATGGAACGAGTAAAGAGACTTGACGGTAACGAGATTGAACAAGGTATCGGGATACCGACGATCGAATCTCGGGCAAGTACTATACCGCTAGACAAAGGGAATTGAATACGGGATTGATTGAATCCTCGACATCGTGGTTCATCCGATGAGATCATCGTGGAACATGTGGGAGCCAACATGGGTATCCAGATCCCGCTGTTGGTTATCGGCCGGAGAGTTTTCTCGGTCATGTCTACGTGTCTCCCGAACCCGTAGGGTCTACACACTTAAGGTTCGATGACGCTAGGGTTATAGGGAATAGATATACGTGGTTACCGAATGTTGTTCAGAGTCCCGGATGAGATCCCGGACTTCACGAGGAGTTCCGGAATGGTCCGGAGGTAAAGATTTATATATGGAAAGTTTTTGTTCGGGTTCCGGGAAAATTTCGGTTTTTTCCGGTATTGTACCGGGAAGCTTCCAGAAGGTTTCGGAGGATTCCGGATGGGGTCCGGAGGTCCGGAAAATGTTCCACCACGTCCAATACAGCAGCATGGGCTGTAAGGGGGATCCCTAGCCTTAATGGGCCAGGGGCACCAGCCCCCCCAAGGCCCATGCGCATGGGAGAGGGGAAACCCAAAGGGGGAGGGCCTCCACTTGACTTGGGAGGCACTCCTCCCCCCCTTGACCGCCGCCCCAACCCTAGATGAGATCTAGGGGGCCGGCCCCCTCTCTCCCCACCTATAAATAGTGGAGGGGTGGGAGGGCAGCCGCACCCCAAGTTCTGGCGCAGCCCTCCCCCTCTCCCAAGTTCTCCTCCTCTCGCGCGATGCTTGGCGAAGCCCTGCAGGATTGCCACGCTCCTCCACCACCACCACACCGTCGTGCTGCTGCTGGACGGAGTCTTCCCCAACCTCTCCCTCCCTCCTTGCTGGATCAAGGCATGGGATACGTCACCGGGCTGCATGTGTGTTGAACGCGGAGGTGCCGTCCGTTCGGCACTAGGATCATCGGTGATTTGGGTCACGGCGAGTACGACTCCATCAACCCCGTTCACTTGAACGCTTCCGCTTAGCGATCTACAAGGGTATGTAGATGCACTCTCCTTCCCTTTGTTTCTAGATTACTCCATAGATTGATCTTGGTGATGCATAGAAAGTTTTGAATTTCTGCTACATTCCCCAACAGTGGCATCATGAGCTAGGTCTATGCGTAGTTTCTATGCACGAGTAGAACACAAGTTGTTGTGGGCGTTGATTTTGTTCAATATGCTTACCGTTACTAGTCCAATCTTGTTTCGACGGTATTGTGGGATGAAGTGGCCCGGACCGACCTTACACGTACACTTACGTGAGACAGGTTCCACTGGCTGACATGCACTTGTTGCATAAGGTGGCTAGCGGGTGCCAGTCTCTCCCACTTTAGTCGGATCGGATTCGATGAAAAGGGTCCTTATGAAGGGTAAATAGCAATTGACATATCACGTTGTGGTTTTTGCGTAGGGAAGAAACGTTCTTGCTAGAAACCCATAGCAGCCACGTAAAACATGCAAACAACCATTAGAGGACGTCTAACTTGTTTTTGCAGGGTATGCTATGTGATGTGATATGGCCAAAAAGAATGTGATGAATGATATGTGATGTATGAGATTGATCATGTTCTTGTAATAGGAATCACGACTTGCATGTCGATGAGTATGACAACCGGCAGGAGCCATAGGAGTTGTCTTAATTTATTGTATGACCTGTGTGTCATTGAACAACGCCATGTAATTACTTTAATTATTGCTAAATCGTTAGCCATAGTAGTAGAAGTAATAGTTGGCGAGACAGCTTCATGGAGACACGATGATGGAGATAATGATGATGGAGATCATGGTGTCATGCCGGTGACGATGATGATCATGGAGCCCCGAAGATGGAGATCAAAAGGAGCAAAATGATATTGGCCATATCATGTCACTATTTGATTGCATGTGATGTTTATCATGTTTTCCATCTTATTTGCTTAGAATGACGGTAGCTTAAATAAGATGATACCTCGCAATAATTTCAAGAAAAGTGTTCCCCCTAACTGTGCACAGTTGCGAAGGTTCGTTGTTTCGAAGCACCACGTGATGATCGGGTGTGATAGATTCTAACGTTCGAATACAACAGGTGTAAGCCAGATTTACACACGCAATACACTTAGGTTGACTTGACGAGCCTAGCATGTACAGACATGGCCTCGGAACACGGAAGACCGAAAGGTCGAGCATGAGTCGTATAGAAGATACGATCAACATGAAGATGTTCACCGATGTTGACTAGTCCGTCTCACGTGATGATCGGACACGGCCTAGTTGACTCGGATCATGTAATCACTTAGATGACTAGAGGGATGTCTATCCGAGTGGGAGTTCATAAGATGAACTCAATTATCCTGAACATAGTCAAAAGATCTTTGCAAATTATGTCGTAAGCTCGCGCTTTAGTTCTACTGTTTAGATATGTTCCTAGAGAAAATTCAGTTCAAAGTTGATAGTAGCAATTATGCGGACTAGGTCCGTAAACTGAGGATTGTCCTCGTTGACTCATAGAAGGCTTATGTCCTTAATGCACCGCTCGGTGTGCTGAACCTCGAACATCGTCTGTGGATGTTGCGAACATCTGGCATACACGTTTTGATAACTACGTGATAGTTCAGTAATGTTAAACGGTTTAGAGTTGAGGCACCGAAGACGATTTCGAAACGTCGCGGAACATATGAGATGTTTCGAGGGCTGAAATTTGGATTTCAGGCTCGTGCCCACGTCAAGAGGTATAAGACCTCTGACGATTTTCTTAGCCTGCAAACTAAGGGAGAAAAGCTCAATCGTTGAGCTTGTGCTCAGATTGTCTGAGTACAACAATCACTTGAATCGAGTGGGAGTTGATCTTCCAGATGAGATAGTGATGTTTCTCCAAAGTCATTGCCACCAAGCTGCTAGAGCTTCGTGATGAACTATAACATATCAGGGATAGATATGATGATCCTTGAAATGTCTGCGATGTTTGACACCGTGAAAGTAGAAATCAAGAAGGAGCATCAGTCGTTGATGGTTAGTGAAACCACTAGTTTCAAGAAGGGCTAGGGCAAGAAGGGATACTTCATGAAATGGCAAATCAGTTGCTGCTCTAGTGAAGAAACCCAAGGTTAAACCCAAACCCGAGACTAAGTGCTTCTGTAATAAGGGGAACAGCCACTGGAGCAGAATTACCCTAGATACTTGGTAGATGAGAAGGCTGGCAAGGTCGATAGAAGTATATTGGATATACATTATGTTAATGTATACTTTACTAGTACTCCTAGTAGCACCAGGGTATTAGATACCGGTTCGGTTGCTAAGTGTTAGTAACTCGAAATAATAGGATGCGGAGTAAACGGAGACTAGCTAAAGGTGAGGTGGCGATATGTGTTGGATGTTTTTCCAAGCTTGATGTGATCAAGCATCGCACGCTCCCTCTACCATCGAGATTGGTGTTAAACCTAAATAATTGTTATTTGGTGTTTGCATTGAGCATAGACATGATTGGATTATGTCTATCGCAATACGGTTATTCGTTTAAGGAGAATAATGGTTACTCTGTTTATTTGAATAATACCTTCAATGGTCTTGCACCTAAAATGAATGGTTTATTGAATCTCGATCGTAGTGATACACATGTTCATGCCAAAAGATATAAGATAGTAATGATAGTACCACCTACTTGTGGCACTGCCATGTAAGTCATATTGGTATAAAACGCATGAAGAAGCTCCATGTTGATGGATCTTTGGACTCACTCGTTTTTGAAAAGTTTGAGACATGCAAACCATGTCTATTGGTGTATATGCATGAAGAAAATCCATGCAAATGGACCGTTTGGACTCACTTGATTTTGAATCACTTGAGACATGCAAATCATACCACATGGGCAAGATGAATGAAAGCCTCGTTTTCAGAAAAATGGAACAAGATAGCAACTTGTTGGAAGTAATACATTTTGATGTGTGCAGTCCAATGAGTGCTGAGGTACGCAGTGGATATCGTTATGTTCTTACTTCACGGATGATTTGAGTAGATACTGAGTATATTTACTTGAGGAAACACAAGTCTGAATTATTGAATTGTTCAAGTAATTTCAGAGTGAAGTTGAAGATCATCGTGACAAGAGGATAAAATATCTATGATATGATCATAGAGATGAGTATCTGAGTTATGAGCTTTGGCACACAATTAAGACATTGTGGAAATTGTTTTACAATTAATACCGCCTGGAACATCATAGTGTGATGGTGTGTCCGAACATCATAGTTGCACCCTATTGGATATGGTGCGTACCATGATGTCTCTTATCGAATTACCACTATCGTTCATGGGTTAGGCATTAGAGACAACCGCACTCACTTTAATAGGGCACCACGTAATTCCGTTGAGACGACACCGTTTGAACTATGGTTTGGAGAAACCTAAGTTGTCGTTTCTTAAAACTTTGGGGCTGCGACGCTTATGTGGAAAAGTTTCAGGTTGATAAGCTCGAACCCAAAGCGGATAAAATGCATCTTCATAGGACACCCAAAACAGTTGGGTATACCTCCTAATTTAGATCCGAAAGCAATGGGGATTGTTTCTTGAATCGGGTCCTTTCTCGAGGAAAAGTTTGTCTCGGAAAGTTGAGTGGGAGCATGGTGGAGACTTGATGAGGTTATTGAACCGTCACTTCAACTAGTGTGTAGCAGGGCACAGGAAGTTGTTCCTGTGGCGCCCACACCAATTGAAGTAGAAGCTTATGATAGTGATCATGAAGTTTCAGATCAAGTCACTACCGTACCTCGTAGGGTGACAAGGATGCGTACTACTTCAGAGTGGTACAGTAATCCTGTCTTGAAGGTCATGTTGCTAGACAACAATGAACCTACAAGCTATGGAGAAGCGATGGTGGGCCCATATTCCGACAAATGGTTAGAAGCCATGAAATCTGAGATAGGATCCATGTATCAGAACAAAGCATAGACTTTGGTGGACTTGCCCGATGATCGGCAAGCCATTGAGATAAATGGATCTTTAAGAAGAAGACGGACGTGGACGGTAATGTCACCGTCTATGAAGCTCGATTTGTGGTGAAGAGTTTTTCACAAGTTCAAGGAGTTAACTACTATGAGATTTTCTCATCCGTAGCGATGCTTAAGTCCGTCAGAATCATGTTAGCATTAGCTGCATTTATGAAATCTGGCAGATGGATGTCAAAACGAGTTTCCTTACCAGTTTTCGTAAGGAAAGGTTGTATGTGATACAATCAGAAAGGTTTTTTCGATCCTAAGGATGCTAAAAGGTATGCTAGCTCCAGCGGTCCTTCCATGGACTAGAGCAAGCACCTCGGAGTCAGAATATGCGCTTTGATGAGATGATCAAAGATTTTGGGTTTATACAAAGTTTATGAGAAACTTGTATCTCCAAAGAAGTGAGTGGGAGCACTATAGAATTTCTGATGAGTATATGTTGCTAACATATTGTTGATCAGAAATGATGTAGAATTTCTAGAAAGCATATAGGGTTATTTGAAAAGTGTTTTTCGATGAAAAACCTGGATTAGGCTACTTGAACAATAAGCATCAAGATCTATAAGATAGATCAAAATGCTTAATGGTACTTTCAAATGAGCACATACCTTGACATGATCTTGAAGGTGTTCAAGATGGATCAGTCAAAGGAGTTCTTGCCTGAGTTGTTAGGTATGAAGTTAAGACTTAAAGCTCGACCACGGCAGAATAGAGAGAAAGGACAAAGGTCGTCCCCTATGCTTAGACGTAGGCTCCATAGTATGATATGCTGTGTACCGCACCTGATGTGTGCCTTGCCACATGTCTGGCAAGAGGGTACAGAGGTGATCAAGGAGTGGATCACCAGATAGCGGTCAAAATTGTCCTTGGAGTAATAAGGACATGTTTCTCGATTATGGAGGTGATAAAGAGTTCGGCGTGAAGGGTTACGTCGATGCAAGCTTTAACACCTATCCAAATGACTCTGAGTACCAAAACAGATACGTATAGTGGAGCAACCATTTGGAATAGCTCCAAGTGGAGCGTGGAAGCAGCATTTACAATATGACGTAGAGATTTGCGAAGTACATACGGATCTGTATGTTGCAGACCCGTTAACTAAAACCTCTCTCACAAGCAAAACATGATCAAACCCCAGAACTCATTGAGTCTTAATCACATGATGATGTGAACTAGTTTAGACACTAGTAAACTCTTTGGATGTTGGTCACATGGCGATGTGACCTATGAGTGTTAATCACATGGCGATGTGAACTAGATTATTGACTCTAGTGCAAGTGGGAGACTGTTGGAAATATGCCCTAGAGGCAATAATAAATTAGTTATTATTACTATATTTCCTTGTTCATGAAAACCGTTTATTATCCATGCTATAATTGTATTGATAGGAAACTCAGATACATGTGTGGATACATAGACAACACCATGTCCCTAGTAAGCCTCTAGTAGACTAGCTCGTTGATCAATAGATGGTTACGGTTTCCTGACCATGGACATTGGATGTCATTGATCACGGGATCACATCATTACGAGAATGATGTGATGGACAAGACCCAATCCTAAGCCTAGCACAAAGATCGTGTAGTTCGTATGCTAAAGCTTTTCTAATGTCAAGTATGATTTCCTTAGACCATGAGATTGTGAAACTCCCGGATACCGTAGGAACACTTTGGGTGTACCAACCGTCACAGCGTAACTGGGTGGCTATAAAGGTGCACTACGGGTATCTCCGAAAGTGTCTGTTGGGTTGGCACGAATCGAGACTGGGATTTGTCACTCCGTGTGACAGAGAGGTATCTCTGGGCCCACTCGGTAGGACATCATCATAATGTTCACAATGTGACCAAGGGGTTGATCACGGGATGATGTGTTACGGAACGAGTAAAGAGACTTGCCGGTAACGAGATTGAACAAGGTATCGGGATACCGACGATCGAATCTCGGGCAAGTACTATACCGCTAGACAAAGGGAATTGAATACGGGATTGATTGAATCCTCGACATCGTGGTTCATCTGATGAGATCATCGTGGAACATGTGGGAGCCAACATGGGTATCCAGATCCCGTTGTTCGTTATTGGCCGGAGAGTTGTCTCGGTCATGTCTACGTGCCTCCCGAACACGTAGGGTCTACACACTTAAGGTTCGATGACGCTAGGGTTATAGGGAATAGATATACGTGGTTACTGAATGTTGTTCGGAGTCCCGGATGAGATCCCGGACGTAATGAGGAGTTCCGGAATGGTCCGGAGGTAAATATTTATATATGGAAAGTTGTTGTTCGGGTTTGTGGAAAAGTTCGGATTTTTCCGGTATTGTACCGGGAAGCTTCCAGAAGGTTCCGGAGGATTCCGGAGGGGTCCGGAGGTCCGGAAAATGTTCCACCACGTCCAATACAGCAGCATAGGCTGTAAGGGGGCGCCCTAGCCTTAATGGGCCAGGGGCACCAGCCCCCCCAAGGCCCATGCGCATGGGACAGGGGAAACCCTAAGAGGGAGGGCCTCCACTTGACTTGGGAGGCACTCCTCCCCCACTTGGCCACCGCCCCAACCCTAGATGAGATCTAGGGGGGCCGGCCCCCTCTCTCCCCACCTATAAATAGTGGAGGGGTGGGAGGGCAGCCGCACCCCAATTTCTGGCGCAGCCCTCCCCCTCTCCCAAGTTCTCCTCCTCTCGCGCGGTGCTTGGCGAAGCCCTGCAGGATTGCCACGCTCCTCCACCACCACCACACTGTCGTGCTGCTGCTGGACAGAGTCTTCCCCAACCTCTCCCTCTCTCCTTGCTGGATCAAGGCATGGGAGATGTCACCGGGCTGCATGTGTGTTGAACGCGGAGGTGTCGTCCATTCGGCACTAGGATCATCGGTGATTTGGATCACAACGAGTACGACTCCATCAACCCCGTTCACTTGAACGCTTCCGCTTAGCGATCTACAAGGGTATGTAGATGCACTCTCCTTCCCTTCGTTGCTAGATTACTCCATAGATTGATCTTGGTGATGCGTAGAAAATTTTGAATTTCTGCTACGTTCCCCAACACCAATACCTTAGAATGTGAAGCATCACCCCACTCGACATTGGTGGGCATAGATGGAATCTTTTGCACGTACACCACCAAGTCCTTGCTCCCGGTCATATGATTTGTTGTTCCACTATCGAGCAACCATGATCCCCCACCGGAAGCAAACACCTACAAGAGATCAATGCTTGGTTTTAGGTACCCATTTAGTAATGGGTCCTTTGATGTTAGTAACAAGGGTCTTAGGAACCCAAATAGACCATTCAATGTACTCATAAGGAGAACCAACAAATTTAGCATAAACATGTCCATCACTAGCACGGCACAACACATATGACGGGTTAAAGTCGCCGACTTTGTTGGAGGAGATGGTTTTGCCCTTTTTGACATCAACGCCCTTCACATTTTCCTTCTTCTCCTTAGGAGCACCCTCTCCCTCTTTCACAAAGGTTTGCTTGAGAGGAGGAGGTCGTTTGGTCTTGTCGTTCTTCTTCTTATTCTTGGACTTAGGTGCAAACCCAATTCCCTTCTTGGCCACAACTTCCTTTCGATTGCTCAAAAGGTCGTTGAGGTTCTTCTCACCTTGAATACATGTCACAAGGCCTTTCTCAAGTTGATCCTTAAACTTGGCATTCTCCTCCACAAGATGCACATGCTCACAACACGGGTTAGTAGCATATGCATTATCAATTAATACCAAATGAGGGAAGGTGGCCTTTTCCTTGGTTAGATTAACTTGGAGTTGAGCATGAGACTCCTTGAGGTTAGCGTGAGCACCCTTCAAGACCTTGTGGGCCTTGTCAAGTACATCAAACTCCTCCTTGAGTCTAGCATGATCAACCCCAAGTTTAGCCTTCTCGGAAGTTAGCACACGAGACACAACAAGAGCATGATCAAGATCTTTCTTTAACTTAGCATGGTCATTATTGTATGACTCCTCAAGAGCCAAACGATGCCCACGCTCTTCCTCAAGAGCATTAGAGAGATCCGATATCTCATTGGCATAGTCACGACTATGACCTTCCATCTTAGAGATGGTTTCTTCATGAGCCTCGATCATGTCATTGGCTTCACCAAGTTGTTCCAAGAGAGCAACAAAGTGTTTCTTGCATTTGCCCTTGAGCTTACTCATAAATGACTCAAGTTCATTCACTTCCTCATTAGACCCATCATGTTCATCAATGCAACCCTCCAAAGAGGGATTAGTAATGATGGTGGTTTTGATGTTGGGGGTTACCTTGTTAGAGGCTTTAGCCATGAGGCACTTGGCGGTGATGTTCTCGTTGGGTGAATCAAAGAGAGACACCCGGGGTGTGGTAGCAATGGCAACGGAGGCCATGGCTATTGCTTCTCCATTTTCATCATCATCGTCATCCTCATGGTATTCTTCTTGAACCACCAACCCATGAGTAGGAGTCTTCTTGGTGAAGTTGTTCTTGTTGGGGAAGGACTTGGCTTTGTCCTTTCGGATGAACTTGCCACCATTGTCTTCCCGCTTCTCGTAAGGACAATCTGCAACGAAATGGCTCACATTGCCACAGTTGAAGCAAGTTCTAACTCGTTGCTTTCCCTTGAAGCCACTTGAGTTGTTCTTGTTGAAGTTGGGTCTTGTATTCTTCTTGCTCCAAAATTGTCTTGAAGCAAGAGCCATGTGCTCATGATAATCATATTTCGTGTCTTCGGGGTTGCTCTCCTCATCTTCCTCTTCTTCATCTTCTTCCACACTAACCTTGGCCTTCAAGGCAAGGTTGGTCTTCTTTTCCCTTTGATAATGGAGCACCGCATTGTCGGTGGTATTGTCCAAGATGCTCATTGCAACGAACTCATCCAACACTTCACTTGAGGTCATGGAGTGGAAGTCCGGTCTTTGACGAATGACGGAGGACATGGCCTTGTTGTAGGGCATCATGGCCTTGAGGAACTTGCGCTTGATCCAATTGTCATCCGTGTCCTTGCTCCCATGATCTCGGAGTGAGACCGTGAGTTTGGTCACTCTTCGAAAGAGCTCACGAGGTTCTTCATCTTCTTTCATTGCAAACTCATCGGCTTTATCTTGCACCACTTCATAGTTGGAGTGTTGAATGCTAGCACTTCCTTGATAGAGAGACACAATGCATTGCCAAGCGTCTTTTGCCATGGCATGAGGTCGAAGATGAGGGAGATCTTCGGGAAGGATTGCATCTTGGATGATGAAGAGAGCCCTCTCATTGAATTGATTATCCACCACTTCTCTCGGGGTGAAGTTGCTTCGGTCATGTGGATAGAAACCTTCTTCAATGATTCTCCAAAGATTAGTATTCACGTGATTTAAATGATGCTTGAAGCGATACACCCAAGAATCAAAATCCTCATTTTTCACAATCTTAGGAGGAGGACCGGCATGATTTAAATGAATAGAGGGAATCGGTCCTCCATAAATTGGAGGTTCCACATGGGCAAAGATGTCGGTGCCATTTCTACCACTAGTAGAAGGACCCTTCTCACTATTAGCTTCCCCCTTGTCGGAGTTAGCATCCATCACCTTGTTAGCGGGATCACCCACTTTCAACGGCGAGGTAGGTAGTTTAAGTCCTTCTAAGAATTTATTAAACATGCTTTCAACCGTGGTTGTCATGGAGGTTTTCAATGTGTCCAAGGCCACATTGAATTCCTCACGGGACACCGCGGTTTCCCCATTACCTGTAGACGAGATCGGATTCACACCGGAGTGCTCCTCCTCCCCACCGTCTATGGTGTGAACCATACTCTTCGGACGGCAAAGTCCTTAATAAAGAGACGAGGCTCTGATACCAATTGCAAGGATCGATATAGTTGACTAGAGGGGGGGTGAATAGGCAACTAACAACAAACACACAAGCAAACTAGGGATACAACACAAGTAAGCTTGCAAAAGTAAAGGCGTGAGATAAACAAGAGTGGAGCCGGTGGAGACGAGGATGTGTTACCAAAGTTCCTTCCTTTTGAGGGGAAGTACGTCTCCGTTGGAGCGGTGTGGAGGCACAATGCTCCCCAAGAAGCCACTAGGGCCACTGTATTCTCCTCACGCCCTCACACAATGCGAGATGTCGTGATTCCACTATTGGTTCCCTTGAAGGCGGCGACCGAACCTTTACAAACAAGGTTGGGGCAATCTCCACAACTTAATTGGAGGCTCGCAACGACACCATGAAGCTTCACCACAATGGACTATGGCTCCGAGGTGACCTCAACCGTCTAGGGTGCTCAAACACCCAAGAGTAACAAGATCCGCTAGGGATAAGTGGGGGGAATCAAATCTCTCTTGGTGGAAGTGTAGATCGAGGCCTTCTCAGCTAATCCCGAGCAAATCAACAAGTTTTATTGGTTAGGGAGAGAGATCGGGCGAAAATGGAGCTTGGAGCAACAATGGAGCTTGGAGGTGGAAGAGGTAGTCAACTAGAGGTAGGAGACGCCCCTTGAGGGAGTTTCGGACTAGGGGGTGCCCGGATAGCCGAACTATGATGATCGGCCGGACTCCAAGACTATGAAGATACAAGATTGAAGACTTCGTCCCGTGTCCGGATGGGACTTTCCTTAGCGTGGAAGGCAAGCTTGGCGATACGGATATGTAGATCTCCTACCATTGTAACCGACTCTGTGTAACCCTAGCCCTCTCCGGTGTCTATATAAACCGGATGGCTTTAGTCCATAGGACGAACAACAATCATACCATAGGCTAGCTTCTAGGGTTTAGCCTCCTTGATCTCGTGGTAGATCCACTCTTGTAACACACATCATCAATATTAATCAAGCATGATGTAGGGTTTTACCTCCATCAAGAGGGCCCGAACCTGGGTAAAACATCGTGTCCCTTGTCTCATGTTACCATCCGCCTAGACGCATAGTTCGGGACCCCCTACCCGAGATCCGTCGGTTTTGACACCGACATTGGTGCTTTCATTGAGAGTTCCTCTGTGTCGTCACCGATAGGCTCGATGGCTTCTTTGACCATCATCAACAATGCAGTCCAGGGTGAGACCTTTCTCCCTGGACAGATCTTCGTATTCGGCGGCTTTGCGCTGCGGGCCAATTCGCTTGGCCGTCTGGAGCAGATCGAAAGCTACACCCCTGGCCGTCAGGTCAGATTTGGAAGTTTGAACTTCACGGCTAACATCCTCGGGGACTTGATCCTCGATGGATTCGAGCCACAGCCAAGCGTGCTGCACTGTCACGGCGAGCATGATTTAGCTCTGCAGCCGGACAGTACCCTGGAGGCCGCACTCGAACCCGCTCCGATCTTCAATTCGGAGCCGGCTGCACAGATCGAGGACGGATGGCTAGACACCGCCTCGGGGGCTGCAACCTCTATGGTGATAGAGCCGAACACTGACCTTGTCCCTCATAAAGCTCGTGACTCCGAGGTGCCGGACTCCTCGCCGGACTCCGAACCTCCCGCGCCCCCTCCGATGGAATTCGATTGGGCGCCGATCATGGAGTTCACCGCGGCGGACATCTTTCAACACTCACCTTTCGGCGACATCTTGAGTTCGCTAAAGTATCTCTCGTTATTAGGAGAGCCCTGGCCGGACTGTGGTCAGGGCGGTTGGGATGCTTACGACGAAGAAATTCAAAGCCCACCCACCACCCACTTGGTAGCCGTTGTCGACGATCTAACCGACATGCTAGACTACGACTCCGAAGACATCGATGGTATGGACGATGATGCAGGAGACGACCAAGAACCAGCGCCCACCGGGCACTGGAAAGCCACCTCATCATATGACATATACATGGTGGATATCCCAAAGGATGGGAATGGCGAAGGAACAGCGGAGGATGACCCCTCCAAGAAACAGCCCAAGCGCCAGCGTCAGCGGTGCCGCTCTAAATCCTGCCACAGCAAGAATGAAGATTCCGGCACCGGAGATAATAATACACCGGACAGTGCCGAAGACAACCCACTCCAGCAAGATCCAGTGCAGGAGGACGGAGACGCCAGCCCTCATGAGAGAGCGGCAGAAGAAGAGGTAGAGGATTATATGCCTCCCTCCGGAGACGAGGCAAGCCTCGACGACGATGAATTCGTCGGGCTTGAGGATCCCGTCGAACAAGAGCGTTTTAAACACAGGCTTATGGCCACGGCGAACAGCCTCAAGAAAAAGCAGTAACAGCTTAGAGCTGATCAAGATCTGCTAGCCGACAGATGGACTAAAGTCCTCGCGGCCGAAGAGCATGAGCTCGAACGCCCCTCCAAAAGCTACCCTAAACGCAAGCTGCTCCCCCGATTAGAGGAGGAGGCGTATGAACCCGCATCACCAGGAGACAATACGGCTGACCGATCACCCCGTGGTCGTGACAGAGAGGCCTCTAGGCCCTTCACTAGACCCATACCCCGGCATCGCTCGAAAAGCACAAGGCCATAGGGGAACGCTCCGGACTTGCGAGATATATTGGAGGATAAGGCAAGACAATCAAGATCGATCTATGAATAGTGTGGGCGCCCCACGGTACGTGACGACAACCATCGCGCTGGACACAGCAAGTCCGGCCGGGCCGAACAAAACAGACAAAGCTCTTTTGAGCTCCGTCGTGATATCGCCCAGTACAGAGGCGCCGCACACCCACTATGCTTCACAGATGAAGTAGTGGATCATCAAATCCCCGAAGGGTTTAAACCCGTGAATATCGAATCTTACGATGGCACAACAGACCCCGCGGTTTGGATCGAAGACTATCTTCTTCACATCCACATGGCCCGCGGTGACAATCTTCACGCCATCAAATATCTCCCCCTCAAGCTTAAATGACCAGCCCGGCATTGGCTTAACAGCTTGCCAGCAGAGTCAATTGGGAGTTGGGAAGACCTGGAAGCCGCATTCCTCGATAACTTCCAAGGCACGTATGTGCGACCACCAGACGCTGATGACCTAAGCCACATAATTCAGCAGCCAGACGAATCGGCCAGACAATTCTGGACACGGTTCTTAACCAAGAAAAACCAAATCGTCGAATGTCCGGATGCGGAGGCCCTCGCGGCCTTCAAGCATAATATCCGCGACGAGTGGCTTGCCCGGCACCTGGGACAGGAAAAGCCGAAATCCATGGCAGGCCTCACATCACTCATGACCCGCTTCTGCGCGGGCGAGGACAGCTGGCTAGCACGCAGCAACAACCTCAGCAAAAATTCTGGCAGTCCGGATTTTAAGGACCGAAAGGGCAGGCCGCGTTGTAACAAAAACAAACACCGCATTAACGGCGAAAATAGTGAGGATACAGCAGTCAATGCCGGATTCAGAGGCTCTAAACCCGGTCAGCAGAAAAAGCCATTCAAGAGAACTACTCCGGGTCCGTCCAATTTGGACCGAATACTCGACCGCTCGTGCCAGATACACGGCACCCCCGAAAAACCAGCCAACCACACCAACAGGGACTGTTGGGTATTCAAGCAGGCAGGCAAGTTAATTGCCGAAAAGAATGACAAGGGGCTGCATAGCGATGACGAGGAAGAGACCCGACCGCTGAACAATAGAGGACAGAAGGGTTTCCCCCCACAGGTGCGGACGGTGAACATGATATACGCAATGCACATACCCAAAAGGGAGCGGAAGCATGCACTCAGGGATGTATATGCGATGGAGCCAATCGCCCCGAAGTTCAATCCATGGTCCTCCCGCCCAATCACTTTTGACCGAAGGGACCACCCCACCAGCATCCGCCACGGCGGATTCGCCGCATTGGTCCTAGACCCAATCGTCGATGGATTTCACCTTACCAGAGTCCTGATGGACGGCGGCAGCAGCCTGAACCTGCTTTATCAGGATACAGTGCGCAAAATGGGCATAGACCCCCCAAGGATTAAACCTACCAAGACGACCTTTAAAGGCGTCATACCAGGTGTAGAAGCCAATTGTACAGGCTCAGTCACACTGGAAGTGGTCTTCGGGTCCTCGGATAACTTCCGAAGCGAGGAGTTAATCTTCGACATAGTTCCATTCCACAGCGGCTATCATGCCCTGCTCGGACGTACCGCGTTTGCAAAATTCAATGCGGTGTCACACTACGCATACCTCAAGCTCAAGATGCCAGGCCCTCGAGGAGTCATCACGGTCAACGGAAACACTGAACGTTCTCTCCGCGCGGGGGAACATACAGCGGCTCTCGCGCGCAGAAGTACAATGCAGCCTCTTAAGGCAATTCTCGAGTCCGGCTGTTAAGCGGTCGGACACAGCTAAGCGCGCCCGGAGTAACCTACAACAAGACCACCTGGCATGTTCTGAGCACGCGTAGCAGTGCAGCCCCAACCCCATCCCCTGTAAAACGCCAAGACAGGTCCTTCGCGTACACCATTACGCTCTGAAGATACCATGGGCATGGGGAGAGGGGCACGACCATGATAGGCCCCGACTGCGGCTCAACCACACCAGGGGCTCTCAAGTGTGTCGTTCTTTTTTTTTCTTTTTCCTTTTTATTTTTTACCCACAGGACTCCGTTTGTTAGAGGCCCTGTCCGGCAGCAGACCTGCCGAACTCACGATGCAACAGCCAGGGAAGGATAAAGGCTACAACGAATATCCAGGTGGTCTCCGTTACGAGCATTAAATCTGTTTTATACACCACTCCGCAGCCTACCCCTGGAGGGGGACATGTTTAACGGTCCTGCCCTTGCTTATCGCACTATTTGTATCGTTCTGCATTCATAGCAGCACTTCTTGAATAAAACAATGCAGCAACCTTTTGCTTATAATTGCATTTCTTTTTTATACATATGTTCATTTACGACATGTTGCATCCGTACACTTTGGTACGGTTAAAATACACCAGGGGCTTATGTTTCCCGCATCATGGTGTGATAAGTCCGAACACTTTCACAAGTGCAGCACCCCGAACTTATAGCATTATATGCATCGGCTCTGAATCATGTCTTGGGTCAATAATTGGGTTTGCCCGGCTCCCATGTTTTGGTACCTTACGTTCCGTTGTATCGGCTAAGGTAGCACTGTGAGAACCACTGCGATTGTGCCCCAGTTGAGCTGGGTTAACGCCTCAGTGGAGAAAGCTAAAACTGACTGTCATGATGAGGCGAGAGCCGGTCACTGTTCGAGAGGTTTTTTGCGAGTCCTTAAAGACTTATGCCGCTTAGAGCGAGGAGCCGGTTTTTGTCCGGCCAAGGCATGGATAGCGCCCCAAATTCGGCCTTCCGAAGACTAGGGGCTTCGCCGAAATTTAAAATTATAGAATTCTATGGCTAAGTGAGAGTGTTCAAGCATTATAAGTCCAATTGCCTTGTTCATTGTGTTGAGCGCCTCCCTAGATGGACCCAACAATGGGAACAAGAGTGCTCAAGTTTATCCCAAACACCCCAGCACTCGTGGCATGGGGGCTGAAGCCGACGACTTGCCATCTCTCAGAATTGATAAACAGCCGCACAGAAGGTAATATTTTAAATTAACAAGCGTTGCTTAGCGCATATGAACTAAGTTTTCAGCGCACAGGATAACAAAATGCGAGTTTACTCAAATATTACATCTTTGGAGCACTCACCCGCAATAGTGCGGGCACCCTTCAGGACACTCTTATAATACGTCTCGGGCGTGCGGTGCTCCTTGCCCTGCAGTGGCGGGTCCATCACAAGCTTCTGGGCATCCATCTTGCCCCAGTGCACCTTTGCGCGGGCAAGGGCCCGACGGGCACCCTCAATACAAGCGGAGTGCTTGATGACTTCAACCCACAGGCACGCATCCACCAGCCGCCGCACCAGGCCGAAGTAGCTCCCAGGCATGGCCTCTTTAGGCCACAGCCGAACTATGAGGCCCTTCATGTCCTGTTCGGCCACCTTGTGGAGCTCGACCAGCTGCTTCAGCTGGTCGCTAAGGGGCACCGGATGTCCGGCCTCAGCATACTGAGACCAGAAGACCTTCTCCGTCGAGCTCCCCTCCTCGGTCCGGTAGAATGCGGCAGCATCGGATACGCTGCAAGGAAGATCTGCGAACGTTCCTGGAGAGCTCCAAATTCGGGTAAGTAACAGGTAATTAACACTCACATGCTTACTTTGCATGAAAAATGCCTTACCCGCCGCTATTTTCTTCAATTCCTCGATTTCTTGGAGGGCCTTATAGGCTTCGGCCTTAGCGGCTTTGGCACTCTCAAGAGCCATCGCAAGCTCGGACTTTCGAGTCTCCGAGTCACGCTCCAAACTCTCATGTTTCTCCATGAGAGCCTGGAGCTCTTGTTGTACCTCCGCCACCCGCGCCTCCTGCTTCTCTCGCTCGGAGTGTTCCGCGGCCGCATTACGTTCGGCCCCGGACACCGCCTCCTTCAGGGTCGCCACCTCGCTAGTGGCCCCTACAATACCCACGTTATCCTTGTCATTCTTCTTGCAACCAAAATCCTTTTCTGTAAGGTACAATTTTAATAAGGTGTTACTCACCTTCCTTGTCCTCGAGCCGCTTTTTGGCACGGCCGAGCTCGTTCTCGGACCGCTCGAGGCTTTCCTTCAAAGTATTGACCTCCACAGTCAGTGCGGCGGAGGTCAGCAGCACAGCCTGCAATCCCATATTGACATATTTTTTATGACTCCTGCGTATATCTTTTTAGATCCTCAGTCCGGCTTTTCTTTCCGAACACCGAACCGAGCATCAGGGGTACTGTCTATGCGGTACCATTTTATATATATCGAAATTCTTACCTCAAAGCCTGTTAGAAGGCTGTTGCAGGCTTCGGTCAGCCCGCTCTTGGCGAGCTGAACCTTCTGAATCACCGCACTCATAACAGTGCGGTGTTCCTCTTCAATGGAGGCGCCATTGAGCGCCTCCAGCAAGTTATCCGGCGCCTCCGGTTGGACGGAGGTTGCCGGCGTCACGGTCTTGCCATTCTTATGAAGGGGTCACCCGCCGGACTCCGAAGCCACTGTTGGCTCCGGGGCCGAGTCCGGTGCAAAGTCCGGGAGGTTGTCCTGTGACACCTCCGGGGCCTCCTCCTCCTGGTGGGTCCCTTCTTGGGATCCCACCTCAGCATCGTCCGCGTCACGGGGGGTGGAGGCAGTCGGAAGAGAATCCATATCCGACGCACCTAAGGAACCGCTCGACAAAGCGGGAAGATCGTCCTTGGGCGGACTGCAGGGTTGTATGCGGCATTAGAAAGACATTATGTGGCGAAAAGGAAAAACCTTGAAGTTATTCGGGAGTCCGGATACTTACGATCTCGCCAGGGGCTTGGCCCTTGGAGGCCAGTCCTCGTCGTCGTCACTGGCGTTGGCAGAGTAGTCCGAGGGAAGAGTTTTTCCCTTCTTGGACCCTTCGGCCTCCCTTGTTGGGGAGGCCTTCCTTTTCTTCCCTCCTCGGCCTTTCTTCTTCTCCTCCTCGCCTTGGTGGGAGGAGTCGGCCTCGGATTCATCATCCGACAACACTTGAAAACAGGAACTCTTTCGAGTACCCGTGGCCTTCTTCTTGGCCTTCTTCTCCGGCACCACGTGGGGTGCCGGAGCCAGCAGCCCCGTTAGGCGGGCGTCCGCTGGGTCCTCTGGCAATGGGGCCGGACAGATAGTCCGTTCGGCCTTCACCAGCCAGTCCTGTCAAAGGTAAAGGGAGTTTAGATCCCGCATAGAGTCAAACTATGGAAAACAAGTGGCAAAATCACTTACCTCGTCAGCTGGACGCTGCGAGCAGAATCCGCGATCTTCGGTAGCGGATGTAGGAGCCTCGGCGCCCTTGAACAGCACCTTCCAGACATCTTCGTATGTAGTGTCGAAGAGCCCGCTCAGAGTCTGGTGCTGCGCCGGATCGAACTCCCGCATGTTGAAGCCCCGTCGTTGGCACGGGAGAATCCGGCGGATGAGCATGACCTGGACTACGTTGACAAGCTTGAGCTTCTTGTCCACCAGCTTTTGGATACAGGCTTGGAGTTCGGTCAGCTCCTCTGAATCACCCCAGATCCGGCCGCTCTCTTTCCAGGAGGTGAGCCATGTGGGGATGCCAGATCTGAATTCGGGGGCCGCTGCCCAGTCAGGGTCATGCGGCTCGGTGATGTAGAACCACCCCGATTGCCACCCCCTTAATGGTTTCCACGAAAGTGCCCTCCAGCCAAGTAACGTGGGACATCCTGCCCACCATGGCGCCTCCGCACTCCGCTTGGCTGCCCTTCACAACCTTCGGCTTGACACTGAAGGTCTTGAGCCACAAGCCGAAGTGGGGCTGGATGCAGAGGAAGGCCTCGCACACGATGATAAACGCCGAGATGTTGAGGATAAAATTCGGGGCCAGATCATGGAAATCCAGGCCGTAGTAGAACATGAGCCCCCGGACAAAGGGATGAAGTGGGAGGCCCAGTCCGCGGAGGAAATGGGGAAGAAATACTACCCTCTCATGGGGCCTGGGGGTGGGGATGAGCTCTCCCTCGTCGGGGAGCCGGTGCGTGATGTTGCTGGACAAATATCCGGCGTTGCGCAGCTTCTGGATCTGTCCCTCCGTGACGGAGGTGGCCATCCACTTGCCTCCCGCTCCGGACATAGTTGGAGAAGGTTGAGGTGAGAAGTGCGGACTTGGGCGCTGGAGCTCGAGTTCGCGGAGATGGATAAGCCAAGGAGGAAGAAGGCGCAGGTAAAAGGGTTGGATCTTTATCCCCTTATATGGGCGGACAAAAACATGTGTCCCCACCGGCCTGGTAAAACTCGCTTATCTCCCAAGCGTCACAATCAATGGCACGGTTGGGTTACCCATGTCCGTATTGATGGGAATCCCGGAATAAGGGGAACACGATCTCTGCTTCGACAAGACGTGCCAAGGAAACCGCTTCGCTAAACGCGCTGAGGTGGAACAATAAAAAACAATTTGAGTAAAGGCTTGGTAGTGGTGTGACGTCACGCCACAAAATACGTCAGCAGATTGAACTTGTGTAATATTATTCTCTCTATGGTGGTACGTGGAATTTATTTTTGCAGAGCCGGACACTATCCTGGTGTTCACAATCTTCTATAAATTATTCGGAGGAAGAACCCGCCTTGCAATGCCGAAGACAACATGCGCGTCGGACTCGTCGTCATTGAAGCCTGGTTCAGGGGCTACTGAGGGAGTTCCGGAGTAGGGGGTGTCCGGATAGCCGAACTATCATGATCGGCCGGACTCCAAGACTATGAAGATACAAGATTGAAGACTTCGTCCCGTGTCCAGATGGGACTTTCCTTGGCGTGGAAGGCAAGCTTGGCGATACGGATATGTAGATCTCCTACCATTGAAACCGACTATGTGTAACCCTAGCCCTCTCCGGTGTCTATATAAATCGGATGGCTTTAGTCCATAGGACGAACAACAATCATACCATAGGCTAGCTTCTAGGGTTTAGCCTCCTTGATCTCGTGGTAGATCCACTCTTGTAACACACATCATCAATATTAATCAAGCAGGACGTAGGGTTTTACCTCCATCAAGAGGGCCCGAACCTGGGTAAAACATCGTGTCCCTTGTCTCCTGTTACCATCCGCCTAGACGCATAGTTCGGGACCCCCTACCCGAGATCCGCCGGTTTTGACACCGACACCCCTTTTATAGCTATGGAAAAGATCCAACCATTATCTACATGTCCAGCCCGCAACATGCGGTACTACCGCTCCAGGGGCGCGGTACTACCGCAAGGCCCCGCGGTACTACCGTGAGGGACCACGGTACTTCCGCGACAACAGCAGAGACTAGGACCTGCCTGACTGAGAGCAGTACTTCCGCGAGCGCGGTACTACCGCTCCCCCTTGCGGTACTACTGCAAGGCAGGAAAGTTCTAGCCTACGAAGAGCGCGGATGAATAAAAATACATCCGTGCCTACTTCCGCTAGAAACGAAACAGTGCAAAAATCCGACGAGGTACTACCGCTAAGGCGCGGTACTACCGTGACCCAGCTGAACCAGGCCGCGCGCCATACTACGGCGCACTAAGCGCGGTACTACCGTGGAGGCGCGGATGTAAAAAATTACATCCGCTCCTACTACCGCGATACAGCGGTACTAGGCATGCTCCAGGGGAGCAGTACTACCGTGGGCACCCGCGGTACTACCGCGCGGGACGTGCGGTACTACCATGGGGGCGTGGATGTAAAATATTACATCCGCCCCTACTACCGTACCAGAGCGGCACTAGGCCTGGGAGCCACAGTACTAAGACTCCAGAGGAGCGGTACTACCGTGGGATCCAGCGGTACTACCGCAGGTGCTTGCGGTACTACCGCTCCAGAGAGCAGTACTACCACAAGTTCAGCAGTAGCCGCCAGAAAAAGCACAAAGAGGATAACCGAGGGAAGCTCCAAAGTGCAAGGGAAAGGTGGAGGCAAGGAGGGATACGTGTACGTGATGATTTCACCCGAACCTTTCTGACGCGGACCCCCTCTTAATAGTACGACTCTCCTACGACTCAAATCCACCAAAAAGAAACATAGAACAACACCGTCTTCAATAGTCTTCGAGGGGCACCGAATCGTCTCGTGCCTAGTGATGAAGCGTCTAAGAAACTCAAGGCACACGATTAGTCCGCAAAAGCATTGTTATCAATCACCAAAACACTTAGGGATAAATATGCCCTTACAGACATGTCTGCGATGTGAGACATCCGAAAGGCAACGGAAACGGGAGATTATACATTTATTGAAGAGGGACAGTGTGACAGGTACAGTGAGGGCATCGAGCTCAGCCAAAGACGAAGCAGGTGCGGGAGCCGATGCAAGAGCAGGTGCTAGTGCAGGTGCAGGTGTTGGTGCAATGCTAGTGGAGCTGCTTCCGAAGAAGTCGGCAAGGGGAAAGTCTACTGCATCTTTTTCTGGATTTCACCTGCTCCAACCGACGATAGTCAGAACCAAGACTGTCAGCCCCCATTTTACGGCAGCTACCGCTGTTGTGACTGTCTTAGCTGAATTCTTCTCAACTGCAATCTCAACCTTCTTGTCGATGCTTTCTTCAGTTAACCTCCGTCTTTCCTTTCTCTCCTCCGTGGTCTCAGCGTAGTACTTCTTCCACGTGGCGCTGTCTCCAACACCGTGCACGCGTCCATACGACGAACGAGTGTCCACAGGGAGTTGTTTCAATATGTTCAACGCCTGGTTGAATGGGGTGTCCCACTTGGGCCTCATCAACGCCTCAGACGGCGAGTCGCTTTCGGTCGCAATCATGTGTTGCTCTCTCTTCAAAAGGAATAAGGATCTTTTACAAATATGACTAAATGTGCAGTCGAATTGATCAGAAACTAAAATTACCAGCAGTCTCATGAACTCCTCGTGAGCGGGTCCGTCTCAAAAACCTTCTTGACTGGGTCCCAACGGTACTGGGCCCTGAGGACGTCACGCTCCTGCGGGACGGTGAACTCCGCCAAGGGGTCTGGGATGCCCAGACTTTCGCATTCTGCATCCTCCTTGGCCCATATGGACCTCTTCCCCGTGTAACCACGGCTCCCAAGGTGGTGGTGCCCCATGTTCCTCTCTTGAAGCCCCTTCATGTACTTTGACTTTTTTTGGCATCTTCGGCATCGCAAGCCGCCTTGAATAGTTCAAACTACTCTACCGTGATTGTCGGATTTTCCTTCACAATCTCGGAGTAGGGTTCCTTTTTGTCGATGGCGCATTTCACCCTTCCTTTCTAGGCAGCCAACGCGTCGCTACACTTGGTCATGGCACGTTTGTTTATCCGCTTCATTGCCGGGTCTTTCTGTGGATCTTTATATTGGATTTCATCCCGACTCGGGAACAAGAATATCTGGTGCAGCAGGGTTAGGATGGAGTGCTTCATATTTGGCCTCTTATTTAGTTTCTCATCATTGATGGTGGCGCACGCCTGTACGATGTAGCCTATCTGATTGCTGTAGCAGGAGCGTGCTTCCACAGGCAGTTTTGGCTCAAAATTGCCGTCATCCACCTCCCTGACCACTAGTCTAGTAGTGAGGAGCTGGTTTGGGCATCGACATCTTCTCTTCGATTTTGGTTCTATGGCTTTGCCAGTCTCGGTACCAGTCTCGGTGCCAGTCTGGGCCTCAACGCCAGTCTCGGTGCCAGTCTCAATGTCGGTCTCGGATGAGACAGGTGGGCCCAGCAACAACAACCGTTGATCGTTGGCAAGGATCAAATATTCGTGTGCCGCCAGGTAGACGTCGTCGCAATCACTAGAACCCTGTCCTTCATCGTCGCTAGCCATGTTTCCTACGATTAAATCTAGTCAATTAATTCTAGACCTAATAAAATGAATAATGACATAAAAAAGGCCTATGTTTTGCAGGAACGTTGGTTCCTTCCCGATGCGGCAAATCTCGGGCACTCAATATGTCCTAGTTTGTAGCACAAGTCATCCCGAATTTTACAGAAAATTTCGGCATGACCTTTGCTAAAAAGTGGATGAATCGAGCACCTGAAATTTGCCGGAACGAAAATGAATCAACATTCCAGCAAAACATAGGCCACTCGGCTTCATTCCCTGGAAACAACAAAAGGCCACTTGGGCACAATCGAACCACTTCAATGAAAAGATATAACATGACCACTTCAATGAAAAGATATAATCAACAATAAAAGTCTAGGAAGGGATCATCTTTAAAATAAAACTTTCCTACATTCTTTTCCTTGAAAAATAGTGGTCTTTTCAAAAATCAAAAACCTTTGCAAAATGACTTCACTAAACACTTCTCTACCTAGGACAGAACCCAAACTATGTTGATCTACCTATTCCTCTCTCTCTCACACACACACATTATTTTCTCTAACCCTTCTCTGCCTAGGATAGAACCCAATTAAATTGCAGAGGAACTCCATTTCTCTAACCCTTCTGACCTAATGCTCTAAAATAAATTTTTGCTCTAACCTAGCCAACCTACTTAACCTAGCTTGTTAACCTAACAAACATAATTAACCTAGCTATTTAACCTAGTTTACCTAGATAATTAACCTAATTAAACTAGTTAACCTAGCTAGTTCTCTGTCAAAGCCCTAAATAAATTTTTGCACTAACCTAGATAATCAACCTAATTAAACTAGTTAACCTAACTAGTTCTGTATCAAAGCTCTAACTAAATTTTTTGCACTAACCAGATAATTAACCTAATTAAACTAGTTGAGCTAACTAGTTCTCTATCAAAGACCTAACCAAATTTTTGCACTAACCTAGATAATTAACCTAATTAAACTAGTTAACCTAGCTAGATAGTTCTTTGTCCAGTGTTTGTGTTATGCATAAGAGAGAGAGAGGAGGGGTGGGGGCCTACAGAGGATGGCTCCGGTGGGGCGAGGGAGGCAGGGGCGTCTTCAGTGACGATGAGGGAGGCAGTTGTGGTGAGGGAGGCAGGGCGTCGAGGGTGGCTCCGGTGGCGTGGATGAGGCCGCATGGCTCCGGTGGCATTGGGGGCAGCTCCGGTGGCGTCGATGGCGCGCGGCTCTGGTGGCTCCGGGGGCGTTGACGTCGGCAGGAGATGGCGGCGAAGTGGGGCGACGGCGAATTGGGGAGACGGCGACGAAGTGGGGCAATGGATTTGGGGGAGAAGTGGTGGCAGGGGGGAAACCATTTTGGTTAAGTCAGACTTAGTGGTAGCGCGTTTTGCAAAACGCGCTATAGCTAAGATAGCTATAGCGATTTTTACGAAACACGCTACTGCTATAGCTATGTAATTTTCTTTTATTTTCTTATTTCCTTTTCTGTTTCTATAGCGGGGGTCTAGGAGACGCGCTGCTACTATATTATCTATAGCGCCTCTTATGAACAAACGCTACTGCTAAGCCTTTCTCTTTTTTCCCTTTTTCATTTATTTTTCTTTACATTTTATTTTTTTCCTTTCTCCTTTTTCTATTTCTTTCATTTTCATTTACTTTTCTATTTGTTTTTCATTTTATTTTATTTCCATTAGCAGTAGCGCTTTTCATAGAAACCGCGCTGGTACTAGATCCTAGCGGTAGCGCGGTTTTTACAAGACTGCTACTACTATGTGTAGCCTATCGGCTTAGTAATAAGAATATTAGTGGTAGCGCTTTTACATGAACATGCGCTACTGCTACATTTTTATGTGTAGCGCCATTTTCCCGCACACGCTACTGCTATCTAGCACTAGCGCCCTTTTTTAACGCGCGCTACTGCTAAAATTCTGTGTATAAGGTTTTCCCTAGTAGTGCATCTCTTCGACCCGGCCCGCACCGCGCGGCAGCACTCCCAACGTGTGCTTGGTGGGGACGTTGGCGATGTCGTTGGTCCAGACCCAGCAGGCAAAGGTTTTGGTGTGGCCGCGCTCTTGCATCCGGCTGTCGAGGCGGTCGACGCGCACCCGCTTGCCCAGGATCTCCTCCGCCCCCTCCACCGACCAGAATTGCATGGGGACCTTCTCGATGATGACCCGAATGTGCAGGTGAAGCGTGTCAAAGACGGTGTGGTCGTGCTCGTGCCACGGTGCAATGTTGAAGGTGGCGCCGTCGACCCGGACGGAGCCCCTCCGAACGGCGTTGACTTGATGTGCCGACTGGCTAAAGATGACGAGGTAGTGCTTGGGGTGGTGGGCTGTAACGCACAGCATGTGCTCAGGGACGGTGAGGTGCGCCTCTAATGCCCTCCCCACCACCATGGGGGACGTGGCATTCACCCCGTCAGTGACGCGCAGGGTGACGGTGTGGTTGCGCAGGAAGAAGACGGCTTGGTCCACCGCCGGGGAGGAGATGGTCACCGAGCGGCTCTCCCTGGGACAGCATGCAGGGATGGCGTAGCGAAGCATGGATGGGGTCGGAGCAGGCATGCCTGAAGCCACAGGCAGAGGGAAGCGAAGCCGGGCGAGGAGGGACGCCGGGAGGGACCGGGTCGAGCCGGTTGCAAGCACTACCACCTCTACCCTGGTTTTGTGGATTTTGGGGGCACTACTTGGCGATGTGTCTGCGCATCTCACAGATGATGCAGTGGATCAGATCACGGCAGTCGGCACGATGGTGGTGCTTGCTCAGACATCGAAAGCAGCGGCCGAGGAATCGGCTTAAGAAGGCCTCGCGGGTAGGGTCAGCATTGAAACCTCGACGGCGGTCCGGCCGGTGCACCCCAGGCGCGCGCCTGAGCCCATCGGATCTTTGGATGGACGCCGGTTTTTCTGGTGATTGACCTCGGTCCATCCACCGGCCATACCAGAAGTGGCAACGGGGACAGCAGGGGATGGAGCAACTATGATGGATTTAAGGCACGAGGCGAGGAGCGGCACCGGATCCGTCGAGCCAGAGGGCGCCGCGGCGCACTCCAGCGAGGCGTGCTCCAGGTTCCGCGGCGACGAGGCCGGATCTGGGGACCCCTCAAGTGGCGTTTCCGGGACCCAAGACAGACTGAGGGAAGCAGGGGATCCCCCGTCGACCAGAGCCGGTCCAAGGCAAGAGCCCGCCGCGGGAGAGGATGGGGAAGCATTCATGGCCATGAAGGCTTGGTTGGTGACCGCCACGAACGGAGCGGCCAGCGGTGCGAGGGGGCGGAGCTAGGGACATTGGAACACATATTGTCGAGCCCACTTAGCCGACGGCGTGTCAAACGCAACAGCAAACGTCAACCTCACGAACACACGGCAACGCGAGGACCTCGCTATGCCGATCATGCCCGTGTTCCACCACTTTTGAAAAGAAGAATCCGTGACAGCAAGCCCGAGACTCTTTGTTGTGGTGAAGAGGCAAGCACTCCACACACCCTGTGGTACCCCGAGACTCTCTGTCTTGCCTTAACCGATGAGTATGCCGATTTCATTGTTCTCTTCAGGACCGTGAAAGAAATTTGAAATTGCCTTGAAGAAATATGTGAAGGAGATGACGGTGTACAGTGATACCAGTTGGCCTTGCTAAGAGCATCTCCAACAGGCGCCCAACGCGCGACGCGCTAAAATCTGGTTTGCGGCGCGCCCATCGCCAGGTTTGGCGCGGCACGCAGCGCTGGCTCCAGCAGCCGCGCTAAAATATAGCGCGCGCGAGCAGCCGCGCATCCACATTTATTGCATTTTATCTCACAACACATCCACAAAACAAAGACATGGCATATAATTTTTAAATCACAAACATCATTCAACCAAGTTTAAAATGAATGGTTCAATTTATTACAACTCATCAAACAAATAGTATTTTGAGAAATACAACAAATAGTTTAACAATACAACATCAAACGCACAAATCATGATGCTCTTTGGCGGCCATTCCAAGCCCACCGCTCCTCAATGAGATCCTTCTTGAGTTCATAATGCGCTGCCGGAATCGAATGGCATGATAGGAGGCAACAAAATGGGCCACCCTTTCAGCCCTCCGCCGCACTCGCACGGGATGTCCCAAGAGCTCATAGTGAGAGTAGTCTGCATCTTGGCCACGCTCATTCTCGATGATCATGTTGTGCATGATCACACAAGCATGCATTATGTACCAAAGCATCTCCTGATCCCAAAATCTAGTCGGTCCTCTCACAATAGCAAATTGGGCTTGCAAAATCCCAAAAGCTCTCTCCACATCTTTTCTAGCCGCCGCCTGGGCATTGTGGAAATCAAGATATTTCATACCTTACGGTTTTTTCAACGGCTTCACAAATGTTTGCCACTTTGGGTAGATGTCATCCGCAAGATAGTAGCCATGGTTGTATGTACAACCATTAGCTACAAACTGCACCAGTGGCAGTTCACCATTTGCAATCTTACTCATTAGTGGTGACCTGTTGACAACGTTGATGTCATTCAAAGATCCAGGCATTCCAAAAAAAGCATGCCAAATCCAAGTCTCTTGATCGGCCACCGCTTCAAGGATTATAGTGGAACCCTCGTTTTGTCCATGGAATTGGTCATGCCATGCCTTTGGACAATTCTTCCAACTCCAATGCATGCAATCTATTGAGCCAAGCATACCTGGGAACCCGCGAGCTTTGTTCATCTCCAATAGCCTTGCGATGTCTTCAACATTGGGAGTTCTCAAGTACTCCGGGCCAAACACTTGCACAATTCCGACTGCGAAGCGCTTGACACACATGATGGCTTGGCTCTCACCCATGGCCAAGTGATCATCAACTAGATCAGCGGGATACCATATGCCAACATACGCAAAGCGGCTGTCACCTTCTGAAAGGTGTTATGCCCGAGCTCTCCGGCGGCATTCCTCCTCTGCTGAAAAAATCGGTCATGGCTCGCTAGTTTCTCTGCAATGCGCCTGAACAACTTGGTGCTCATCCTAAACCGGCAACGAAAGTACGACTCGGGGTATGTGGGATTCTCCACAAAATAGTGCCTCATCAATCTGTTGTGGGCATCAATCCTATCCCTCCAAATTTTCTGCCAACACATAATCGAACCACCGTGCTTCAGTTTTTTTATTGATGTGCATAGCTAGGATCACTGCAAGATCCTTCTCCTCTTCCATATCAAATTCTTCTTCGGAAGAATTATACGACGAACTCATCTAAAATGTTCAAAACTAGGCTATAAACAGCATGCACCAAATTTCATGCAAAAATGTGGAAGTTGGAAGCAATACATACCTTGCGGGCCTTTTGTCGAACACCTTGCGGGCGCCAAGCGGTGGTGGGCGGCTGGGCGCTGTTTGTCGGAGACTGCCGCGCGTGACGGGCGGCGCTGACTGGAGAGAGAGGGAGGAAGCCGCGGCCGCGCGGGAAGAGACCGGGGAAGCGCCGCAACGGTCGCCGGAAAAATGTGGTGGCGCGGGCGGCGGCGGCGGCGCGGCTGGATGGGTAGGTGGAGTTGCGCGCGAGCGCTCGAGAGTCCAGCGCGCGGGAGCGGGCGCAGCAAATAAGCGGCGCACGATGGCGTTTCCGCTCGCGCGCTGAATTACATATGCCGTGCGCGCGGTTTTGCACGTCCGCTGGAGCACCGGGAAGGTAGCGCGAGCTAAAACCAACACTTTTTTCGCGCGGCGCGTTTATAGCGCGGCTGTTGAAGATGCTCTAAAGCAAGAGATCAACCTTTTCTTCTGTTTTTTTTAAGCAAGAGATCAACCTGTTCATAAAATGAGGGAGAGGCAAGGACGTCAATGTACAAACTGGAAGGGCGTGCTAGCGCGACGTGGCATACAGGCACGGAGCCACGCCATCACATTGGCTGAGATGCTGCATCTTTTTGAGCAGAAGCCTCGTAGAAGAAAAGCAGCCGCAGAAGCTCTCACTGACACTGTAGACCGGAGCGGCCCACGTGTCAGTAACCACTTGTCCGGCGTCCCAACCAGATAAGCTAGCTATCTTTCCCTCGCCTCCCCTCCACTGCTTCTCCCCCTCGACGGAGGACGGACAATCACAGAAAACGAAACGCAGGCATCCATGGAGGTGGTGGGAGGGGTATCGCTGAGGCCGGCGCGGCTCCGGCACCTGACGCCCGGGGAGGCCAGCGCGGGCTCCTTCCTGCCGCGGAGGCTGCAGCTGGCACGGACCGCCGCGAGGCCAGCGAGGCGCGCGCTGGTGGTGGAGGCCCGCGGGGGCAGGGGCTGGTCGGACCGGCAGTCCCAGCAGCAGCGGCGCATGCCGCAGCTCCCCAAGATCGAGGACGACGGCAACCCCCGCTTCGTCATCTTCATCCGCACCGCCAATGTATATTCTTCCTCGATTCCCTCTGATCGTATGTACGTATGTAGTACTCCCTTCGTTCCTAAATATTTGTCTGTCTAGAGATTTCAGCAAGTGACTACATACGTGTTAGAAGGGAGAGAGAGGTTTGGTGGAATTGTTGTTGAATATAATGGATGTATTATTGAGCCTCGAGGGCGAGTATATATTGAGTATAAGACTTGGAGGGCAAGACGCCTCTCTTAGAGATAAGGTAGGAGACGGATTACAAATCCTAGACTACCAAATACATGTATCCCAAATATATCTCTAACATCCCCTCGCAGTCGTAGCGGTAGCGTCGCAGACAACAGGAGCGTCGCGGACGGTCAGACTGGAGAGAATAGCAGCCGACAGGCTGACATCCCCCCACAGTCCTAGCGGGAGCGTCGTGGACGGTGTCGCGTCGCGGGCGCGTTGACTGTAGAGGAATCCGACGAGTTGCTCAAGCGGATGATAACCCTTTGTGCCGATGTCGATGTAGCCGAGAGCATATGGTGGTGGAGCCGTGATCGAGGTAGCCGTGCGAAGAATGCCGTGGTCGATGTCGAGTCGGGGTTGCCGGTGTCGAGGAAGTCGCCGTGGAGCCGCGGGCGCAAGGGGGCACCGAGTTAGCATGGGCGCAGTGGTGCCGAAGTAGGGGTGCGTCGGGAAGAAAATGTTGTTGACGACGCGTCGTGGCAGGTTTGCCAAGTCCGGGGACACATCGTGGACGAAGGCACGCACCGGTGTTGTCAGCACCGGGCATGCGTAGACGGACGAAAAAGAAGTTGACGAAGCGCCGACCAGGCTTGCCAGGCCCGAGGACACGTCGTGGATGAAGGCATGCATCGGTGTTGCCAGCACCCGGCATGCGTAGACGAGGAACCTGCACGAGCTGTACGCCATGTCAGAGAAGTCGGAGGGGCCAGCAGAGAAGAACTCGACGACGATTGCGGCGTCCATCGGCGCGGGACCGATGTCACCAACGGTGGTCGGAGTAGACGAACTAGTCGGGTAGATGACGGCGACGCTGGCGACGGGCTGGTGCTTCGACCAAGACGAAGGGGGTGGACGGGCGGCGACGGCTATGAAGGTAGCGGCGGCGGCGGCCAAAGAAGAGTGGCGGCGACGGTGGCTAGGTTAGGAGTGCGGTGGCGGTGCTCGAAGTAGGCGAAGAACCCTGACAGCGTGACGAAGACCGGCGCGGACGGTGGCGTTCCCGCGCCAAGGGATACGGCGCGGCGCATACCACGGGAGGTCGACGCGCGGTGACGGCGGAGAGGATCGCTGGCCGCGGCGCTACGGCCCGAAGGGGCGACGCAGCGGCGGCAGGAGGGTCGGGGCGACGGCGGGAAGACCTCGGGGAGGCGGCGGGGACCGCGGGCCGCGATGCAGCGGCCCAAAGGGGCAACGCAACGGCGGTTCACGAGTCGGTGAAGCCGGGGGACAGCCTCGGGGCGGCGGCGGGGACCGCGTATCGCGATGCTACGGCGCGAAGGGGCGACGCAGCGGCAAGGCACGGGTCGATGTAGCCGCGAGGAGAACCACGGGGCGGCGGCGCTGCGGCCCGACGGGGCGACGCAGCGGCAGCCCAATGCTCGATCGGTGGAGAGGCGCGCTGAACTCGGGGACGATCTTCACGGGACCTGCGGAGGCGCGCGTAACCGACGGGCCGGGTCGGTCGCGCGGCGTAGATGAGGCGAATCGCGCACAAGGTCGGGGACGCCGCTCGGTGGGAACGTGGTGGCGGCGGAGTCCGAGATGAAGCCGGCGACGACGGACGGTGTGAGACATCGTGCGGACGAGCTTGTCAGCACCGGCACCCGGGTTGCCAAAGCAGCGCCGGCGCCCGGGCAGCGAGGCCCGAGCGACCAACGGAGCAGCGGCGCCCGAGTTGAGGTAGCCGACAAGTCTGACGCAGCCGTCCCGACGCAGCCGAGGACGAGACCGACGAGGTAGACCGCCGGGCCGCCGTGCAGACGCGGCGGAGGCGGGTGATGTGGATCGATGGGCGGGTCGGCGCGCGAGCGACGATTATGATTGGCCGTCGCATGGCGCGTGGCCGCCGGGCCGGGGCGATGCAAGTGTCCCGGTCGGAGCAGGGCGATGACGGCCGGCGTAGGGCGACGGGCGGACGACGACTGGCCCTGACGGGCCGCCTCGGCGCGCGTGGCCGCCGGGTCGGAGGAGAGGCCGGCAGGTCACGTCGGGGTCGGAGTAGAGGCGCTCGGGGTCGATGGCGGTGGTGGGCGACGCAAACCCAACAAGAATAGACCGAAAAACCAAAAATAAACCGCATGATCAAGATGACCGGTGGGAGAGAGAAAACCCCGGAGCAAGGCTCGGGGAAAAGACTCTCTAGGGTAGCCGGTCAACACGACCAGCGGACGAACCCTAGGTACGGGCGGCGCGGCCCCCCGTGGCGGTCATGGAGGCCGACCGCCCCGGGGGCGGCGCGCTGGTGCGGAAGCGGTGGCGGCTAGGGTTTAGGATCAACTTGTGATAGATACCATGTTAGAAGGGAGAGAGAGGTTTGGTGAAATTGTTGTTGAATATAATGGATGTATTATTGAGCCTCGAGGGCGAGTATATATTGAGTACAAGATTTGGAGGGCAAGACGCCTCTCCTAGAGATAAGGTAGAAGACGGATTACAAATCCTAGACTACCAAATTCATGTATCCCAAATATATCTCTAACAATACGGAGCAAAATGTGTGAATCTAGACTCTAAAATATGTCTATATACATTCGTATGTGGTAACCATTTGAAATCTCTAAAAAGACAAATATTTAGGAACGGAGGGAGTATATTCCTTGTTGATGAGTCAAGAAAGCCACCCCGTGTTCCCCGCATGCAGGTGTACTTCTGGTACCCGCTCAACATCGTCACCGGCGGCACCACCGCCAAGATCATGCTCGCCGCCAAGGACAACTTCCTCGGCAAGTACATCTACAAGGACACGCTCGCCCGGAACCTCGCCACCGTCATTTACAAAGTAAACCATCCATCATATGCTGTTTTCTTTCCGCATGCACTAGGAATCTAGCCGCTCGTGTCGTGTAGAAGCTGAGCGTTTTCTGTGCGTGCGTGGTGTCTGAAGGACGAGGACGACATAATCGACTTGGCGAAAGAGCAGTTCCGCGTGCTCAAGGGCGAAACCGAGTTCCGGTACGGCTACAAGATCGTGGTAATTCTCTCATCCTTGGGTGCGGAAGGGCGGGTCGTTTCGATAATGATATGCTCTGGTAGTACGTACTAGCCTTTCATTCAAAGATCAAAATGGAGGTTGCAGTTTATATACTTGTTGTCGTTTGGCTGAGCAGGAGAAGGGGAACCTGAGGTCTGCACTGGCGACAAGCAACGTGCTCGAGGTACGTTTTCCCTCTAATGCACTTGTACTGATCGCACAAAATGGGTAAGCCCTTGGCATTTTGCACTTGCTTTGATTTTGCCAACCCATCTGTTACTTTTTGGCAAATCCTGATACATCTCTATTCCAAATGCATGCGTGTGGGCAGACCATGAGCAAACCAAAAAATTAGATTGCCCAAGTTTTGCACATTAACTGGCATGCGCCATTTTTTTGGTCATGAACATCCATTGGTAGGGTAAATATGTGATATGAAACGACACTCCAGATATAGAACCCCACCACCATGGGAGATTTGTCATAAGCTCGCCATGTTTTTACTACAAAAACGAACTCTGTTGCTCCCCCTTGCTATCTAAACGAGTATCATGAACTATGAGTACATAGTGAATCTCGAAACAAAAATGAATGTCGAAAATCTCTATTGCAGAAGAGCTCAGCTTCCAATGAAAGAACATATTTCTTCTTCATCAGGATGGTAGGAAATGAATGTGTTGTGCACTAACAGCAAGAACATCGTTTTTCTTCTTCATCTCAGCTCCCAAAGAAAGAAGAGCTCAAAAGTGTGGTTGACAAGGTGAGGGACTTCTTTGGTGAGGTAACCTCCGGTGCCAAAGAATCCTTTGCGCAGATAACAGGATCTGCCAGCGCAGCGGAGGCCGAAGCAGAAGCAAAAGCAGAAGACAAGAGGCCCCGCTCCAAGAGACGAGGAAGCAAGAGGAAAGGGAAGCAGCAGAAGCCCAAGCAAGGGTTCAGTAAGTAGATAAAAAACACACATGTAGTTTTCCCAGAGCTGCTTTATAATCAAATCATCACACACAAAATTTCTTTTATCCCTGCAGAGCCCGAGAGCTGATTGGAAGCGTGGATCTCAATGGACCGCCGGCTGTAGTTTTCCCAGAGCTGCTCTGTAGCACACCTGAGGCTTTTGAGTTTTGCAGCACACAATGTGTAACCTCCCTGTGGGTAACAACAAACTTTGTTCATTTCTCACAGAATATATATGATGTTAGGCAGCCCCGCGAAATCTTAGAAATGAGCCAATTGATGTACTTACAGAACGGCGAAGATCACAGCTGTATATTGAATTTGAATTCTTTGCAAGAGTTAACAGTTGTTGTATAGCGCGCATGGATGGTATCACCTTATATGAGGTGGTATCTGAATTCAGTTGGAAATGTATTATGTGAAAACACATGGAAATCATTGCTATATACTACTTCCTCTGTCCCAAAATAAGTATCTCAACTTTAGTATAACTTTGTACTAACTTTAGTACAAAGTTGAGACACTTATTTGGGACCGAGGGAGTATCTGCCAAATATGCCAAGCAAATAAATTCACAACCAAAGCACAGATGATAAGGCTTGGAATGAATAAACAGGTTCATCACAGAAGAAACATCCTTCAGCCTGATCTTCTGGGATATGAGTTCATAGTAATTCATACAAGACTTCTTCCTCCACAAGCTCAACAAAGCCAGGCACTGGTCATATCCTCTAGGAGGCTAGCTGAAATAGGTCCAACAACCGGGCACAACCTTTGCTGAGCCGCCAGAGCTCCAACAAGAACAGCAACTTTTACAGATCAATGACTCGGGATAGCTTCTGGATGCGGTTTAGCAAGAAGTCCCCTTGCTTGATGGTCGACTGGTAGAAAGCATTCCTTTCATCAGGCCGGTTTGTCTCCAGAACGCCAGTGACCTTGTCAATTTTGCAGTGAAGCTTCCCAGCTGCAATAAAGCGAGAAAGTTCCCTACAACAAATGAAAGACAAAACATATGAATACAACAGCAGAAACGAAACGGGATGCATGTATGGTGCATAGGAATGGGCATATAAAATTAGGCGGTTGTTTCACATCACTTACTGGTCTATGAAATCAACAGTCACACCAAATGCAGAAGCCATAGCTTCCATTGTCACACTCTTGTACGACTCCAAAAACTGTGAGTAGACAACAGTGCGCACTTCCCTCATATAGTAGCGGAAATGAGGTTGAAGATAACGGTCTAACTTGATCTGCTCCGTCAAGCCAGCTGAAAATAATTATTTGACCAGGTATTAATACAAGCACATACAAATACATTGCAGCTAAAAAACAATAATCACAAGACTGAGCTGGAATATATATCTAGACTTACAAAATGCAACAAAAAATGACTTGTACTGGCAATTGTACAGAGAGTTGAGAAACTCTGAGAGGTGTGGTACTTTGCTAATCACTGCAAGGATTTCCGGTGCATCCACCACCTGGAAAGTTACTTTTGTTAGAGATAAGTATGACAAGAAAACATAACAGACAGAGCCAAGTTGAAATACCTTTTGTTTTAGAGATACACGATCCAATGAGATGATACTTGTGAGGACTGTATAGAAGATGAAAGTGTCATATGGAAACAACTCGTAGGTTGTGAAAGTTGAGATGGAGTCCAAAAACAGGCTGGTAGCTTTCTTGAAGTTTCTGGTTGCCATGCAGTATAAGCCTTCATACACTTTCAATCTGTTCTTTCTCTCCCAGTCACCTCCCTCCTCAAACAACCTAAAATCAGTAGAGTAAGTGGTCAAATACCATTACTCTGGTGTTCCAAATGGCAGAATGGAACTCTACAGATGGAACAAGGGCTTACTTCTTTGCCTTATCAATGGATTTTGAGATGAGATCAAAGTCCATGTAGAAAAGGCCAATTTGCAAAGTGTAGAACACAAGATCCATCTTCTGGCCAATGGCTACAGTTTTTCCTTCAGTAACTTTAAGTTGTTCCAGTGCTTTTTCCTATAACATTGATTTCAGATAATGTAAACAGCCATGTTTAGAACTCGTACTTTGTTAACCAGGCCTCAGATATTATATTTTACAAGTAAACAAGTTCATACCTTCTCGCCAACCTTTACAAAGTACAAGGACTTGGCAAGATGGGCTTCACGCACTTCACTCTCGCCCAAATTCTCTTCAACATCGGCAATTCTTCATAAACAAAATAAAGTTTAGTTTAAAGGAACCAAATTAGTACTTATCAAACTTTACACCAGCGGAAACATTAGATACAGAATAACTGGGAAGAGCATCATGGATAATAAGAAACAAGCATAATTCCACTGAACCAACGTGCTTTTCATGATTCGACCTTCAGGAATACCCTGTCTACAATTCAAGATTACTACTCCCTCCGTCCCATAATATAAGAGCGTTTTTAACACTACACTAGTGTCAAATACGCTCTTATATTATGGGACGGAGGGAGTAATAACTAATAATTTCCTTCATCCATCTCATCCAGAACATCGTATCTCAAAGAAACTCCACTTACTCCTTAACATTGACTATTCAGCCTAAATCCCAAGTGATTTCACAATTATTTTCCCTCTAGAGGTCTGGCGGTCAGCAAGTTTTCGAGTCGACGAGTCGTTCTGGGGTAGCGACTCTTGAATAGACGGCCCTGCAGCTGCGACTAGTTGTGACTCGTCGACACGATGTTGAGTCGACCTTTTTTTACGACTCATCGACTAGTCGTCGACTCAAAAACAGTGGTGGTTGGTGCTTCACACAGGGAGGGTTTGCGCACAAGGCGCCGGACCATTGTGCCCTGCCTGACTGGTGGCCCGATGCACACCGCGGTCTTCCCAAGCTTCCCCGCAAAGGATTTGACAGCGCGGCTCCGCTCACCATATGGATGCTTTGGCTGGAGCAGAACACCAGAGTATTCCATGCATCACCTTAGCTCGGCAGCCTAGCTGATTTGCAAGATCAAAGCTGAGGGTGAGCTCTGAATCAAAGCCGGAGCGGAAGGGTTGCTTAGCATAGGGAGATAGCCTTGTACTAATCCTATTAGCATTGTCTTGCCAGCAGCCCTAGATAGAAAGCCCCCTGCCGTTGTACAAGTTGCCGTGGGTGACAAAACTCTGTAAATTCTCTTCTTCTAATATATCGACAAGCATAGCTTTTGCGTGTTTGCAAAAAAAGAAGATTCTACCCTTCCTTAATACTCAAAGTACTCTTCTCAATGCTCAATTGTGCATTCTGAAAGAACTAGCTTCCTATTTGCATACTAATAATGGACACAGTTCTGACAGAAATACAGAACACAAGCAGGCACAGTTCTCACACAAAATTGGGGAATACTCCCATTTGCTTCGTGGTCTTTGGAGGAGGGTAAACATTATAAGCAGTCTGCTATAAGACTCACTTCCTGCGTCCAAAACACGGAGTGCTAATTCATACATGGCCAGCGCAAAGCAATTTACTGACAAGATCTATCGTCTACTTTTGACCACGTCTAGAAGCCGAATTAGCACTAGGCCGGGCTCTACAAAAGAAAGTAAGCAGAACTAGAGGACAAACCCACTCACTTCTCATCGAGCTTGCGGATCTCCTCGTCGATCCGGGCGCGCATCTCGGAGAGCAGCACGGCATCCGGCTCCAGCACGCCCGCGGCGGCCAGCGATTCGAACAGCGGCGCCATGTCTGGCAATCAACCCCACGGCAAAAACAGATCAGTTTAGCTGGCACACTGGATGAGCGGCGAGGGGGGCGGGACGGTGCGGTGCGGTACCATCGGATTTGACGGCGGAGAGGACGTCGGAGCGGAGGTCGACCTTCGAGAGGTCGTCAACATCGGGGTGGGAGAGCAGGAAGAGCTTGTGGGCAAGCACCAGGTGCTTCTCCTGCTTCCCGTCGTCGCCGCTTGTGCCACCGCCGCCACCGCCGCCGTCCATCTCGTCGCCGCTCGTTTGGGTTGGGGGCACTTCCGTCCGGTTGGTTCGCTTGGGACGGCGTCGGGAGTTTCTCACAGGCCGTGGGTTAGTGGGGTGGGGTGTCTTTCTAGTTAGGGGTTGGGCTTGTCTATTTTTTCCTTTTTGCGGGGGTTGGGCTTGGGCTTGTCGTTATAGGCGAAAGGGATAGATTCTGGGATGTGGCCCATTAGCTAGATTCTTTTTAGCCCGGCCCATTAACCTTAAAAAAAGCTACATTCTTTTAGCCGGGCTCCAAGTTTTTAGTCAATATTTTTTAGCTGAAAGGCAGCGATCTCTGCCTTATATTCAAACGGCCGATGGGGCCAACAGTTACATGGGCCCCGAAAAGGGACAGGAGAGCGCAGCTGAAAAACAAGTACCACGCAGAGTAAAGGCGACAACGAAACGGCCATTACCAAACACAGAGCAATGAAACGGCAAACCAGAGAGAAAGAAAGCAACAAGAGGAAGCAGAAAAAAGAGCAAATATTAGACGGCAAATTGGTTGGCCGAGTGAAGCATTGAAGCTTTTTCCTCTTCTCTAGCTGTTTTGCAGGTCCAAGGCATTAGTAGTTTAGCAATCTCCTGGGAAAGGATAGCAGCAGGCTTTGTATGAGCATTGAATACCCGTATGTTCCACGCATGCCAAAGTTTAGAAGCGCAATAAGGAAATATGACATGCCAAGCTAAGAGATCGGTAGAGACACTGACTTCCTACACAAAATCATTCTATTTGTCGTCGCTGCCCTTTGACTATTACCAATTTCATGCCAAATTTACTAAGCAGCTCTGCAACGAAGAATGATGTGGTCAATTGACTCAATAGCGGGACAACACTTGCATCATGGATCTTGAGTCCAACATTTCTTAGTCATATTGTCTTTCGAGTTCAGTCGTGAGTCATATAGTAGATATGATCAACATAGAGACGTTCGCCATTGATGACTACCCCATCTCACGTGATGATCGGATATGGGTTAGTTGATTTGGATCATGTATCACTTAGATGAACTTGAGGGATGTTTATTTAAGTGGGAGTTCATTAGTAATTTGATTAATTAAACTTAATTTATCATGAGCTTAGTCTTGGTAGTTTTGCATATCTATGTTGTGGATCAATAGCTCGCGATATAGCTCCTATATATAGTAGCAATGATGCGGACTGGATCCGTGATCTGAGGATTATCCTCATTGCTGCACAGAAAATTATGTCCTTGATGCACCGCTAGGTGACAAACCTGTTGTAGGAGCAGATGCAGACGTTATGAACGTTTTGCAAGCTCGATATCATGACTACTTGATAGTTTAGTGCGCCATGCTTTATGGCTTAGAACCGGGACTTCGGAAATGGTTTGAACGTCATAGAGCATATGAGATGTTCCAATAGCTAAAAATTGGTAATTCAGATTCATGCCCGTGTCAAGAGGTATGAGACCTCTAACAAGTACTTTGCCTACAAGATGGAGGAGAATATCTCAGCCAGTGAGCATGTACTCAGAATATCTGAGTACTACATTCGCTTTAATCAAGTGGGAGTTAATCATCCAGATAAAATAGTGGTTGACAAAGTTCTCTAGTCACTATCATCAAGCTACTAAAACTTTGTGGTGAACTATAGTATGCAAAGGATGACGAAAATGATTCCCGAGCTCCTTGCGATGCTGAAATCGGTGATGGTAGAAATCAAGAAAGAGCATCAAGTGTTGATAGTTAACAAGACTACTAGTTTCAAGAAAAAGGGCAAGGGAAAGAGAGGGAACTTCAAGAAGAATGGCAAGCAAGTTGCCGCTCCCATGAAGAAGCCCAAAGTTGGACCCAAGCCTGAAACTGAGTGCCTCTACTGCAAAGAAAATGGTCATTGGAAATGGAACTGCCCCCAAATACTTGGCGGATAAGAAGGATGGCAAAGTGAACAAAGGTATATTTGATATACATGTTATTGATGTGTACCTTACTAATGCTCGTAGCAGTGCATGTGTATTTGATACTGGTTCGGTTGCTCATATTTGTAACTCAAAACAGGAGTTGCAAAGACTAGTTAAAAGCAAGGTGACGATGTGTGTTGGAAATGATTCCAAGGTTGACATGATCGCCATCGCACACTCCCTCTACCTTTGGGATTAGTGTTGAACCTAGATAAATGTTATTTGGTGTTTGCGTTGAGCATGAATATGATTAGATCATGTTTATTGCAATACGTTCATTCATTTAAGTCAGAGAATAATTGTTGTTCTGTTTACATGAATAAAACCTTCTATGGTCATACACCCAATGTGAATGGTTTATTGAATCTCGATCGTAGTGATACACATATTCATAATATTGATGCCAAAAGATGCAATGTTGATAATGATAGTGCAACATACTTGTGGCACTTCCGTTTAGGTCATATTGGTGTAAAGCGCATGAAGAAACTTCATACATATGGACTTTTGGAATCACTTGATTATGAATCATTTGATACTTGCGAACCATGCCTCATGGGCAAGATGACTAACACTCCATTTTCCGGAACAATCGAGCGAGCTAATGACTTATTGGAAATAATACATACCGATGTATGCGGTCCGATGAGTGTTGAAGCACGCGATAGATATCATTATTTTCCGACCTTCAAAATGATTTGAGTAGGTATGGGTATATCTATGAAAGTGCGTTATATCGACTAGAGGGGGGGTGAATAGGCGATTTTTATGAATTCTTCACTGAGGAATTTGCCGGTGAGGAAATTCCTTAGCCAAGAACTACTTGCAGCGGAATAAGTACTCAGAAGTAAGCATAGCAGAATACACACATAGTCATCATGATGAAATGAAGACAATCACAGAGTACAGAAAGTGTAAACACAGGATAGCACAAGATGAAGACAAACGGACTGAAGAAATTGAACTGAGGAAATTGAGAAAGTCTTCAGTCAGAGTCTTCAAACACAGATATGAACAACTACTCAACACAGTAATGAGGAAATGAAAGAGTTGAGGAAATAGAACCAGTAGGGTTGGTGAAGACAATGATTTGGTAGACCAGTTCCAACTGTTGTCTCAGTTGTATGTCTGGTTGGAGCGGCTGAGTATTTAAACTCGAGGACACACAGTCCCGGACACCCAGTCACTGAGCACGCAGCTCAGGACACCAAGTCATCACCATATTCTCCTTGAACTAAGGTCACACAGACCCCGTCCAATCACTCGTGGTAAGTCTTCAGGCGACTTCCAAACCTTCACAGACTTCGGTCACTCGACAATCCACAATTCCTCTTGGATGCTCTAGACCATGACGCCTAACCGTCTGGAAGAAGCACAGTCTTCAAAGGTAACAAGTGTCGGATCCACGCAGGATCAATCTCTTCAGTGATGCTCAATCACTTTGGGTTTGTGGGTGTTTGGGTTTGGATTTTCCTCACTCGATGATTTTCACTCAAAGTCCTCGGAGGATGGGTTGCTCTCAAATGACAAGTGTCAGTTTCTCTCGGAGCAGCCAACCAGCTAGTGGTTGTAGGGGCGGCTATTTATAGCCTAGGGAGCAGCCCGACATGATAAGACATAAATGCCCTTCAATGATATGATCGTTATGTGGATAAGATATTCTGGGACAGCTGGCGCGAAGCACAACAACGGTCGGAAATTTGACTCTCAAATTCCTCAGGGCTATCATGTTCCTCTGTGTAGGCAATCCGCACTGGCGAATTCCTAACTCCTCAGTCAGAACAAATTCCTCAGCGACCAGAAGAACTTCGTCTCTGTCACTAAAGAAATTGACTGAACTGTATGAGATTTCCAATGGCTTCACTCGAAGGGATTGGTAGGTGTAGGATTTTGAGTTGAGCATCACTTGGAAATTTTTCCTTAGTATTTCCTCGACCCCCTTTAACAGTACGGTGTTTCCTATGACTCAAGAAAGAGAAAAACAAAACTATGAAAATGAAAGTCTTCAAGCTTCATATTCCTCGCATGAATATCAAGTCTTCACGGACACACCAATTTCTTCACTTTCAAAATCTCCATGAAAGTCTTCAGGAATACCAAAATCTTTAGTCGAAGATATTCATTTTTAGGGGTCGACTTTCTCTGTAAATATCAAACTCCTCATATACTTATAGACCTGTGTACACTCATAAACACATTAGTCCCTTAACCTATAAGTCTTCAATACACCAACATCACTAAGGGGCACTAGATGCACTTACAATCTCCCCCTTTTTGGTGATTGATGACAATATAAGTTAAGTTTTCAACAGGGATAAACATATGAAGTGTAAGTACTGATATTGAGGAATTTGATTGCAAGATATAGAAGAACTGCCCCTGAAGATGTGCATAGTGAGGAATTTGCTTTTGAAGCAATGCACTCTTGAAGAGTTGAATCATGGAGATCTCCCCCTATATCTTGTAATTCATACATGCATTTGACATATAATATGAAGAATTTGAAATGCATGATGAAATATGGTGCCTGAAGAGATTCAACATGCGAGCAATAATATTAATGAGGAACAAGCATGCAGAGTCACGCATCAAAAGCATCAGAGCACAGTGCATAAAAAGTATCAGAGCACCATCGGTTTTAAGATTACAACTCAATCCAATAAAAGTTTCAGAAGAGTGAGAGTTGTAACTTAACAAAAAAATACCCATATAATAGACCCGCTTGAAGACTAACTCAGATTTCTCCCCCTTTGTCATCGAATGACCAAAAGGATTGAAACTGAGGACTAACGCCCCTGAAGATTTTCAAGTTGATGGAGGAGCGCCAGCGTTGTCGGGGTTGGTTGTCATAGTAGGGCCTGCCGCAGTGTCGTCCAAGTCTTCATTTTCATCAGTGGCGCGCGATGAAGAATAGGAGCTAGCTTCCAAGGAAGGAACCTTGACCTTCTTGAATTTCTTCGGTGGAGGTGCAGACCAGTCAAATTCTTTCTTGAGTCCCATGCTCTTCAGATCATCATCGCTGTAGATATGAGATAGAACAGCCCAGGTATGGTTGAAGGTTTCATGGAGGTAGTATTGGTTTTTCCTCACTGCATTGTGAGTTGAGGTCATGTTGTGAAGAATTGAACCAAACTGACGCTTGACCCATTTATGATTGCGATCAACTTTTTGATGAAGACTGAGGAGTAACTCACGGTCAGTCATCACCCTGGGAGCTGTGGCTTGAGGAATTTGCTTGGCAGAGGTGTTGGCGGTAGAATCATGTGTGGCAGAGTCATCATTGGTGGAGTAAGATGCAGCCTTGCGAAATTGACCATCCAATGGACGAGTGCCTTCATCGATCACAGCAGTTGCCTTGCCTTTGTCATCAGCTGAGGAATATGTCCTTTTGAGGACTTCAATTGGAGGCCAGAAACTGCCATGGTTCAGAGTATCAGCCTTATAGTTGAGTGAAGACCTTGTCCTGATGAATTTCATAATCCATGGTGCATAAGGCTTCAGCTCAAATGGTGACATAGCAATATTGGCCAGAGTCCTCATGAAGAAATCATGGAAGTTTATGGGAACGCCATGAATGATATTGAAAATCATATTCTTCATGATGCCAACGACTTCTTCATCATTTGAGTCGTGGCCTTTGATAGGACTCATTGTCTTCGTCAGAATGCGATAGACAGTCCGTGGCACATACAATAATTCCTTGACGAGGAATTTGGTTCTTGGGGCCTGCTTGGCTTCAAAGGCTTCATCAGCACTTGCATGTAATTATTTGTAAGCTCAGGTTCGTTGTAGATGCAACGAGCACCATTAAGGGGAGGACTGAGTGGGAGGACACGAAGCAATTCAGTTGCTGATGCTTTGTAGTGAGTATTTTCAGACATCCAGTCCAGCACCCAAGTGTTCACATCTTCAGAATTTCCTATGATGTGCAGCGTCGCATAGAATTCAAGAATGAGTTCTTCATTCCAATCACATATGTCAGTGCTGAAATTCAGTAATCCAACATCGTGAAGAACACTGAGGACTGGCTCGAAGCACGACAGAGATTCCATGTCCACGTGAGGAATGTGTGCATGCTCGAAGACTTTGTCTTTGTCAAAAAGCATAGAGGAATAGAAATTTGCTTGACTAGCAGTCCAGAAACGCCTCTTCCTTATGCGAGCAGAATCATATGGATTATAGTCAGTGAAGAACACATGCTCGTTGAAGAAATCAGCAGCCTTGAACTTTTGCTTCTTTGAGAAAGGATCCTTTGTCTTGGGCACAGGAGTGTCAGTGATTTGCAACACAACCTCAGGAATCACAATCTCAGGTTCTTCAGGCTGAGGAATTTTTGGTTCCTCTTCAGTGGCAGTCTGCATGTTCAAGTTATCAGCAGCAGCAGTTTCTTCAGCACTAGTGGCTGGAATTTCTTCATGCACAGATGAGGTGGGATGAGTTTCTTCAGAGCCCATTTGAACAGTTGGTGCAGGGGACTGAGGTATTTGCTGTAGTGGAGTGAAGTGTGGGGAATTGGGATGCTGACTTTCCCAAAAGTCATCATTCATCACAGGCGTGGTGCATCCAATGTCAACGTCTTCATCTTCAAGTTCTTCAACGCCAGCCTCTTCAGCTGTGAACTGAGGCATGGGCGAGGAAGCAGCAGGAGTTGAAGGGATCGCATCCACTTCAATTTCTTCATCAATCTGCTCTGACGAAGCAGCAGAATGATGTTCTTCATCAGATCCGCTAGGGATCACATATTCTTCACCATAAAGAACAAGCTCCTTTGATGTCATGGTGGAAATCGGAACAACATCAATAGGGTTTTCATAAGAGCTGGTCATTGTCTTCATTTTCTTCGGAGCTGAAGAATCTGAAGCAGATGATGCTTTCCTTTTCTTTACTGTAGCTTTCTCTGCAGCCTTGGTCTTCCTCACATCTGATGTAGATGGAAGGGTAGGAGTTGGTGTAGGCGCAGGAGGAGCTGAGGAATCTGGATGAATTTCTTCAGGCGCAACTGATGCAGTTGCCCTAACTTCTTCAGTTTCTTCAGGCGCACCTCTAGTGGATGCCCTGGCAGTTTCTTCAGCAGCTGGAATGGAGTCATCAGCTCTGGAACTAGTATTTTCTTCAGCAGGCTGAAAATCATCAGCGGTGCTGGCATGTTCTTTAGTTTGCTGAGAAGAGGCTGCAGCATGAGGAATTTCTTGTTGCGATGGGGCTGCAACATTGGTGAACTTCTCAATCAGATTTATAAACCCGACTTTGGCTCCTTGCCAATCAGCATAATAGGAATTGAAATTATCGCTGAGGGTTTTGATCTCAGACTGGATCTTGAGGAGTTCATCAGGTGTCATTTTGACAACATTGTTCTTCAGGAACTTCTCTTTCCTAAACTGAGCCTTCTTGATCTGCCTGGCCTTCTCAAATTTCCATTTTTCTTCATTGATGAAGTGGGTCAGCACGTGACTTTAGCCAGGTGTCAGATGAAAATCAGGCATAGGAGTGTTTGGGTCCTTGTGCTAGAGATCAATGTAGCCGAGGATCACCTTAGGATCCAAAAGCAGTGGCACATTTGTGCCTTTGGCTCTAGCGGCCCTTTCCTGCCTGTCTCTGATGATATCTGCAAGTTCTTCATCATCAGCTTCATCATTAGATGGCACATGGAAGGCAACTTGTTTCTTCTTCGGACTGGGCTGAGGACCTCGTCCAGGAGTGGCCTTTGTCTTCAGCAGAGTGGGGCCAGATGAAGAATTTGGTGCAGCTGAGGAACTTGCTGAGACACCAAAGGCAATGGAGATGCCTGTAGTCCTTTGGCATGTGGCCAGGTGAACAGGGGTTGAGGACTTTGCCGGACCAACTGAGGACTTTGGAGGAGCTGGTGCAGCTTGAGGAATTGGCCGTGAGGACTTTGAAGATTCTGGTCGTGAGGGCATAGCTGAGGAACTTGGCCATGAGGGCACAGTTGTGGAAGCACTCGGCTTGTGAGCAGGCTTCTTTGCCATTGATTTCCTAGGCTTGTCAGAGGCCTTTGTGGCAGCAGTAGCAGAGTCTTCATTAAATTTCCTCACTGCTTCTTTGGCTTGTCTAGCCAACTTGGCTTGGCGCTTGGCCCATTCATCAGGAAAATCCTCACCGCGCTTGAGGCTGGTGGGATCAGCTTCTTGGCCAGGGGCCAATGGAGCTCTTGGGCATGGAGGATTTAGAGCAAATTTCTTCATATACTTTGGAGTTACATATCTGTACTCCATCCATTCTCTTGCCCATCTCCTTTCAATCCTCGGTATGCGCACCTTGCGCTGATTTTTGTTTTCTTTGCCGAACTTGGCCTCATCACGTGTGCAATAGTCCTTATAAATGTCATCAGGGATCTCAAAAGCAGTCATGACCTCAGGCTTCTTTCCTCCTTTCTGTGGTTTCTTACCTTCAGCCATATTCTTCAGACGAGGAATTTGAACAATTGAACACTCTGAAGAAGTATGCAACTTTTCTTCAAGGAACGCTGCAAATGAGTTAAGTTGACGAGAACCTAGTGATTCAGCAGCGGACATGAGTACCTGTGAACAGAGTATAGTTGCGAGGAATTTGAAGAGGTCATCTACATTCTCAGAAGGTTTTCAAAATGAACAAGTTTGAGGAATTTGACCAGATGAGTCTTGAAGAATTTCACTAAGCGTACTTTGTCTTAGGTTCCAGAGTTGTATAGATCTACGATCCATACAATTGAGGAATCTTGAAGAAAATGAAGCTTAGGGAAACGAATCAAGAACAGATAATTTGTGAGGTGTTTTGTGTGTGAGAATTTGAAGAATAAAACACCTTTGAAGATTTTGTAGTGAAAATATGAATCAAAGAGGGCAGTAAAAGTAACTTTTAATTACCCTGATTGAAGAACACGACGAACTGAGAAGAGTAGATTGGAAGCTCGTCAGTTCAGATCTTCCATGCCCTAACTTGGCGGAGGAAGACAGCTATGGCGGCGGAGTGAAGATCTCTGCGGCCGGTGGGAGTACGACGGCGACGAGGTCGAGGCAGTGAAGCTCTTCCTCATCGGCGACGATGGAGTAGCGGCGGCGCTAGGGTTTGAGAAGCTCAAGTGCGGGAGAGAGCTGTTGAGCGGAGTAAAGGAAGTGAGGAAGGGTGAGGGGGTATTTATAGTCGCAGTGAAAAACTGTTCGCCCAAAGATTTAGGATGAACGTGCCCCTGGCCCTTCTCATTCGCTTGACATGTGTCACCCACGTACTGAATAGTGGAGATCGTGTTAGATCGTGGGTGAATAGATAAGTCTATCGTGGGAAACGGGATGGTTTGAGTGGCAAAACCGAAAATTTGGATAAGACTAGTTTTAAAGTTTCGTTCACAATTTCTTCAACTGACAAGGATACATTGAAGATTTTGAACGGGTTTCAAGTAGAACGCACATGAAGAATTTGTGAATAGATTGGGTTGAGTATAGCATAGAGGGAGAAGGGTCCGATCACATTCACTTAGCAGAATATGCAACTTGAAGAAATAGCCATAAGTGAATGCTGTAGAGGACATAAACCCATATATATATAGTCAATGAAGAAATACGACGGAAATAGTGAAGATTTTGCAAAGTTGAAGAATTTGAAAAACTGAAGAATTTCAAAGACCAAGGAAAAACTCAAATTGAAGATTTTCAACTTTGGTGGTGGCGTGACCCACCGTATAAGAATGATGATTTCAGACACCGCGTACAATTGTCGTAGGGTTCTGAGAATCAAATTCTTCATTAATTTCTTCAAACTTAGAGTGTTATTCTTCATTGATTGAAGAAAAACGTTTCTTCATGTGTTGCACATCTAAGTCATCAATTTTGCATAAGTGGAAGGATGTGTGTCCTTTTCAAAGAACATTCGAAGATTCTAAGATATTTAGCTCACACCGCAACTTGCTAAATCTCTTCTCATCCAAGGGCTTTGTGAAGATATCGGCTAGCTGTTCTTCAATCTTCACATGTTCAATAGCAATGTCGCCCTTCAACACATGATCAGGAAGAAAATGATGACGGATCTGAATGTGCTTTGTCTTCGAGTGCTGAACTGGGTTATGAGCAATCTTGATGGCACTCTCATTGTCACAGTAGAGAGGCATGTTCTTCATGTTGATGCCGTAGTCCTTGAGAGTTTGCTTCATCCACAGCAATTGAGCACAACAAGAACCAGCAGCAATATACTCAGCTTCAGCAGTGGACAGTGATACGCAGTTCTGTTTCTTCGAGGACCAACAGACCAGAGATCGTCCGAGGAAATAACAAGTACTAGATGTTGACTTGCGGTCCACACGATCACCAGCATATTCAGAGTCAGAATATCCAATGAGATCAAAGGTAGAGCCCTTGGGGTACCATAATCCTAGTGTTGGTGTGTGAGCTAGATATCGAAGAATATGCTTCACAGCCTTATGGTGTGATTCCTTCGGCGTTGCTTGAAATCGGGCACACATGCAAACACTAAGCATTATATCTGGCCTAGATGCACATAAGTACAATAAAGAACCAAGCATGGAGCGGTATACCTTGTGATCAAAGTCAATACCATTTTCATCAGTGCATAGATGGCCATTTGTGGGCATAGGAATTTTGACTCCTTTACAGTCTTGCATGCCGAATTTCCTCAGTACATCCTTGAGGTATTTCTCCTGAGATATGAATATACCATTGTGCTGTTGACGAATTTGAAGACCTAAGAAGAATTTCAACTCTCCCATCATAGACATTTGATATTCTTCACTCATCATATAGGCAAATTCATCACTATAACGTTGGTCAGTACAGCCAAAGATAATATCATCAACGTATATTTGGCACACAATCAGTTCACCATCATAAGATTTAGTAAAGAGAGTAGGGTCGAGTGAACCGGGTGTGAAGCCATTCTTCACGAGGAATTCCTTCAAAGTATCATACCATGCCCGAGGGGCCTGCTTGAGGCCATAGAGGGCCTTGTTGAGTCTGAAGACTTTGTCAGGATTCTTAGGATCTTCAAAACCTGGGGGTTGAGCAACATATACTTCTTCCTCAAGCTTACCATTGAGGAATGCACTTTTCACATCCATTTGATATAAAGTGATATTATGATGATTAGCATATGCAAGTAATATGCGAATAGCCTCAAGTCAAGCAATAGGTGCAAAAGTTTCATCAAAATCAATTCCTTCAACCTGTGTGTAGCCTTGAGCTACAAGTCGTGCCTTATTCCTCACCATAAGGCCATTTTCATCTTGCTTGTTGCGGTAGATCCACTTTGTGCCGATGATATTATGCTTGTGAGGATCTGGACGTTTGACCACTTCCCAGACATTATTGAGCTCGAACTGATGTAATTCTTCTTGCATAGCCTGAATCCACTCAGGCTCAAGAAATGCTTCATCTACCTTAGTGGGCTCTGTGATAGAGACAAAAGCGTAGTGCCCACAAAAGTTAGATAAATGTGAAGCTTTTGAGCATGTGAGAGGACCTGGTGCTTCAATGTCATCGATGATCTTTTCAACTTGCACTTCTTTTGCAACGCGAGGATGAGCTGGTTGTCGTCGAGGCATATGATCAGCATTTTCTTCAGCACCATTTTCTTCAGCATTTTCCTCAGGTACATCAGCTGGACGGTCTTCGCGTTCGGGAATGAATTCTTCAGTAGATTCTTCGGTAGGAATAATATCCTCAGTAGCCTTGAGCTTGATAGAATCTCTAGGTGATGGTTCATCTATCACAGAAGGTAGTTTCTCTCTTTGCGAGCCATTAGTTTCATCGAACCGCACATCTACAGTTTCAACAATCTTGTGAAGAGCGATGTTGAAGACTTTGTAGGTGTGCGAGTCCTTTCCGTAACCAAGCATAAAACCTTCATCTGCTTTCGGTGCAAATTTAGCATTGTGATGAGGATCTCTAATCCAACATTTAGCACCGAAGACTTTGAAATAACTCACATTTGGTTTCTTGTCAGTGAGGAGTTCATTGGCAGTCTTCTTGAAGAATTTGTGAAGATATACTCTGTTGATGATGTAGCACGCGGTATCAATTGCATCAATCCAAAACCGATGAGGTGTTTTGTATTCATCAAGCATAGTGCGAGCCATCTCAACAAGAGTTCTGTTCTTGTGCTCCATGACGCCCTTTTGCTGAGGAGTATAAGGAGCAGATAATTCATGAGTAATACCAAGTTCATCAAGATAGCCATCAAGACCGGAATTCTTGAACTCAGTTCCATTATCACTCCTGATGTGCTTGATTTTCACACAAAAGTTGGTTGAAGCCCTCGAGGAAAATCGTTTGAAGACTTCCTGCACTTCATGTTTGTAAGTAACAATGTGTACCCATGTATAACAAGAGTAATCATCAACAATAACAAAGCCATATAGAGATGCATTGTTAGTCATAGCAGAATAATGATTAGGACCAAAGAGATCCATGTGAAGAAATTCAAATGGCCGAGTGGTAGTCATGATAGTCTTTGCTGGATGCTTGGCCTTGGTCATTTTTCCAGCTTCACAGGCACCACACAGGTGATCCTTGAGGAATTTGACATTCTCAATGTCAATGACATGCTTCTTCTTCGCGAGCGTGTGCAGATTCCTCATGCCAGCATGACCAAGTCGTCGATGCCATAGCCAGCCTTCTGAAGCTTTTGCAAGTAAGCACACGGCAGGTTGTGGTCCTGTAGAGAAATCAACAATGTACAAGTCTCCTATCCTAAAGCCTTCGAAGACTTTGGAATTGTCAGCTTCCATGATCACAACACAATGATACTTGCCAAAGACAACAACCATATCAAGATCACAAAGCATTGAGACAGACATGAGGTTGTATCCTAAGGACTCGACAAGCATGACTTTGTCCATGTGTCGATCCTTAGAGATCGCAACCTTACCTAGACCTAATACCTGACTTTTGCCTTTGTCAGCGAAGATGATATGCTTCAGATCTGACGGTGTTAATGGAGCATCCATCAATAGATTCTTGTCACCAGTCATGTGATTTGTACAACCACTATCGAGGACCCACTCGTTTGCTTTGGGTTGATCATCCTGCAGATGAATTAGTGCAGCTTACAAACTCATATACTTCATCAGTGAAGAATATGACATCAGTATCATCAGTTCAATTTCATCAAGCAATAGCACAGATAATCAGTATTGAGGATGTGTGAAATGAAGGTTCATTTCATCATGATTAGCCTACGTCCTTTCAGGCATTTTGTCAGGCCCCCAGCAAATTCTTCAGACGTTAAAGCACGTCTGGAGACCTGACCCTGCATAAGAGATTAGTTCTTTTTCTTCACCACCCACATCTGGAGGGGTGGCAAAGAGTTCATCACTCTGCGAGCACCATATGAGAAAGGTGGCAAAGATGCCAAACCATTTCGTTTCACATAAGAGGGGTTAGGGTAAGCATATGAATAAGCAGAGAAATTCTTTGAGGACTTATGAACATAATGATTTGAAGAATAATGCTCATATTCATAGCCCTTAGCTCTACCCTGCGAAACAGAGTTGTTAGCACGATGATGTTCATATAAGGACTTTGATCCTTTTGAGGAATTTGATCCATGCGAGGAATTTGGTCCGTATGAGGACTTGGATCCATATGAAGAATTTGGTCCATATGAAGAGTTTGATTTGGGGTTCCTGTTCTTCACTGGTGGTGTCATGAGGACATTCACCTGAAGACTTTGAACATAACTTTTGGGAACCCAGATTTTCTTCATAGGGGAACCGTTCCTGCAGTTAGTGCCAACATATCTAGCAAATACTTCACCATTCTGATTTTTGAACAATTTATAGTTGGAGTCAAGTGACTCATCAGAAGAATGAGGAGATTCACATGTAAAGCCAGATAAGTTAGATGGATCAACTGGAGGTCCCTTTGCAGCAACCCATGAGGTTTTGGGGTACTGCTCAGGCGTCCAATATGTTCCATCAGCATTGAGTTTCCTCTCAAAGGCAATACCCTCTTTCCTAGGGTTTCTGTTGAGGATCTGCTTTTTAAGCACATCACAAAGAGTCTGATGCCCTTTGAGGCTTTTGTACATGCCTGTCATGTACAATTCCTTCAGCCCTGCATTGTCAGTGATACTAGCAATGTCCTCAGATGAGGAATTAGTGATAACAGAGGCAGGTGAAGAATTTTTAACATTTGAAGCATTTGAACATTCAGGTGAAGAATTAGCAGATTCACGTTCAATGCACTTTAAGCATGGAGGATCAAAGTGTTCCTGAGTGGCGCTGATTTGTTGAGCTAGTAATGAATCGCGCTCCTTCTGAAGATCTTCATAACTCACTCTTAGCTTCTCAAGATCTTGCTTTCTTTGAAGAAATTCATAAGAAAGCTTCTCATGATCAGTTAAGAGTGTTTTATGATGACTCTGAAGGTTGTCAAACTTAGACTGAAGTCTCCGAAGATTTTCAGTTAAGTCTTTAGTGCGGTCCATTTCTTCACCCAACATATCATCACTTTTGTCTAGCATGTTTTGAAGTTTTTCAATAGCCTTTTGTTGTTTCACAACAATCTTAGAAAGTTTAGAATAGCTAGGCTTAAGATTTTCATCAGATTCATCCTCACTTGATTCAGAGGAGGGGTATTTAGTTACCTTAGCAGCCTTTGCCATGAAGCAATAGGTGGGGGCATAGTCATCATTGCCTTCATCAGCGTTGTTGGTGTTGCCATTTCTTCAGAGTTGAAGATAGACTTGCTGACAAATGCAGTAGCAAGAGCTAGACTTGCCACACCTGACTTAGACTCCTCGGATTCCTCTTCTTCTTCATTATCCTCAGATTCAGCCTCAGAATCCATTTCCTTGCCAATGAATGCCCGAGCCTTCTTGGAGCTGCTCTTCTTGTGGGATGAAGACTTCGAGGATTTTAATGATGAGGACTTTGAAGATTTCTTCTTCTTCTTCGCATCATCAGAACTGTAATCCTTGTATTTCTTCTTCTTTAGTTCCTTGTCCCACTGAGGACAATCTTGAATGTAGTGACCAAGCTTCTTGCATTTGTGGCATAGCCTTCTCTTATAGTCACTTGATGAGGAATCACTGCTCCTTGAAGATTTTCCAAAGCGACCATGTCTTGAGAATTTCTGGAACTTCTTCACGAGCAGCGCTAGCTCCTGGCCCAATTCTTCAGGGTCACCAAGGCTACTACTAGAATCTTCACACTCAGATTCAAACACTGCCTTGGCCTTCAAGGCACGTGGTTTGCCATAGCTTGAACCATAGAGATCTCTCTTTTCAGCAAGCTGGAACTCATGAGTATTTAGCCTCTCGAGGATATCAACGGGATCTAGTGACTTGTAATCAGCACGCTCTTGAATCATCAGTGCCAGAGTGTCAAATGACGAATCGAGTGATCTCATCAATTTCTTCACCACCTCATGATCGGTGATGTCAGTGGCACCGAGCACTTGAAGCTCATTTGAGACATCAGTGAGGCGATCGAAGGTTTGTTGAACATTTTCATTGTCGAGTCTTTTGAAGCGGTTGAAGAGATTGCAAAGAACGTCAACACGAGAGTCACATTGAGTTGAGACTCCTTCGTTTACTTTGGAGAGCCTATCCCAGATAAGCTTAGTAGTTTCCAAAGCACTCACTCTACCATACTGCCCTTTACTCAGATGACCACATATGATATTCTTCGCTTGAGAATCGAGTTGCTGGAATCTCTTCACATCAACAGCATTCAGGGAAGGTGTGACTGAGGGAACACCATTTTCCACAACATACCAGAGATCATTGTCAATTTCTTCAAGATGCATTCGCATCTTATTCTTCCAGTAGGGGTAGTCTGTGCCATCGAAGGTAGGACACCCAGCAGAGACCTTGATCATACCTGCGGTCGACATAACTAAAACTCCAGGCGGTTAAACCAAAATCACACAGAACAAGGGAGTACCTTGCTCTGATACCAATTGAAAGTGTGTTATATCGACTAGAGGGGGGTGAATAGGCGATTTTTATGAATTCTTCACCGACGAATTTGCCGGTGAGGAAATTCCTTAGCAAAGAACTACTTGCAGCGGAATAAGTACTCAGAAGTAAGCATAGCAGAATACACACATAGTCATCATGATGAAATGAAGACAATCACAGAGTATAGAAAGCGTAAACACAGGATAGCACAAGATGAAGACAAACAGACTGAAGAAATTGAACTGAGGAAATTGAGAAAATCTTCAGTCATAGTCTTCAAACGCAGATATGAACAACTACTCAACACAGTAATGAGGAAATGAAAGAGTTGAGAAAATAGAACCAGCAGGGTTGGTGAAGACAATGATTTGGTAGACCAGTTCCAACTGCTGTCTCAGTTGTATGTCTGGTTGGAGCGGCTGAGTATTTAAACTCGAGGACACATAGTCCCGGACACCCAGTCACTGAGCACGCAGCTCAGGACACCAAGTCCTCACCGTATTCTCCTTGAACTAAGGTCACACAGACCCCGTCCAATCACTCGTGGTAAGTCTTCAGGCGACTTCCAAACCTTCACAGACTTCGGTCACTCGGCAATCCACAATTCCTCTTGGATGCTCTAGACCATGATGCCTAACCGTCTGGAAGAAGCACAGTCTTCAAAGGTAACAAGCGTCGGATCCACGCAGGATCAATCTCTTCAGTGATGCTCAATCACTTTGGGTTTGTGGGTGTTTGGGTTTGGATTTTCCTCACTCGATGATTTTCACTCAAAGTCCTTTGAGGATGGGTTGCTTTCAAATGACAAGTGTCAGTTTCTCTCGGAGTAGCCAACCAACTAGTGGTTGTAGGGGCGGCTATTTATAGCCTAGGGAGCAGCCGACATGATAAGACATAAATGCCCTTCAATGATATGACCGTTATGTGGATAAGATATTCTGGGACAGCTGGCGCGAAGCACAGCAACGGTCGGAAATTTGACTCTCAAATTCCTCAGGGCTACCATGTTCCTCACTGTGTAGGCAATCCGCACTGGCAAATTCCTAACTCCTCAATCAGAACAAATTCCTCAGCGACCAGAAGAACTTCGTCTCTGTCACTGAAGAAATTGACTGAACTATATGAGATTTCCAATGGCTTCACTCGAAGGGATTGGTAGGTGTAGGATTTTGAGTTGAGCATCACTTGGAAAATTTTCCTTAGTATTTCCTCGACCCCCTTTAACAGTACGGTGTTTCCTATGACTCCAGAAAGAGAAAAACAAAACTATGAAAATGAAAGTCTTCAAGCTTCATATTCCTCGCATGAATATCAAGTCTTCACGGACACACCAATTTCTTCACTTTCAAAGTCTTCATGAAAGTCTTCAGGAATACCAAAATCTTTAGTCGAAGATATTCATTTTTAGGGGTCGACTTTCTCTGTAAATATCAAACTCCTCATAGACTTATAGACCTGTGTACACTCATCAACACATTAGTCCCTTAACCTATAAGTCTTCAATACACCAAAATCACTAAGGGGCACTAGATGCACTTACAATCAACTTGATTGTCAGGACCCCGACTCAATGCCACATCGATCTAGCATGTAACACCTCATATCACTTTGCGGCCTCACTCACGGTATCCCCACGGGTGTCGCCTTACCTTTGCCCGGGACCGTTTGCGCCTTTTGGCACACGTATATGATAGTGTCGCTAGCATCCATATGATAAGGAGCCCGGGCTGACATGGCTAGTCGTAAACCCAAAGTGGCACAAACTTACAGGGACAGGCATCCATGACCCAGCATCGAACGTGTCGGTCATCAGCGAGTGAATCCAGGCTATAGCACTGGGCTAGCAGGACTCCGGTGAACCGGGCTGTAGCGGGCTAACAGGACTCCGGTATTCATCGCGTGACATTTCCCCGAAGGGACAGACACAGGAACGAAGAAGGACACATGCCAGCCAGCCTAAGTGTTCAGTAGCAAGCTACCATGGCTCAGTGGAAGCACTAGGAGACATTTCCCGGTAAGAGAGGCTACTAAGAATAAACAACTAGATAGTCAGATCCCACACATACCAAGCATTTCAATAACATACACACAATATGCTCGATATGTGCAAATACAACATGGCATCACAACATGACTCTACAACTCAAGTATTTATTCAATAGGCTCCGAGGAGCGAGATATTACAGACATGGGTCTCATGACCCAGCATTCAGAGCATACAAGTCAAAGCACATGCGGAAGCTTAACATGTCTGAGTACAGACAACTACAAATGAAAAAGGCTGAGAAGCCTGACTAACTACCAGATCCTGCTGAGGGCACAAGATCGTAGCTGAGGTAACAAGCGAAACGTCGAAGTCCAAGCGGAACTACTAGCGAGACTGAAGTCTCTCTGCAAAAACATAAAATAGGCAAACGTAAGTACAAATGTACCCATCAAGACTTACATCAGAACTATCTACATATGCATCATTATCAACAAAGGGGATGGTGGAGTTTGACTGCAGCAAGCCAGCTTTGACTCGGTGGCTATCCTGTACTACGACTGCAAGTAACTCTTTTGAGGTGGCGCACACGAGTCCACATATTCACCAATCAATACACCACTATGGATCCGCTCCTGTCTCCCTACGAGAACGCCATCCATAGAACTCACGCTTATCTTGCGCATTTTAGAGTATCCACTTTCACTTGTCTATGAACTGTACAGGCAACCCAGAAGTCCTTTACCGCGGACACGGCTATTCGAATAGATCATATTAACCCTACAGGGGTGTACTTCTTCACACACGCTCTCGCCACTTACCGCCATGTACACGTCATGTATCTCGGCAACCTTCAAGCGGAAGCCTGGCGAGGGAGTCGGCCACGACCTGACTAACCACACAAGTCTCTAGTCCAGGTTTATCGCCTATTCGGGTTCCATCCGTAAGGAGATCCGGCCGGGGTGTCGCTCACGGCCCCAAACGATGTGTGCAGGGTTCCCAAGCCCACCTCGACGGGTGGATCTATGCTTGGTACACCGTGCCACGGTGCCTAGTCTGTCCCAAGCCCACCTGTACTGGGTGCCACTTGGTAGACTACTAACACTACCTACAAACACCAGAAACTAGTTGCAACTCCTGGACAGAGATCGAGTTGGTTAATAAGTCGAGAGGGGCACTTAAGCATTCCAATGTGTGGTAGTAGCTGTTCATGGATCACAAACACAGAACTCAGTCCCTGAGGACGGTTTCAATGAGACAACCCACCATGTACTCCTACATGGCCTCTCACCGCTACCTTTACCAAATCGTGTTCACACACTTAGCTCTCAACAGTAGGACATGTTCACACACCTCCAATTCATCCCCGATGAATCAGACCTGACACAACTCTAAGCAATAGCAGGCATGAAAAACAAGCATGAATGAGTAGGCACATCAGGGCTCAAACAGCTCCTACTCATGCTAGTGGGTTTCATCTATTTACTGTGGCAATGACAGGTCATGCAGAGGATAAGGGGTTCAACTACCGCAGCATGTAACAGTTGTATCGTTGTTGTCCTAATGCAGTAAAATAGAGCAGGAGCGAGAAAGTGGGATTGTATCGGAATGAACAAGGGGGTTTTGCTTGCCTGCCACTTCTGAAGATAATATAGTTCTTCATCGGTGTCATCGAATTCATCGTCGGAACCAAGTCTATCGAGAGGGGACAAATACCAGCAACACAGAGAAAACACAATCAATGCAATGCAACAATATGATGCATGAATATGACATGGCAAAATGAGTGTGTTTTGGCTAATGCAACTTAGAACAGATTAAATGAAGTTGGTTTGAACCAAGGGTTCAAATTCAAACTCCATATGTGAAGGTTTAGATGTCATTTATATGATTTGGCCTAAACAACAGCTATAAGTTGTTCTAATATGCATGAAAATGGTACAGATGGATAGATTGGATTTTTCTGATCATTTTTCATATATAAATTATTTCATTTGGAGTTACGGTTGAATTTCTATGATTTTGAGAAGTTTGTGGTATTTTCTGGAATTTCCTGTATAAAATTAAATCCAGAAAATACTTATTGCGTCAGCATTGCGTCACTATGACGTCAGCAGTCAACGAGGCTGGTCCAGTCAAACCTGGCCAGTGGGGTCCCCTAGTCAGTGGCTAACTAACTAACCTAGTTTAATTAGCACTAACCTAGGTTGGACTAACTAAGTTTAAACCTAAACTAGTTTAATTAGCCGGGCGGGGCCCGCATGTCATAGACCCAGGGATGGTCAAATCCCCTGGTCAACCGGGGCTAAACCACTAGCGGTCAAAGCGGTCAACCCGCCGGCGTTTAGCCGCCGGCGAGGCTGAACGCGGCGGAGGGCTCGGGATTGCTCCTCCGGCGCCCAAATGGACAGCTGAGAGCGGCTACGGGGAGCTGAAGCTCACCGGCGCCCGTTGCAGCAAGCAGCAGCGGCTAGGGCCGCCGGAGACGACAGCCACGAGCTCAGCAGTGGCGGCCAGAGCTCGGGCGTGCCCGGTTTGGCGGTAGGATGCACGACGGGGGATGCGGAGAGGTGCTGCAGGCTCCTGGGGGTGTGGCGAGTGCGGTGACGCACTTGGGTTCGAGCCCGCATGGCTGTGGCCACGACGGCGGCGTGCAGAGGCGGCGGTGTGTGCGGGTGTGGGTGGCGCGGCGGCTACGGCGTGTGGTAGAGAGAACGAAGAGGGTGGGGACAGTCAGTGGCTTACAGCGAGCACGAAGAGCGGTCGACGAGCTCTGGGAGGGGCTAATGGAGACGGAAGGTCGCCGGCGATCTCGGCAACCGAACAACAAATACGAGGTCGGGGACGACGTTGCAGAGCTCCCGCAGTCGAACGGGTTGGCGTAGATGATGCAGGAGACGATGTCGGTTCTTCTGGGCTTATCGGCAGGGCGAGGGGTGGCCGGTGGCCACGGTGGTTCTCGGCGGCGGCGGCGGGCGCGTTCGGTGAGGAGAACAGAGGAGGGGGAGAGCATTCGCGGGAGAGAGGGGAGAGGTGCAGAGGGTCCGGGGGGGTGCGTGGCGACGTCCTGGGCGTCGAGGCAGCGGAGGGAAGCAAGAGGTGGCCAGGCGCATGGGCGCGCGCGGCGGGCACACGCCTCTCGTCCTACTGGCGAGAGGTGGGAGATGACTGGCAGCGGCGCTGGGCTGGGCCGGCCAAGTGGGCTGCCTACTGGGCCGTCCAGGTAAGCCAGGTAAGTCTCTCTTTCTCTCTCTCTCTCTTTTGTTTCCTATTTCTATTTTTCTGTAACTTCTGGGCTTTATTTAAAATACCAAAACATTTTCAAAAATCCTGAAAATAATTGTGGGCTCTATTTGGAATATTCCCAACAGCCCTCACTTAATTTCAGAATTAATTGAGCATTTAAAATATTATATAGCATTTAAATGCCCAATTGCAAATAGCATATGATTTAATCCAGAGCCCAAATATGACATGGAAAAAGGTGCAACACCTCTGGTTAATATTTCTAGCATTTTCCAGAAATGATGGACATTTTTGAAAGCCATTTGGATTCACTGGAAATATTTTAGTTGAACCGAGTGAATTCCTTTTGGTACTAGGGTTTGGACATCCCCATTTCAAGTTTCTTTCAAAGTTTAAACATGATGCACACATGAAGTTAGCCTAGAGCAAATCCAGAAGCTAAGGATGTGACAACTCACCCCTACTAAACAAGAATCTCGTCCCGAGATTCAAGCGTAGGGTAAGATGAAAGGGTGAACGCAAATTAACACAATCTTCACGATCCGGGGTGCACTTCAAATGAACGTTGATTCGATCACCATCCTTGTCTTGATGTCTTGCTCTGAGAACTCCAACCAACATGACAATGAGAGGAGAAGGAGACTCTAGAAGGATCGATCTTCTCGAAGATCGAACAACTTAGGATCAACTCATGAAATGAGACATAGCAACATCACTCGAGCTGAGACACGAAACACACATCTAGAGGTGTCACACCCTAGCTAGTCATGCATTAGAGTGTTGCATCATGTTTACTCTTTCATCAGAAACTTGAAATGGGGATCTGTGAAACCCTCAGAATCATTTTGAAAATGACCCAAATAAAAATTTCTCCAAAAGGGTCCAAGAAAATGCTCATGTTGCTCTCTGAAAATATTGGACAGAGATAAAAATCAAACCAATATTTTTAGTGGCTCATGGACATTTATTTTGGGCATTTGGAATTAATGCATAAGTATTTGCATTGGAATTATATTAATTATATATATTAATATATGCCCAAATATTATGCCAATTATAAAAGAGCTCTGGAATAATATAAATAGCTCCTGCAAAAATTGGCATAAGTTAAATAAATGATTTAATATATTATTTAAATCAAAACAAATGTCAGAAATTAAAAAAACAGAAAATATATAACAGGAGGAGCTTACCTGGGCTCCTCCACTGTGCGGCCCAGCCAGCTGGCTGGCCCAGCCAGCAGCCGGCCCAGCCCACCTCCCTCCTCTGTCGTCTTCGTCCCGACAGAGGGAGGGGAGTGTGGCCGGCGCGCGCGCGCGCCACCGCGCCACGCCACCTGCTCGCCTGCTAGCCTGGCCTCCCCTCCTCGCTCGACGCCCTGGACGACGCCACGCCCTCCCCCCTGCTCTCTCTCACTCTCCCCCGGCTCTCCTCTCCTCTCCCTCGCTCTCTCTCTCACACGGCCGAACACCACCGTCGCCGCCGTTCGCCATAGCCAGCCGTCTCCGACCACCCCTCGCTCCCCCGACTAGCTCAGGAGCTCCGCCTCGACTCCCTCTTCCTCCCCACCGCTCCACAGCTCCCCGGAAGCCCTGCATCGCCGCCACGTCGCCGTTCCCCTCTTCGGGCTCCGACCACCGTCGCCGTCGATTCGCCGTCTCCAGCGCGTCCCCGAGCCCACTTCGACGCCCACTGCAACCGCGGTGAGCTACGCCACCGTTTCCCCCTCTCCTTCCCCTCGTTCCCCCACCGTAGCCACCTCCCCACCACGGCCGAACCTCCGCCGTCGCCGAGCTCGCCGTCGACGCAGCTCCGGTGACCATTTGGTCACCCCGGCGAGTCCAACGAGTTCGCAAGACCCCGTAGAGCATCCCTAGCGCCTCGCTTTGCTCGACTTCGAGCTCCAGCACCGTTCCCGTGCACGACCGAACCCCGGCGGCCGCAGCCGAGCTCGCCGCCGTCGACTCCGGCCACCCCGACCCCAACGGGCCCCGCCAAGAGCTGCGGGTTGGCCTCAGCTCCACTCCGGTGGTCTCCGCGGCCCCTCTGGTGGCCGAAATGGCCAAAACCACTCCCGCCGCCGCGTCGGGCTCGCCGGCGACTAAACGCCGGCAGCCGACTTGACTTTGACCACGGGTGGGCCCTGGTTGACTCCCCTGAGTCAATGACAGGTGGGGCCCAGCCCTGCTAATTAAACAGGATTAGTTTTAATTAAGTTTTAATTAAAATAATCACCCTGACATGCGGGACCCACTGTCAGGTTTGACCTGACCAGTTCCGTTGACCTGCTGACGTCACACTGACGTCAGGCTGACGCAGTAATTGATTTTCTGGATTTAAATTAAATCAGGAAATTCCAGAATATTATTTAAACTTCAAAAATTCATAACTTTTATTCTGTAACTCCAAATTGGACAAATTATATATGAAAAATGATCAGAAAAATCCAATCTATCCATCTGTACTATTTTCATGCATGATCAAACAAGTTAAATTGATGTTTTAAGCAGAACAAGGAAAAGCACTTTAAAAGGCCATATTTGAATTTGAAATTTGAATCTTTGATTCAAATTTGTTCAAACCCTTCTGGCTTTAGTTGCATTAGCCCAATACACTCATATTGCCATGTTTCATGCATGCATCATATTGTTGCACATTGTTTGGTGATGCTTGTGTATCGATGCCCTTTGCGACAGGTTCTGTCCCCGAGGAGTACCGTGATTACCCTAACGAAGAACCGTATCAGTGCATCGAACCATCAGGCAAGCAACCAACCATTTGATCATATCGATACAATCCCATGTTCTCGCTCCTGCTCTCTTTACTGCATTAAGACAACGCGATTCAAACTGCTGTGTGCTACGGTAGTTGAACCCATTTCCTCTGCATGACCTGTCATTGCCACAGTAACTAGATGAAACCCACTAGCATGTGTAGGAGTTGATTGAGCCATATGTATGTGTTGTTCCTACCTTGCTATGCCTGCTATGCTTAGAGTCGTGTCAGGTCTGGTTCATCTGGGTGATGGGCTAGAGTGAAATGATTATGTCGGTAATGAGAGTGGTGTGGTGAACACGATTTGGTAAAGGTATCGATGAGAGGCCATGTAGGAGTACATGGTGGGTTGTTTCATTGAAGCCGACCTTAAGCACTGAGATCTGTATGTGTGATTTAAGAATCAGCTACTACCATGCATTGGGCCCGAAACCAATGGACCCTCTCGGCTTCTTATTCACCCTAGTTCTCCGTCCAGGAGTTGCAAGTAGTTTCTGGTGTTTGTAGCCTACTGGAGGCCGTGGACAGCGCTGACCGTAGGGGTGGGCTGTGATGCGGTAGGTACGTGGCCGGGTGTACCGAATACCCGTTAGGTATCTCGGGAACCCTGTTCACATCGTTCGGGGCCGTATGGGAAACCTCGGCCGGACTCCCTGCGGATGGAACCTGAATAGGCGATAAACCTGGACTGGAGGCTTAGGTGATTAGGTAGGTCGTGGCCGACACCCACGTTGGGCTTCCGCTTGAAGGTTGCCGAGTACATGTCGTGTAAACGACGGTAAGTGGTGAGAGCGTGTATGAAGAAGTACACCCCTGCAGGGTTAACATGATCTATTCGAATAGCCGCGTCCGCGGTAAAGGACTACTTGGTTGCCTATACAGTTCATAGACAAGTAAATGGAAACTGTTAAAAGCCTCAAGATAAGTGTGAGTGCCGAGGATGGCTCTTCCGTAGGAAGACGGAGGTGGATCCTCGGTAGTGTATTGAAGTGGTGAGTAGTGGACTCGTGTGCGCAAAACCATTTCAAGTTGGAGTATCGTAGGATAGCCTAGCCAAGAGTCAAAGCTGGCTTGCTGCAATAACTCCACCAACCCTTCTTGATACTATGCATGTATGTAGGATCTGATGTAAGTCTTGCTGAGTACCTTTGTACTCATGTTGCTATAATCTACATTTTTACAGAAGACGCTGCAACCCCTTCTGATGGGTTCTATGTAGACGTTGACATCAACGAGTAGGCTAAAGACCCAGGTGGTGACCCTGAGCTTGTGATGGACCACGTAGTATAGCTAGGCTTTCCAAGCCTCTTTTATTTTACTAGTTGTCTGTACTCAGACAAGTTACTTCCGCTGCTGGTTTGTATGACTGTATGACTTGTATGTTGGGTCGTGAGACCCGTACCTTTGTGTATGTTATGTATGGCTCCCTGAGCCTTAAATAAAGTACTTGTGTCATAGAGTCATGTTGTGATGCTTCGTTGTATTTGCACATATCGAGCATATTGTGTGTATGATTGAAATGCTTGGTATGTGTGGGATCTGACTATCTAGTTGTTTATCTTTAGTAGCCTCTCTTACCGGGAAATGTCTCCTAGTGTTACCGCTGAGCCATGGTAGCTTGCTACTGCTCTGGAACACTTAGGCTGGCCGGCATGTGTCCTTCTTCGTTCCTGTGTCTGTCCCTTCGGGGAAATGTCACGCTTTGAGTACCGGAGTCCTGTTAGCCCGCTACAGCCCGGTTTACCGGAGTCCTGCTAGCCCAGTGCTACAGCCCGGACCCACTTGCTGATGACCGACACGTTCGAAGCTGGGTCATGGATGCCTGTCCCTGTAAGTCTGTGCCACTTTGGGTTTACGACTAGTCATGTCAGCCCGGGCTCTTTATCATATGGATGCTAGCGACACTATCATATACGTGAGCCAAAAGGCGCAAACGGTCCCGGGAAAAGGTAAGACGACACCCGTGGGGATACCGTGCGTGAGGCCGCAAAGTGATATGAGGTGTTACCAGCTAGATCGATGTGACATCGAGTCGGGGTCCTGACAGCGTTGGCATCAGAGCCGGACTGCCTGTAGGTTCTCCAAGCCAAACTGGTCGATGTTGAGTCTAGAAATTCTTTAGTTATATGTAGGGGAATTGTTTGTGGGTTGGAACGTAAGGCTCTTTTTACTCCTTATACCTTATGACTTTCTGATCTGAGTCAGTCCATTCTTCCACCGGGGGTTAAGGAATTAGGATCTGTTCTCTCTATCAGGATCACGAGTTACTAATCAGTAGTACCTTATAAGTTTGATGGTTACAAGCCTAGTTCAGTTCTACTACCACATTATGTTGCTAGAATGGTTTCAGAACTTTGATATGATGATGTTGAGTGTGTACGAAATCCTTTGTCAAATGTCTCAAAATCCTTTTTGAGCATTTACAGCTGTTATGCTGCCGAAATTTTGCTAGAAATTCTAATGCCTTTGCATTATGATTGTGCTTTCAGATGGCCACTCGCGACCTCAATCAAGTGGTTCGCCTGACTCGATGCCTAGATGTACCCGGCCATACTGCTAAGTTGGTCAGGGTAATGACTGAGGCTGGATACCGCTGGTATCCTGAGTACACGGTCGAAGAGCAATTCCGAGACTTTAATCAAAGCCAGTATCTCTGCACTGTCAGGATATTTCCATCTTATCCTGGATCCACCGAGCCTCTTCACTGCTCCTATGGACTCGGGGTTACTATTGAGATGGCTGTGCAGGACGCCGCCTACTCTATGATGACCATTATGCGAGTCAGATCTGGTTATTTCGGGACTCTGATTTCCGGTATATGCCAGGATCACTTCCGGGAGCACAAGGGTATCTCCAGGCTATCTATGCTGACTCCACTCAGGAGGATTCACGGACTCGCACCACTGCTGAGATGCTCGAGGATAAGGACCGTGAAAATCGGGCCTTAAGGTTAGAGCTCTTCAATACCCGTGCTGACCACTGGGCCACTTTGACTCGGTTCGCACCGGCGGTGCAAGCTGGATATTCAGATATGCGCGATCTCTATCCTGTGAGATCTGCTCTGCCAGACGTGATGGTTTGGCGTGATGTAGGAGGCATCACCCCACCTCGCGGTCCCCGCAGGCCACCGTTTGTTGGTCCAAGGCCTCATCCTAGCCCCTATGGTCCACAAGCTCCGCGAGACCGTCTGTTTCCGGATGATCATGTTGAACTTCCAGGCTATGGAGGTGACTTCTACGAGGACTACTACGGATCGGTCTGAGTTAGTGGTAGTATCACTAGTTCGCACTAGCTGTGTCGTCTATCGTCCCGCGTGACTCGTGGGATATGACCTAGTTTGTACTCCTTCCGGAGGTGTAGAAAAATAATGTATAGGAGCTTGGAATGCCTCCGATGAGATGTAATCCTCTTTTCACCGTAATAGTACTTTGTTTGGTCTTGTACTAAACCCTGTATGGTGTGTATGACGATGGAATAAAAGAAGCAGTTTCTGTATCTACCATGTCATACGGATGATCATCTTGCATTCCGAGTTATTCCTTACATTATGTATCCTATGTCGGAATTTTACCATCCTGACTAAATCATTGTCTTGTTTACCTAGGATGGTCAACACGCGCGCTAACCCTGCTTCTCAAGAGCAGGCCGAAGGCAGTGAAGCCAGGGATGAAATCTGCCTCATCCTCCTTCACTAGCCGAGGTTATGATGGAAGCTGAGAGAAACAAGCGGGAGACAAACCGTTTGTTGGAGCGTATTGAACAGAATACAGCACACCATCAGAGGGCTAACGTGGTGTCACTCAGTGATTTTATCAAATTGCATCCACCCACGTTCCACCACTCCGTCGAGCCTCTCGACGCTGATGACTGGCTTCGCAGTATCTCTCACAAACTGCGTTCCGCGCTGGTAGCGGAGGCTGACAAGGTCACCTTTGCTGCATATCATCTTGAAGGCCCCGCCAGTCTATGGTGGGAGAATTATGGAGCTATGCGCCCAGCGGGCCATGTCACTACTTGGGCTGAGTTCAGCGAGGCTTTCCGTGAACATCACATTCCGGAGGGTCTCATGGACCGTAAACGTGAAGAATTTTGCAGTTTCACCCAAGGCCGACTTTCTGTGGATGCCTATAGCAGGGAGTTTGGTAATCTCGCCCGATATGCAACTGAGGAAGTGTCTACTGACGCCAAGAAGCAAGCAAGGTTCCGTAAGGGCCTTAGTCCTGAGCTTCGCCGCGACCTCCGTCTGCATGAGTGCACATCTTTTTCGAAACTTGTCAACAAAGCCATCAGTGCTGAAACTGGTCAGACTGACTATGACGCAACACGCAAGCATGGACGTGACATGGGTTCCTCATCCGGTGCTGGTCCTCAGAAGCGCCGCGTGTGGGTACCCAACACCGCCCTGCCACCCAGGTTCACACCGAGGCCATCTTTCCAGGCGCCTCGCCCCGTTCAACAGTCTGCTCCAGCCAAGCCCTATGGGGGTCCAACCAACAATGCTCCTCCACGTACCAGTTCCGTGACTTGTTTCAAGTGTGGGGAATCTGGTCACTATATGCGTGAGTGCCCCCAGACCAACCCCAATCAATCTGCTAAAGCTGTTGGCCGTGGCAAGCCGACAGGGAAAGTATTCCACGCCAAACCGGTCACCGCTTCACGTGGCCATGTCAACTGTATCTCTGCCGAAGAAGCTCAAGAGGATCCCAACGTCGTTCTCGGTACGCTTCTTGTTAATTGCCACCCGGCATCTGTTCTTTTCGATACAGGAGCCTCTCATTCTTTTATATCTGAAAATTATGCTCGTTTGCATAACGTTGCATTCTGTGACTTGCCATCCACTATGGAAATCTCTACCCCTGGGTCTAGATGGCAGACCTCTAGGGTAAGTTATGGAAATGAGATCCAAGTCGACAGACTTGTTTTCCTTGCGTCTTTGATAGCCCTTAAATCTTCAGATATTAATATCATTCTGGGTATGGACTGGATGTCAGCTCATCATGCCCAAATTGATTGCTTCTCTAGGACTGTTCAACTCACCCATCCTTCGGGGAAGATAGTCAATGTCTTGACCCGAATAGCCAAGCGACAATTATATTCTCTTAACGCCAGCCCTTTGCCAGACCTTGAGGACGTTCCGGTAGTCCGTGACTTCCCGGATGTCTTTCCAGAGGAATTGCCAGGTGTTCCACCTGACAGGGATGTTGAGTTCGTAATAGACCTCATTCCAGGAACCGTTCCGATTGCTAGAAGACCTTATAAGATGGCACCCCTAGAACTAGCCGAGCTTAAGAAACAACTCGATGAGTCCTTGAAAAAGGGTTTCATCCGACCTAGTTCATCTCCGTGGGCTTGCCCCGTCCTATTCGTCAAGAAGAAGGATGGTACGGACCGGATGGTTGTAGATTACCGACCTGTCAATTTGGTCACAATCAAGAACAAATATCCGCTTCCCAGGATCAACGACCTGTATGATCAGCTCGCTGGATCCTCAGTCTTCTCCAAGATGGATTTGAGGTTGGGCTACCATCAAATCAAAATCAGAAACGGGGACATTCCTAAAACGGCCTTTGTTACTCGTTATGGCCAATACGAGTACACCGTCATGTCCTTCGGTTTAACCAACGCTCCAGCCACCTTTTCTCGGTTAATGAACTCAATCTTCATGGAGTATTTGGATAAATTCGTCGTAGTTTATCTCGATGATATACTCATCTACTCCAAGAACGAGGAAGAACATGCCGAACATCTAAGGCTAGTGTTGAAGAAACTTCGAGAGCATCGCCTTTATGCCAAATTTTCTAAATGTGAATTCTGGTTGTCAGAAGTGACCTATCTGGGTCATGTAATATCTGGTAAAGGTATTGCTGTTAACCCTGAGCGAGTTCAAGCCGTCCTTAATTGGACTCCACCTGAATCGGTCAAGCAAGTTCGGAGTTTTCTAGGCTTAGCGAGCTATTGCCGTCGCTTTGTCGAGAACTTCTCCAAAGTTGCTAAACCTCTAACCGAACTCCTCAAGAAAGATAAGAAGTTCGAATGGACTCCACAATGTGAGCACAGCTTTCAGGAACTGAAAAGACGCCTGACCTCTGCTCCCGTACTGGTACCGCCAGACTTCTCCAAGGACTTTGTTATCTACTGCGACGCCTCGCGACAAGGACTAGGTTGCATTCTCATGCAAGATCGACACGTAATTGCTTACGCTTCACGGCAATTGCACCCACATGAGGAGAATTATCCTACTCATGATCTAGAGCTTGCAGCCGTAGTCTATGCACTTAAGACCTGGCGACATTACCTCCTCGGTAATCGTTGCGAAATATTCACTGATCACCAAAGTCTGAAGTACATTTTCACCCAACCGGATTTGAATCTCAGGCAGAGACGTTGGGTTGAATTGATCACAGACTTCGACTTAGGAATAACCTACACCCCAGGGAAAGCCAACGTCATGGCTGATGCGCTAAGTCGTAAATCTTATTGTAACAACCTGATGTTACAACAAAGTCAACCGCTTCTCCATGAGGAATTTCGGAAGCTTAACCTTCACATTGTACCTCAAGGTTTTCTTTCCACCTTGGTGGCAAAACCTACCCTTACGGATCAAATTATCAAAGCACAGAAGGTAGATCCGGGAATCTCCCGCATCAAGAGGAACATTCAGAAAGGAATTGCGAATTGTTTCTCCATTAATGATCAAGGAGTCGTATACTTCGGGAATCGACTAGTGGTTCCCAAAGTGCGCAACCTGAGGCGATTGATCCTTAAGGAAGCTCATGAATCTCCTCTCACCATTCATCCCGGTAGTACTAAAATGTATCAGGACCTACGCCAGAGGTTCTGGTGGACTAGGATGAAGAGAGAAATTGCTCAGTATATTGCAAATTGCGACGTCTGTCGTCGTGTAAAAGCAGAGCATCAACGGCCTGCTGGCACCCTTCAACCCTTAGCTATTCCTGAATGGAAATGGGATAAAATTGGTATGGATTTCATTACCGGTTTTCCCAGGACCAAGAGAGGGAATAATGCTATTTTCGTCGTGGTCGATCGTCTTTCCAAAGTAGCCCATTTCTTACCTGTTCGTGAGAGTATAACCGCTAGTCAGCTGGCAGATTTGTACATCTCCCGAATAGTGTCTCTCCATGGTGTTCCTTTGGAAATTAACTCGGATCGAGGAAGTCTTTTCACCTCTCGATTTTGGGAAAGTTTCCAAAATGCTATGGGAACCCGTCTCTCCTTTAGCACCGCTTTCCACCCTCAGTCGAGTGGTCAAGTGGAACGCGTCAACCAAATTCTAGAAGACATGCTTCGAGCCTCTGTTATCTCTTCGGAATGGACTGGGAGAAGTGCCTTCCATTTGCCGAATTCGCTTACAACAACAGCTATCAATCTAGCTTGGGTAAAGCCCCTTTTGAAGTTCTCTATGGACGACGATGTCGAACACCCCTTAACTGGTCAGAGACCGGGGAAAGACAATTCTTTGGCCCGGATATGATTCAGGAAGCAGAAGAACAAGTTCGTATCGTTCGTGAAAAGTTGAAAACAGCCCAATCTCGTCAAAAGAGTCAATATGACCGAAAACATAAGGCTATGACTTTCGAGGTTGACGAGAAGGCTTATCTTCGGGTCACCCCTCTGAAGGGAACCCATCGTTTCGGTATCAAAGGCAAATTGGCTCCTCGTTACATTGGACCTTTTCGCATTCTTGCCAAACGAGGAGAAGTTGCCTACCAGTTGGAACTACCTCCGCACCTCTCCAGAGTTCACGATGTCTTCCACGTTTCTCAACTCAGGCGTTGCTTCTCGGATCCTATCCGTGAAGTGGACCACGAAACGCTTGATCTCCAAGATGATCTTACATATCGAGAGTACCCCATTCGTATCCTCGATCAAGCCGAACGTACCACGCGACGTCATAATATCAAGTTTCTCAAGGTTCAATGGTCGCACCATTCTGAGGATGAAGCAACTTGGGAAAGGGAGGATCGTCTTCGACTCGAGTATCCCGCCTTCTTCCCGGAGGAACCCAAATCTCGGGACGAGATTCTTTTGAGTGGGGGTGAGTTGTCACACCCTAGCTAGTCATGCATTAGAGTGTTGCATCATGTTTACTCTTTCATCAGAAACTTGAAATGGGGATCTGTGAAACCCTCAGAACCATTTTGAAAATGACCCAAATAAAAATTTCTCCAAAAGGGTCCAAGAAAATGCTCATGTTGCTCTCTGAAAATATTGGACAGAGATAAAAATCAAACCAATATTTTTAGTGGCTCATGGACATTTATTTTGGGCATTTGGAATTAATGCATAAATATTTGCATTGGAAATATATTAATTATATATATTAATATATGCCCAAATATTATGCCAATTATAAAAGAGCTCTGGAATAATATAAATAGCTCCTGCAAAAATTGGCATAAGTTAAATAAATGATTTAATATATTATTTAAATCAAAACAAATGTCAGAAATTAAAAAAACAGAAAATATATAACAGGAGGAGCTTACCTGGGCTCCTCCACTGTGCGGCCCAGCCAGCTGGCTGGCCCAGCCAGCAGCCGGCCCAGCCCACCTCCCTCCTCTGTCGTCTTCGTCCCGACAGAGGGAGGGGAGTGTGGCCGGCGCGCGCGCGCGCCACCGCGCCACGCCACCTGCTCGCCTGCTTGCCTGCCCTCCCCTCCTCGCTCGATGCCCTGGACGACGCCACGCCCTCCCCCCTGCTCTCTCTCACTCTTCCCCGGCTCTCCTCTCCTCTCCCTCGCTCTCTCTCTCACACGGCCGAACACCACCGTCGCCGCCGTTCGCCACAGCAGCCGTCTCCGGCCACCCCTCGCTCCCCCGACTAGCTCAGAAGCTCCGCCTCGACTCCCTCTTCCTCCCCACCGCTCCACAGCTCCCCGGAAGCCCTGCATCGCCGCCACGTCGCCGTTCCCCTCTTCGGGCTCCGACCATCGTCGCCGTCGAATTCGTCGTCTCCAGCGCGTCCCCGAGCCCGCTTCGACGCCCACTGCAACCGCGGTGAGCTACGCCACCGTTTCCCCCTCTCCTCCCCCTCGTTCCCCCACCGTAGCCTCCTCCCCACCACGGCCGAACCTCCGCCGTCGCCGAGCTCGCCGTCGACGCAGCTCCGGTGACCATTTGGTCACCCCGGCGAGTCCAACGAGTTCGCAAGACCCCGTAGAGCATCCCTAGCGCCTCGCTTCGCTCGACTTCGAGCTCCAACCCCGTTCCCGTGCACGACCGAACCCCGGCGGCCGCAGCCGAGCTCGCCGCCGTCGACTCCGGCCACCCCGACCCCAACGGACTCCGCCAAGAGCTGCGGGTTGTCCTCAGCTCCACTCCGGTGGTCTCCGCGGCCCATTTGGTGGCCGAAATGGCCAAAACCACTTCCGCCGCCGCGTCGGGCTCGCCGGCGACTAAACGCCGGCAGCCGACTTTGACTTTGACCACGGGTGGGCCCTGGTTGACTCCCCTGAGTCAATGACAGGTGGGGCCCAGCCCTGTTAATTAAACAGGATTAGTTTTAATTAAATTTTAATTAAAATAATCACCCTGACATGCGGGACCCACTGTCAGGTTTGACCCAGACCTGTTCCGTTGACCTGCTGACGTCACACTGACGTCAGGCTGACGCAGTAATTGATTTTCTGGATTTAATTTAAATCAGGAAATTCCAGAATATTATTTAAACTTCAAAAATTCATAACTTTTATTCTGTAACTCCAAATTGGACAAATTATATATGAAAAATGATCAGAAAAATCCAATCTATCCATCTGTACTATTTTCATGCATGATCAAACAAGTTAAATTGATGTTTCAAGCAGAACAAGGAAAAGCACTTTAAAAGGCCATATTTGAATTTGAAATTTGAATCCTTGATTCAAATTTGTTCAAACCCTTCTGGCTTTAGTTGCATTAGCCCAACACACTCATATTGCCATGTTTCATGCATGCATCATATTGTTGCACATTGTTTGGTGATGTTGTGTATCGATGTCCTTTGCGACAGGTTCTGCCCCGAGGAGTACCGTGATTACCCTAACGAAGAACCGTATCAGTGCATCGAACCATCAGGCAAGCAACCAACCATTTGATCATATCGATACAATCCCATGTTCTCGCTCCTGCTCTCTTTTACTGCATTAAGACAACGCGATTCAAACTGCTGTGTGCTACGGTAGTTGAACCCATTTCCTCTGCATGACCTGTCATTGCCACAGTAACTAGATGAAACCCACTAGCATGTGTAGGAGTTGATTGAGCCCTATGTATGTGTTGTTCCTACCTTGCTATGCCTGCTATGCTTAGAGTCGTGTCAGGTCTGGTTCATCTGGGTGATGGGCTAGAGTGAAATGTTATGTCGGTAATGAGAGTGGTGTGGTGAACACGATTTGGTAAAGGTATCGATGAGAGGCCATGTAGGAGTACATGGTGGGTTGTTTCATTGAAGCCGACCTTAAGCACTGAGATCTGTATGTGTGATTTAAGAATCAGCTACTACCATGCATTGGGCCCGAAACCAATGGACCCTCTCGGCTTCTTATTCACCCTAGTTCTCCGTCCAGGAGTTGCAAGTAGTTTCTGGTGTTTGTAGCCTACTGGAGGCCGTGGACAGCGCTGACCGTAGGGGTGGGCTGTGATGCGGTAGGTACGTGGCCGGGTGTACCGAATACCCGTTAGGTATCTCGGGAACCCTGTTCACATCGTTCGGGGCCGTATGGGAAACCTCGGCCGGACTCCCTGCGGATGGAACCTGAATAGGCGATAAACCTGGACTGGAGGCTTAGGTGATTAGGTAGGTCGTGGCCGACACCCACGTTGGGCTTCCGCTTGAAGGTTGCCGAGTACATGTCGTGTAAACGACGGTAAGTGGTGAGAGCGTGTATGAAGAAGTACACCCCTGCAGGGTTAACATGATCTATTCGAATAGCCGCGTCCGCGGTAAAGGACTACTTGGTTGCCTATACAGTTCATAGACAAGTAAATGGAAACTACTAAAAGCCTCAAGATAAGTGTGAGTGCCGAGGATGGCTCTTCCGTAGGAAGACGGAGGCGGATCCTCGGTAGTGTATTGAAGTGGTGAGTAGTGGACTCGTGTGCGCAAAACCATTTCAAGTTGGAGTATCGTAGGATAGCCTAGCCAAGAGTCAAAGCTGGCTTGCTGCAATAACTCCACCAACCCTTCTTGATACTATGCATGTATGTAGGATCTGATGTAAGTCTTGCTGAGTACCTTTGTACTCATGTTGCTATAATCTACATTTTTACAGAAGACGCTGCAACCCCTTCTGATGGGTTCTATGTAGACGTTGACATCAACGAGTAGGCTAAAGACCCAGGTGGTGACCCTGAGCTTGTGGAGGACCACGTAGTATAGCTAGGCTTTCCAAGCCTCTTTTATTTTACTAGTTGTCTGTACTCAGACAAGTTACTTCCGCTGCTGGCTTGTATGACTGTATGACTTGTATGTTGGGTCGTGAGACCCGTACCTTTGTGTATGTTATGTATGGCTCCCTGAGCCTTAAATAAAGTACTTGTGTCATAGAGTCATGTTGTGATGCTTCGTTGTATTTGCACATATCGAGCATATTGTGTGTATGATTGAAATGCTTGGTATGTGTGGGATCTGACTATCTAGTTGTTTATCTTTAGTAGCCTCTCTTACCGGGAAATGTCTCCTAGTGTTACCGCTGAGCCATGGTAGCTTGCTACTGCTCTGGAACACTTAGGCTGGCCGGCATGTTTCCTTCTTCGTTCCTATGTCTGTCCCTTCGGGGAAATGTCACGCTTTGAGTACCGGAGTCCTGTTAGCCCGCTACAGCCCAGTTTACCGGAGTCCTGCTAGCCCAGTGCTACAGCCCGGACCCACTTGCTGATGACCGACACGTTCGAAGCTGGGTCATGGATGCCTGTCCCTGTAAGTCTGTGCCACTTTGGGTTTACGACTAGTCATGTCAGCCCGGGCTCCTTATCATATGGATGCTAGCGACACTATCATATACGTGAGCCAAAAGGCGCAAACGGTCCCGGGCAAAGGTAAGACGACACCCGTGGGGATACCGTGCGTGAGGCCGCAAAGTGATATGAGGTGTTACCGGCTAGATCGATGTGACATCGAGTCGGGGTCCTGACAAGAGGGATGGAGTGGAACAAATGACGAGGGTTCACTAGGTAGACAACAATTCCACGCTTAAAAGGGTGGTGAACGGTTGTCAACGTAGCGAGGAGTTGAGTTGCCATGATGCCACAGCGGGACACCCTGGAGGAGGGTGATTCGTAGATTATTACCTTAAGTGGCAAAAAGAATTACCTTTGATATAGAGATCATTGAGACTCTCTATACCAGCCTAGGGCAAATCTCGAGCGATCGTTTGGAGGGGTTCGGTAGAATGGCATACTCGGATTAGAATGGATGGTGTGGGTTACCTTGTTGAAAACAACACAAGGGATGATTTTAGTAACTGGGGAGAAGCTCAACAGTAGCGGGTGAGTCCACTGTTTGAAAAGTTATGGCATAACCAAACTGAGAGCAATCCCAGTTAGTGCCGATGATAACACCTAGCGCTTGTGCGTGCTCTCAAGAACTTGAGCATCTCCATATTCATCAAGGTTTTACCAGTATCCATGTCAAGGATCCTGGCAACACAACGTACTATCGTGATGAACAGCGATGGACGATGCAGATGCAAAGGAAGGTAACCTTCTCAGATTTCACCTTAGCGGGGCCAAGGGAACAAAATCTGGATGATCGACCGAGAGACATTTAGCACTCCGCTTCTAATGTTCTCCTTGATGTGCTAGTGTATCCCATTCATAGATATGGTTTGGTACGTAGAACATCAAGTAAAGGTTGGACTTCGGGAGCACAAGAATTCATAAGGAATAACTACGGAAGTAGTATCCTACGAAATCCTTATGGGGAGGTGGCCAACTTCCTCAATGAAGATACTACAATAATGGGCCTTCCAGCTGGGTGTGTTGGCCATGATATCCACTTTACTGGGTTACAGAGAGGCCAATATTATAGTTTTTGGGAGACGTTCCAACCATTATATCTGCCTGAGATTCAGATCTGGTTGGTGTCAGAATAATCCAGACTCATCGAGTCTAGAAATAAAAATAAAAGTTTGCAACACAAATCGACGAGATGACGTTGCGAGACTCTCGGGAAATGAACTACGGTAGTAAGCTCCAAAACATGAGCTGGTTGTGCTACAAGCATGTGAGCACGTTGTCCCAGACAAGCATGATCACATGGTAGTCTTACAATAGAATACTACCGAGTTCTGGTTGGGAACCATCGTCGAGGATATCGAAGCCCTTGCATAAGTCCGGATCCTAAGAAGGAACTTCTTCTCCTTGAACAAATCAATCAGTGGCTTGGTGTGCTAGGAAACACATATAGAATGGAGGCGGCCAACCTATCAAACCATAGAGTACTTCGCACATGCGTGACTGACTTGGGATGATTCCAAAGGAAGCAAAAACAAACTTTCTCGAATTCACGGCGGCAACTTACATCAGATACACGTGAATTAGAGGAAGTCACTGCACTCATCCAAACATATACCTCAGGGACGGAATTCATCCAGGTTTCCATGAGGATGGAGTTCCATAATTATGTGAACAAGTGATAGCATTGGTCAGACCCAAAAGATATAATGGTGTATGCTCGAGGGATCAACCACGAGTAAGACAACATTACGAATATCTTTGGTTCTGATTTGATTTGACGATAGCCGATACTCAAATCAAAGGTTTGGGGTAAGACAATAAATCCAACAATTGACCACGAGGATCAATCAATGAAGATATCATCTTTCTTCAACACACACACACACACACACACACACAAAGATATCCCTTTGGAATGAACTGAGTCGGACAAGCTTTCATCTTCCAACTCTCCAAGTTGTTGTTTAGCTTAACCAACCAGCTCAGGGGTATCCAACACGGATTCTTGGAGAAAGGGTGGTTTCGAAAACCAACTTGATCACGAGCTCAAGATAGTGGCCAGGTGACATCCTGGTGATACCTCCGAGAAGACATTCGGAGAATCATGAACCACCGATATGTTACTAAGCTCGAGAACAATCTTGCTTTTCAGGGCAAGACGATATGACCAGAAGAGCGAGGGATTGCCAAAATCCTAACTCATGGATCGAAGAGTGCACCAGGAAATAAGGACTAGGTAGCACAATCAGTCTTAGAATGATGATTCAAGAACCAACACACTAAGAATGAAATTATTGTCCATTAACTACCAAGCAACACAGTTGCTAGGAGTATTGAGTTCGCACATTATGATTCACCTGTCAGCATTCCGGTTGCAACAACACGGAACCGAGAAATGAAAATGATGGCGAGAAGTATCACTGCGTCAAGAATTCATAAGAGGTGGTGCAATTCTCATGACAATCCTGACATAAAGAAGGTAATACTTCAAGGTAGAACAGACCAGAAGCTAGATTGGCATTTTGATCTATGGAATACAACTTCTTTGACCCAACCCTAGATATGGATGAGGTACTGGAGTTTGTTTCTCCTAGTCATTCCAGAATAGAATGGCTTAACGGACCACAAGAGTAATAGGCATCGATGAACTAATGCACGCATACTCTTGACTATCAATTGATAGATGAAGGTCAGAAGACAACTAAAGAGGGACAACTCAAAGGAACATATATCTTTCTGAGTTGTGGATGCATAGATTAGTATGTCGAGCAAAGCTCAACATTTCTTCCGGATAACCCATGCAGAAGGTAGAACTGGCAGATTCACAATATAGAATGGAGAACTCATCAAGAGCACTCTGGTTGTGATCTTTGGGTTCAAAAGACCTCCTGCCAAGAATGGTTCATGGTATTTGGAAGAACGATATACCACGGACCTCGAGGACTATCGCAAAGGTTACTAATATCCTAAAGGAACTAGCAAACACTATCAACACGAGGTAAGTAGGGTGAATCTCGGGTTCAAAACCCAGGGAGTAGAATACCTACTACTAAGTGGCATCACGGGATGCTTTCGAGAATAAAGGCCAGAATCATCACACTGGGAACACAAATCATGGCTAGCTTACTAGGTGGTACTCTAAGACACCTAGGGTCATAATACTAGCTCCAACATATATACCGAGGCAATGAAGTACCTCAACACACCAGTTGGTGTGGTTAATCTGGCCAAAGGAACATCGGAACGGTAAGAAGATATTTGCAAATACATCAGACTATTTAGAAACCTGGGATGACTCGGACAGCATAACGGTTGTAAATGCTCAAAAAGATTTGAGACATGCTACAAAAATGGTGGCATAACCACTTAGAAGCACAATATCAAGAATCTGAGGCCAGCTATGAATACACGGAAATAGCAGCAACTGAACTGAGGCTTGAAGCTATCAATCCTATAAGTTTACGGATTAGTAACACGTGATCCTAATAGAATGAAGAGAAAGCCTTGTTCTTAATCCCCGTAGAAGAGAAGAGGTTGACTCAAATCAGAAGGGCATAAGGTAAAGGAGTAAAATGAGCCTTACGTTCCATCCCTCAATCAATTCCCCAACATATAACTAAAGCATTTCTAGACTCAACTTCGACCAGTTTGGCTTGGTAATCCTACAGGCAGTCAAGCTCTGATACCAAAGCTGTCAGGACCCCGACTCAATGCCACATCGATCTAGCATGTAACACCTCATATCACTTTGCGGCCTCACGCACGGTATCCCCACGGGTGTCGCCTTACCTTTGCCCGGGACCGTTTGCGCCTTTTGGCACACGTATATGATAGTGTCGCTAGCATCCATATGATAAGGAGCCCGGGCTGACATGGCTAGTCGTAAACCCAAAGTGGCACAAACTTACAGGGACATGCATCCATGACCCAGCATCGAACGTGTCGGTCATCAGCGAGTGAATCCAGGCTGTAGCACTGGGCTAGCAGGACTCCGGTGAACCGGGCTGTAGCGGGCTAACAGGACTCCAGTATTCATCGCGTGACATTTCCTCGAAGGGACAGACACAGGAACAAAGAAGGACACATGCCGACCAGCCTAAGTGTTCCGGAGCAGTAGCAAGCTACCATGGCTCAGTGGAAGCACTAGGAGACATTTCCCGGTAAGAGAGGCTACTAAGAATAAACAACTAGATAGTCAGATCCCACACATACCAAGCATTTCAATAACATACACACAATATGCTCGATATGTGCAAATACAACATGGCATCACAACATGACTCTACAACTCAAGTATTTATTCAATAGGCTCCGAGGAGCAAGATATTACAGACATGGGTCTCATGACCCAGCATTCAGAGCATACAAGTCAAAGCACATGCGGAAGCTTAACATGTCTAAGTACAGACAACTACAAATGAAAAAGGCTGAGAAGCCTGACTAACTACCAGATCCTGCCGAGGGCACAAGATCGTAGCTGAGGTAACAAGCTAAACGTCGAAGTCCAAGCGGAACTACTAGCGAGACTGAAGTCTCTCTGCAAAAACATAAAATAGGCAAACATGAGTACAAATGTACCCAGCAAGACTTACATCAGAACTATCTACATATGCATCATTATCAACAAAGGGGATGGTAGAGTTTGACTGTAGCAAGCCAGCTTTGACTCGATGGCTATCCTGAACTACGACTGCAAGTAACTCTTTTGAGGTGGCGCACACGAGTCCACATATTCACCAATCAATACACCACTATGGATCCGCTCCCGTCTCCCTACGAGAACGCCATCCATAGCACTCATGCTTATCTTGCGCATTTTAGAGTATCCACTTTCACTTGTCTATGAACTGTACAGGCAACCGAGAAGTCCTTTACCGCGGACACGGCTATTCGAATAGATCATATTAACCCTGCAGGGGTGTACTTCTTCACACACGCTCTCGCCACTTACCGCCATGTACACGTCATGTATCTCGGCAACCTTCAAGCGGAAGCCTGGCGAGGGAGTCGGCCATGACCTGACTAACCACACAAGTCTCTAGTCCAGGTTTATCGCCTATTCGGGTTCCATCCACAAGGAGATCCGGCCGGGGTGGCGCTCACGGCCCCAAACGATGTGTGCCAGGTTCCCAAGCCCACCTCGACGGGTGGATCTACGCTTGGTACACTGTGCCATGGTGCCTAGTCTGTCCCAAGCCCACCTGTACCGGGTGCCACTTGGTAGACTACTAACACTACCTACAAACACCAGAAACTAGTTGCAACTCCTGGACAGAGATCGAGTTGGTTAATAAGTCGAGAGGGGCACTTAAGCATTCCAATGTGTGGTAGTAGCTGTTCATGGATCACAAACACAGAACTCGGTTCCTGAGGACGGTTTCAATGAGATAACCCACCATGTACTCCTACATGGCCTCTCACCGCTACCTTTACCAAATCGTGTTCACACACTTAGCTCTCAACAGTAGGACATGTTCACACACCTCCAATTCATCCCCGATGAATCAGACCTAACACAACTCTAAGCAATAGCAGGCATGAAAAACAAGCATGAATGAGTAGGCACATCAGGGCTCAAACAGCTCCTACTCATGCTAGTGGGTTTCATCTATTTACTGTGGCAATGACAGGTCATGCAGAGGGTAAGGGGTTCAACTACCGCAGCATGTAACAGTTGTATCGTTGTTGTCCTAATGCAGTAAAATAGAGCAGGAGCGAGAAAGTGGAATTGTATCGGAATGAACAAGGGGTTTTTGCTTGCCTGGTACTTCTGAAGATAATATAGTTCTTCATCGGTGTCATCGAATTCATCGTCGGAACCAAGTCTATCGAGAGGGGACAAATACCGGCAACACAGAGAAAACACAATGAATGCAATGCAACAATATGATGCATGAATATGACATGGCAAAATGAGTGTGTTTTGGCTAATGCAACTTAGAACAGATTAAATGAAGTTGGTTTGAACCAAGGGTTCAAATTCAAACTCCATATGTGAAGGTTTAGATGTCATTTATATGATTTGGCCTAAACAGCAGCTATAAGTTGTCCTAATATGCATGAAAATGGTACAGATGGATAGATTGGATTTTTCTGATCATTTTTCATATATAAATTATTTCATTTGGAGTTACGGTTGAATTTCTATGATTTTGAGAAGTTTGTGGTATTTTCTGGAATTTCCTGTATAAAATTAAATCCAGAAAATACTTATTGCGTCAGCATTGCGTCACTATGTCATCAGCAGTCAACGAGGCTGGTCCAGTCAAACCTGGCCAGTGGGGTCCCCTAGTCAGTGGCTAACTAACTAACCTAGTTCAATTAGCACTAACCTAGGTTAGACTAACTAAGTTTAAACCTAAACTAGTTTAATTAGCCGGGCGGGGCCCGCATGTCATAGACCCAGGGATGGTCAAATCCCCTGGTCAACCGGGGCTAAACCACCGGTGGTCAAAGTGGTCATCCCGCCGGCGTTTAGCCGCCGGCGAGGCTGAACGTGGAGGAGGGCTCGGTATTGCTCCTCCGGCACCCAAATGGACAGCTGAGAGCGGCTACGGGGAGCTGAAGCTCACCCGCGCCCGTTGCGGCAAGCAGCAGTGGCTAGGGCCGCCGGAGAGGTGCATGATGGGGGACGCGGAGAGGTGCTGCAGGCTCCTGGGGGTGTGGCGAATGCGGTGACGCGCTCGGGTTCGAGCCCGCGTGGCTGTGGCCACGACAGCGGCGTGCAGAGGCGGCGGCGTGTGCGGGTGCGGGTGGCGCGGCGGCTACAGCGTGTGGCAGAGAGAACGAAGAGGGTGGGGACGGTCAGTGGCTTACAACGAGCACGAAGAGTGGGTCGACGAGCTCGGGGAGGGGCTGATGGAGACGGAAGGTCACCGGCGATCTCGGCGGCCGAACAACAAAGATGAGGTCGGGGACGACGTTGCAGAGCCCCCGCAGTCGAACGGGTTGGCGTAGACGATGCAGGAGACGATGTTGGTTCTTCTGGGCTTATCGACAGGGCGAGGGGTGGCCGGTGGCCACGGTGGTTCTCGTCGTCGGCGGCAGGCGCGTTCGGTGAGGAGAGCAGAGGAGGGGGAGAGTGTTCAGGGGAGAGAGGGGAGAGGTGCAGAGGGTCCAGGGGGGGTGCGTGGCGACGTCTTGGGCGTCGAGGCAGCGGCGGGAAGCAGGAGGTGGCCAGGCGCGTGGGCGCGCGCGGCGGGCACACGCCTCTCGTCATACTGGCGAGAGGTGGGAGATGACTGGCAGCGGCGCTGGGCTGGGCCGGCCAAGTGGGCTGCCTACCGGGCCGTCCAGGTAAGCCAGGTAAGTCTCTCTTTCTCTCTCTCTCTTTTGTTTCCTGTTTCTATTTTTCTGTAACTTCTGGGCTTTATTTAAAATACTAAAACGTTTTCAAAAATCCTGAAAATAATTGTGGGCTCTATTTGGAATATTCCCAACAGCCCTCACTTAATTTCAGAATTAATTGAGCATTTAAAATATTATATAGCATTTAAATGCCCAATTGCAAATAGCATATGATTTAATCCAGAGCCCAAATATGACATGGAAAAAGGTGCAACACCTCTGGTTAATGTTTCTAGCATTTTCCAGAAATGATGGACATTTTTGAAAGCCATTTGGATTCACTGGAAATATTTTAGTTGAACCTAGTGAATTCCTTTTGGTACTAGGGTTTGGACATCCCCATTTCAAGTTTCTTTCAAAGTTTAAACATGATGCACACATGATGTTAGCCTAGAGCAAATCCAGAAGCTAGGGATGTGACATTGATGAAACCCAAGTCTGAAACATTTAAAAAGTTCAAAGAATTTCAGAGTGAAGTGGAGAATCATCATAACAAGAAAATAAAGTTTCTATGATCTAATTGCAGAGGCGAATATTTGAGTTACAAGTTTGGCCTTCATTAAAAACAATGTGGAATTGTTTCACAACTCACGCCACCTCGAACACCATAGCGTAATGGTGTATCAAACGTCGTAACCGTACTTTATTGGATATGGCGCATTCTATGATGTCTCTTACCGATTTACCACTATCGTTTTGGGGTTATGCATTAGAGACAGTCGCATTCACGTTAAATAGGGCGCCGTCTAAATCCGTTGAGACGACACTGTATGAACTATGGTTTGGCAAGAAACCTAAGATGTCGTTTCTTAAAGTTTGGGGTTGTGACACTTATATCAAAGGCTTCAGCCTGATAAGCTTGAACCCAAATCAGAGAAGTGTGTCTTCATAGGATACCCTAAGGAAACAATTGGGTACACCTTCTACCACAGATCCGAAGGCAAGATCTTTGTTGCCAAGAATGGAACCTTTCTAGAGAAGGAGTTTCTCTCAAAAAAAGTGAGTGGGATGAAAGTAGAACTTGATGAGTAATTGTACCTTCTCTCAATTTAGAAAGTAGCACATCAAAGAAATCTGTTCTCGTGATGCCTACACCAACTAGAGAGAAAGCTAATGAGGATGATCATGAAACTTCTGATGAAGTTACTACTGGACCTTGTAGGTCGAACAGAGCACATTCCACACCAGAGGGGTACAGTAATCCTGTCCTGGAAGTCATATTATTAGACCATGGAGAACCTACAAACTGTGAAGAAGCTATGATGTAGATTCCGGTAAATGGCTTGAGGCCATGAAATCTAAGATAGGATCCATGTATGAGAACAAAGTGTGGACTTTGGTGGACTTGCCCGATGATCGGCAAGCCATTGAGAATAAATCTAAGACAAACATTGATGGTAATGTCACCATCTTCAAAGCTCTACTTGTTGCGAAAGGTTTTCGGCAAGTTCAAGGGGTTGACTACGATGAGACTTTCTCACCCGTAGCGATGCTTAAGTCAGTATGAATCATGTTAGCATTTTTCGCATTTTATAATTATGAAATCTGGCAAATGGACGTCAAAACTACATTCCTTAATGGATTTCTTAAAGAAGAGTTGTATATGATGCAACCAGAAGATTTTGTCGATCCTAAAGGTGCTAACAAAGTGTGCAAACTCCAACGATCCATCTATGGATTGGTGCAAGCATCTCGCGGTTGGAATATATGCTTTGATGAGGTGATCAAAGCATACGGTTTTATACAGACTTATGATGAAGCCTATATTAAATCTGGATGACATATTGCTGATTGGAAATGATATAGAATTTCTGGATAGCATAAAAGGATACATGAATAAGATTTTTTCAATGAAAGACCTCGGTGAAGCTGCTTACATATTAGGCATCAAGATCTATAGAGATAGATCAAGATGCTTGATAAGATTTTCAATGAGTACATGCCTTGACAAGATTTTCAAGGAGTTCAAAATGGATCAGTCAAAGAAATGGTTCTTGCCTGTGTAACAAGGTGTGAAGTTGAGTTAGACTCAAAACCCGACCACGGCAAAATATATAGAGAGAATGAAATTCATTCCCTATGCCTCGGTCATAGTGTAAGTGCATCTAGAGCCCCTTAGTGATTTTGGTGTATTGAAGACTTATAGGTTAAGGGACTAATGTGTTTGTGAGTGTACACATGTCTATAAGTCTATGAGGAGTTTGATATTTGCAATGAGAGTCGACCCCTAAAATGAATGTCTTCAGCTGAAGACTTTGGTTTTCTTGAAGACTTTGAAAGTGAAGAAATTGGTGTGACCGTGAAGACTTGATTTTCATGCGAGGATTATGAAGCGTGAAAACTTTTGTTTTTGTAGTTTCATTTTCTCTTTCTTGAGTCATAGGAAACACCATACTGTTAAAGGGGGTCGAGGTAAAACTAAGGAAAAGTTTCCAAGTGATGCTCATCTCAAAATCCTACGCTCCCTAGATCATGAGATTCATCAGATCAAGGTCTTCAATCAACTACAAGGCTGATTTTCGAAATCATCTCAGCTATTTTCCCCCAATTGAAGTCCTCAAAAGGACTATTTCCTCAACTGATGAGAAGGGCAAGGTTGTTGTTATAGATGAAGGCACTCATCCATTGGATGGACAATTTTCGCAAAGCTGCTTCTTATTCCACCAATGATGACTCTGCCACACAAGACTCTGCCGCAAAAGCTTCAAAGCAAATTCCTCAAGCCACTGCTCCACGAGTGATGACTGATCGTGAGCTTCTACTCAGTCTTCATCAGAAGGTCGATCGCAATCACAAGTGGGTCAAGCGTTAGTTTGGTTCAATTCTTCAGAACATGACGATCACGCAAAATACTGTGAAGAAGAACCATTACTACCTGCATGAAGTTTTTGATTGCACTTGGGCTGTATTGTCTCACCTCTACGGTGATGAAGATCTCAAGCAGATGGGCTTCAAACAGGACTTTGACTGGTCTCGGCCGCCTTCGAAGAAATTCAAGAAGGTCAAAGTTCATCACTTAGTCGCCAATTCATATTCTTCATCGCGCGAGACGGATGAAGCCGAAGATTTGAACGATACTGCAGCATGCCCTACTCCAATGGACGACCCCAACAATGTTGGCGCTCCTCCATCAACATCTTGATGATATTCTTCAGGGGCGTTAGTCCTCATTTTTAGTCCCTTTTGGTCATTCGATGACAAATGGGGAGAAATTTGAGTTAGTCTTCAAGAAGGACTCTTATATGGGCGTTTTTTTGTTAAGTTACAACTCTTGCTCTTCTGAAGTGTTTATTGGATCGAGTTGTAAACTTAAGTCCTATTGTGGTCTGGTACTCTTTCTCTGTTTTTCTGCATGCTATTTCCTCAAGTATGTTAATGCACGCATGATGAATTACATCAGTCACCATATTTCATCATGCATTTCAAATTCTTCATATCATATGTTAAATGCGTGTATGAATTACAAGATATAGGGGGAGATCTCCATGATTCTACTCTATAATGTGCATTTGCTATTCAAAGTAAATTCCTCACATATACATGTCTTCAGGGGTAGTTCTTCTATATATTGCAATCAGATTCCTCAATATCAGTATTTACACTTCATATGTTTATCCCCGTTGAAAACTTAACCTATATTGTCATCAATCACCAAAAAGGGGGAGATTGTAAGTGCATCTAGCGCCCTTAGTGATTTTGGTGTATTGAAGACTTATAGGTTAAGGGACTAATGTGTTTGTGAGTGTACACAAGTCTATAGGTCTATGAGGAGTTTGATATTTGCGATGAGAGTCGACCCCTAAAATGAATGTTTTCAGCTGAAGACTTTGGTTTTCTTGAAGACTTTGAAAGTGAAGAAATTGGTGTGACCGTGAAGACTTGATATTCATGCGAGGATTATGAAGCGTGAAGACTTTTGTTTTCGTAGTTTCATTTTCTCTTTCTTGAGTCATAGGAAACACCATACTGTTAAAGGGGGTCGAGATAAAACTAAGGAAAAGTTTCCAAGTGATGCTCATCTCAAAATCCTACACCTACCCAATTCTTTCGAGTGAAGCCATTGGAAATCTCATACAGTTCAATCAATTTCTTCAGTGATAGAGACGAAGATCTTCTGGTCTCTGAGGAATTTGTTCTGAATGAGGAGTTAGGAATTCGCCAGTGCAGATTGCCTACAAGTGAGGAACATGATAGCCCTGAGGAATTTGATACTCAAATTTTCGTCCGTTGTTGTGCTACGCGCTAGTTGTCCCAAAATATCTTCCTACCTAACGGTCATATCATTGAAGGGCATTTATGTTTTATCATGTCGGGCTGCTCCCTAGGCTACAAATAGCCGCCCCCTACGACCACTAGTTGGTTGGCTGCTCCGAGAGAAACTGGCACTTTTCCTTGAGAGCATCCCATCCTCCGAGGACTTTGAGCGATAATCATCAAGTGAGGAAAACCCAAACCCAAACACCTACAAAACCAAAGTGATTGAGCATCACTAAAGAGATTGTTCCTGTGTGGAACCGACACTTGTTACCTTTGAGGACTGTGCATCCTCCAGACGGTTAGGCATCATAGTCTAGAGCATCCAAGAGGAAATTGTGGATCGCCGAGTGACCGAGTGTGTGAAGGTTTGGAAGTCACCTGAAGACTTACCACGAGTGATTGGGCGAGGTCTGTGTGATCTTAGCTCAAGGAGAATACGGTGAGGACTATGTACCTGGGATTTTGTGTCCTTAGGTTTAAATACCTAGCCGCTCCAACCAGATGTACGACTGTCACAACAGTTGGAACTGGTCTACCAAATCATCGTCTTCACCTAATTACTGGTTCTACTTCCTCAACCCTTTCATTTCCTCATTCTTGTGTTGTAGTACTTGATCGTTACTGTTTGAAGACTTTAAATGAAGACTTTCTCAATTTCCTCAATCCTATTTCTTCAGCCAGTTTGTCTTCAACCTGCTTATCATGTGTTCACGCTACTTGTACTCTGTGCTTGTTTTCATTTCATCATGATGACTGTGCTACTGCTCTGTTATGCTTGCATCTGAGTACTTATTCTGCTGCTAAGTAGTTCGTTGCTTAGGAATTTCCTCACCCTGAAATTCCTTAGTGACGAATTTGTAAAAATCGCCTATTCACCCCCTCTAGTCGATATAACTCACTTTCACATAGGTTCTATGAAGTATGCCATGCTGTGTACCAAACCTATTGAGTGCCTTACCATGAGTTTGGCAAGGGGGTACAATAGTGATCCAGGAGTAGATCACTGGACATTGGTCAAAATTATCCTTAGAGGACTAAGGAAATACTTCTTGGTTATGGAGGTGATAAAGAGTTCATCGTAAAGAGTTACGTCGATGCAAACTTTGACACCGGCTCGGATGACTATGAATCTCAATCTGGATATGTATTGAAAGTGGGAGCAATTAGCTAGAGTAGCTCCATGCAGAGCATTATAGACAAAAAAATTTGCAAAATACATACTGATCTGGATGCGACAGACCCGTTGACTAAACTTCTCTCACAAGCAAAACATGATCACTGAGGGAGTCCTAGAGTAAGGGGTCCTCGGACGTCCGGCCTGTTGGGCATGGGCCAAACTAGTGGGCTGTGAAGATACAAGACCGAAGACTCTCTCCCATGTCCGGATGGGATTCTCCTTGGCGTGGAAGGCAAGCTTGGCGTCCAAATATGAAGATTCCTTTCTCTGTAACCGACTTTGTACAACCCTAGTCCCCTCCGGTGTCTATATAAACTGGAGGGCTTAGTCCGAAGGATAATCATAGTCATACAGGCTAGACTTATAGGGTTTTAGCCATTACGATCTCGTGGTAGATCAACTCTTGTAATACTCATATTCATCAAGATCAATCAAGAAGGAAGAGGGTGTTACCTCTATAGAGAGGGCCCGAACCTGGGTAAACATTGTGTCCCCGTCTCCTGTTGCCATCGACCTTAGACGCACAGTTCGAGGCCCCCTACCCAAGATCCGCCGGTTTTGACACCGACATTGGTGCTTTCATTGAGAGTTCCACTGTGCCGTCCTCAAAAGGTTTGATGGCCCCTTCAATCATCTACGACAATGCTGTCCAAGGAGAAGTCTTTCTCCCCGGACAGATCTTTGTGTTCGGCGGCTTCGCACTGCGGGCCAACTCGCTTGGCCATCTGGAGCAGATCGATAGCTACGCCCCTGGCCGTCAGGTCAGATTCGGGAGCTTGAACTACGTCGCGGATATCCGTGGAGACTTGATCTTCGACAGATTCGAGACCATGGCAGCCGCTCCCCGTCACCATGATGAACATGACTTAAATCTATCATCGGACCGTACCCAGGAGATAGCACCTGTAAATGCTCTGGCCTTAGATCCGGAGCAGATTGCGCCATCCAAAGACGGGAAGCTCAACCCCGCCACGGATGCCACAGTCCTAGCGGCGTCAGAGCCGCACACAGACCCGACCTCAAGTGGAATCTGTGTCACCGGAACCTCGGACTCGTTTACGGCTACAGGTTCCGAACCATGTGTGTCCATGTGTGTCGAGCTCGATCAGTCTTCGATCATTGAATTTAGCTCCACGGACATTTTTCGGCACTCGCCTTTGGGCGACATGTTAAACTCGTTAAAAGCACTATCCTTAGCGGGGGGGGGGGGGGCTCGCAGCCGAATTATATCCGGTTCGAATTGGAGGCTGATGATGGAGAACTTCGCTTCCCACCCACCTCCCACTTCATAGCCACTGTCAAAGATTTAACCGACATGCTCGATTATGGCTCCGAAGACATCGACGGTATGGACGATGATGCCGATGAGGAGCAGGGCCAAAACCCGCTGTTTACCAGATGCTGGATGGCTGCCTCTTCTTACGACGTGTACATGGTGGATACACCTAAAAGAACTAACGAAGATGACAAAGAAGATCCAGTTGAGGATGAACCTCCTGTGATACAACCAAAATGCCGGCGTCAGCGGTGCCGCTCTAAGTCACGTCATGGAAAAGACAGCAATAATAGCACGGGAGAAAACAATACTCCAGACGATGCCGAAGATAATGAAGACCCCGTGGAGATAACTTCCGAACAGGAGGAATGGGAAAACGGGCAAGTTAGCCTTGATGAACAGGCCATACACGACGACTCGGAAGATAGTAATTATCTTCCACTCTCTGAGGATGAGGTGAACCTCGGCAACGAGGATTTTATCGTGCCTGAGGAACCTGTCGAATAGGAGCACTTTAAGCGTTGGCTAATAGCCACTGCAAGGAGCCTGAAAAAGAAGCAGCATCAGCTTCAAGCTGACCAAGATCTGCTCAACAATAGATGGACTGATGTCCTAGCAGCTGAAGAATACGGCCTCAAGTGCCCAGCCAAAAGTTACCCGAAGCGCAAATTGCTACCTCAGTTCGATGGTAAGGCGCCGAAGCCCGTACCATCATCATGCAATGCGGCTAACCGACCACCACATGGTCGGGATAAAGTGGCAACTCAAGCCGAACACCAGCCCGCCCGCCTGATCGTAAATGCAGAGATAAAATAGCTCGTGGTTATACATATGACCTTTGGCAGGAACTGGACAATAGAGCAGGACATACCAGATCAATCTACGGATCGCGAGGACGTACCCCGACACGTGACGACAGCTATCTATTCGGACGTGACAAGCCTAGTCACCCCCAGGCCGAAAACCGCAGACAGACTCCATCGGAGCTATGTTTCGATGTGGCCCAATATAGAGGCGCCGCACACCCTCTTTGCTTCACTGACGAAGTAATGGAGCATGAATTCCCAGAAGGGTTTAAACCCATGAATATTGAATCATACGATGGAACAACTGATCCTGCGGTGTGGATCGAGGATTTTCTTCTCCATATCCATATGGCCCATGGAGATGACCTCCACGCCATCAAATATCTCCCGTTAAAACTCAAAGGGCCAGCTCGGCACTGGTTAAACAATCTGCCTGAAAACTCTATTGGCAGCTGGGAGGATTTGGAAGATGCCTTCCACAACAACTTCCAAAGTACATATTTCCGGCCACCAGATGCCGATGACTTAAGTCACATAGTTCAACAGCCCGGAGAGTCAGCCAGGAAATTGTGGACTAGGTTCCTAACTAAAAAGAACTAGATCATCGACTGTCTGGATGCCGAAGCCCTAGCGGCCTTTAAACACAGCATCCGCGACGAATGGCTCGTCCGCCACCTCGGCCAAGAAAAGCTGAATTCCATGGCAGCCCTCATGACACTCATGACCCGCTTTTGTGCGAGTGAGGATAGTTGGCTGGCCCGTAGAAAAACACGGCAAGCAAAGCGGGCACCTCCGAGAACAAAAACAGCAACAGCAAGCTCTGACGCAACAGCCACAAACATCGAGAAATGGTGATAACACCGATGACACTACAGTCAACGCCGGACTCAGTGGCTCCAAGTCCGGTCAGCGGAAAAAGCCATATAAAAGAAAAAACTCGGGACCATCTAGTTTGGACCGCATACTCGATCGTCCGTGCCAGATCCATGGCACCCCAAAAAAATCAGCCAACCATACCAACAGGGATTGTTGGGTTTTTAAACAGGCCGACAAGTTAAATGTCGAAAACAAGGAGAAGGGATCGCAAAGCGAGGACGATGACGAGGAGCCCCGGCCACCGAACACAGGGGTCAGAAGAAGTTTCCCCCTCAGGTCAAAACGGTGAACGTGATATATGCTGCCCACATCCCCAAGAGGGAGCGCAAGCGCACGCTCAGGGACGTCTATGCGATAGAGCCAGTCACCCCAAAATTTAATCCATGGTCGTCATGCCCGATTACCTTCGATCGTCGGGATCATCCGACCTGTATCCGTCACGGCGGTTCGACCGCATTGGTCCTTGACCCAATAATTGATGGATTCCACTTGACGCGAGTCCTAATGGATGGCGGCAGCAGCCTCAACCTGCTCTATCAGGATACAGTGCGGAAAATGGGCATTAATCCATCACGAATAAAGCCCACAAAGACTACCTTTAAAGGAGTCATACTAGGTGTAGAGGCCCGATGTATGGGCTCAATCACACTAGAGGTTGTCTTCGGATCTCTGGACAACTTCCGAAGCGAAGAGTTAATCTTTGATATCGTCCCCTTTCGCAGCGGCTATCACACACTGCTTGGACAAACCGCATTTGCTCGATTCAACATGGTGCCACACTATGCTTATCTCAAGATCAAGATGCCCGGACCACGCGGCGTCATAATAGTTAATGGAAACACAGAACGCTCCCTCCGCACCGAGGAGCACACCGCTGCCTTAGCAGAAGAAGTACAGAGCGGCCTTTTCAAGCAGAACCTTAATTCGGCGGCCGAGCTCCCAGACACTGTCAAGAGAGTCCGGACTATTCTGCCGTAGGACAACTCGGCTCGTCAAGAGCTCGACTAGCAATTCGGCCTCCGTCCTAGTCCTGATCAAGTGGCGGCATTTGTACCGCGCGTACATAACTACGCACTCAAAATACCATGGGCATAGACGGAGGCATAACTAGCTTGTGATCCACAATACGGCTCGACCGCCCCCGGACACAAATACTTTCACTGTTTCCTTTTTCTCCTTTTTAGGTTTCTTCTCCACAGGCCTCCTTGATGGCCTGATCACAGGTCCTTTCAAAGGATAAATACACCAAGACGGCAGTAAGCATGGACGTATAGGGGAATTTCCAGGTGGTCTCTTTAAACAACCACTCTACCTATTTTCAGGACCCACACACAGTTCTTCCTTGGTTGTGGCATATTAAATAGCATGTTGCTTATTGCACTACTTGTACGAATGCGCTTTGACATATTAACCAAATTATAATGGAAACAGTTTGCGGCCCAAATTCTACGGCTCTAGCTTACTACCCTTTCTTCTTTTCTTTTTTGATAACTTTATCAAATAGCACCTGTACACTTCCGTACGTTTAAATTTGCCAGTGGCTTCATAGCGCCCCGCAATACGACAACAAAGTCTGAACACTTTTTACAGTATAGTTCGGCACCTTAATTTAGCACTATATGCATTGGTGCCGAATCATGTCTTTGGTCAATAGTCGAGTTGCCCGGCTCCTGTGCTTGCTTTACATTCGGTTATATCGGCTAGGGTAGTAAAGGGAGAACTACTGTGATTGTACCCTGGTTTACCCGGATGAGCACCTCAGTAGAGAAAGGCGAAAACTGACTGTCATGATGCGGCGAGAGCCGGTCAGCTCTTCGGAGGTCTCAAATCTTTAGAGATTTTTTCTGCATTATGTGAGGGATCGGTACTTACCCGATCAGGTGTTTACAGCATCCTAGTTCGGATATTAGGGGCTGCGCCTATATTTTTATTGTCAAACTCCTATGGCTAAGTGAGGGCGCTAAAGCCGCATAGTCTGATTGCCTGGTTCGTTGCGCTAAACACCTCCTTCAAGGACCAAACAATTGGATCAAGAGTGTTTAGATTACATCCCGAACACCCCCGTACTACATATGTGGGGGTAGAAGCCGACGACTGGCCAACTCTCAGATTTCACATATCACGGCCGCATAGGAGGTGAATTTTTTTTAAACAAACATTATATAACATAACGACTTTGTTTCATCATACATGGCAGAGACAACATGAATGTATTAATTCGAAAATAATGTCTTGTGCACATTGCATCGCCACAATACAAGACCCCTCCAGGACGTCTTCAAAATACCGCTCGGGCGTGTGGTGCTCCTTTCCCTCAGGTGGCCCCTCGGTCACAAGCTTGACGGCGTCCATCTTCGCCCACCACACCTTGACGCGGGTGAAGGCCATGCGCGCGCCCTTGATGCAGACTGGCCCCTTGACGATGTACAGCTGAGGGCAGGCATTCACTAGCCGCTTCACAAGCCCGAAGTAGCTGCTGGGTATAGCTTCGGTAGGCCACAGTCAGATTATTAAATCCTTCATGGCCAGTTCGGCCACCCTATGCAACTCGACCAGCTGTTTTAGCTGTAAAGGGCACCGGATGTTCTTGTGCAAGGTATTGCGAACAGAACAACTTCTCCATTGAGCTCCCTTCTTTGGCTCGGAAGAATTCCGCAGCGTCAGAAACACTATGCGGTAGATCCGCAAATGCCCCTGGAGAACTCCAAATCCGGGTTAGTAAGTCCTACGTCTTGAGCTTGCGTTGGTTTTCCTTGAAGAGGAAAGGGTGATGCAGCAATAGTAGCGTAAGTATTTCCCTCAGTTTTTGAGAACCAAGGTATCAATCCAGTAGGAGGCTCCTCAAAAGTCCCACGCACCTACACAAACAAACGAAGAACTCGCAACCAATGCAATAAAGGGGTTGTCAATCCCTTCACAGCCACTTGCGAAAGTGAGATCTAATAGAGATAGTATGATAAGATAAATATATTTTTGGTATTTTATAATATAGATGCAAAAAGTAAAGATGCAAATAAAAGTAGATTGGAAGCAATGATGATAAAAGATAGACCCGGGGGCCATAGGTTTCACTAGTGGCTTCTCTCAAGATAGCATAAGTATTACGGTGGGTGAACAAATTACTGTCGAGCAATTGATAGAAAAGCGAATAATTATGTGATTATCTAGGCATGATCATGTATATAGGCATCACGTCCACAACAAGTAGACCGACTCCTGCCTGCATCTACTACTATTACTCCACACATCGACCGACTCCTGCCTGCATCTAGAGTATTAAGTTCATAAGAACAGAGTAACGCCTTAAGCAAGATGACATGATGTAGAGGGATAAATTCATGCAATATGATATAAACCCCATCTTTTTATCCTCGATGGCAACAATACAATATGTGCCTTGCAACCCTTTCTGTCACTGGGTAAGGACACTGCAAGATTGAACCCAAAGCTAAGCACTTATCCCATGGCAAGAAAGATCAATCTAGTAGGCCAAACCAAACCGATAATTCAAAGAGACTTGCAAAGATAACTCAATCATACAGAAAAGAATTCAGAGGAGATTCAAATATTTCTCATAGATAAACTTGATCATAAACCCACAATTCATCGGATCTCGACAAACACACCGCAAAAAGAGTTTACATCGAATAGATCTCCACAAGAGAGGGGGAGAACATTGTATTGAGATCCAAAAAGAGAGAAGAAGCCATCTAGCTAATAACTATGGACCCGAAGGTCTGTGTTAAACTACTCACAACTCATCGGAGGGGCTATGGTGTTGATGTAGAAGCCCTCCGTGGTCGATTCCCCCTCTGGCGGAGCGCCAGCGAAGGCTCCAAGATGGGATCTCGCGGATACAGAAGGTTACGGCGGTGGAAATTGTGTTTCATTGGCTCCCTGGATGTTTTTGGGGTAAGTATGCTTATATAGGAGGAAGAAGTACGTCGGTGGCCGCCCGTGGGGCCCACGAGACAGGGGGCACGCCCTATAGGGGGGGGGGGCGCCCTACCCTCTCGTGGCCGCCTCGGCTGCTTCTTGACTTGCACTCCAAGGCCTCTGGATCACGTTCATTCCAAAATCACGCTCCCGAAGGTTTCATTGATATTCCTTTTCTTCGAAATACTGAAATATGCAAAAAAACAACAATACGGATTGGTCCTCCGGTTAGTAGGTTAGTCCCAAAAATGATATAAATGTGTAAAATAAAGCCCATAAACATCCAAAAGGGGTAATATAATAGCATGAAACAATAAGAAATTATAGATACGTTGGAGACGTAGCAAGCATCCCCAAGCTTAATTCCTGCTCGTCCTCGAGTAGGTAAATGATAAAAACAGAATTTTTGATGTGGAATGCTACCTAGCATAATTCTCAATGTAATTTTCTTTATTGTGGCATGAATGTTAAGATCCAAATGATACAAAATAAAAGTTCATATTAACCCGAAAATGGTGATACTTCAAGCATACTAATCAAAGTAATCATGTCTTCTCAAAATAACATGGCCAAAGAAAGTTATCCCTACAAAATCATATAATCTGGCTATTGCTCTATCTTCATCACACAAAGAATTTAATCATGCACAACCCCGATGACAAGCCAAGCAATTGTTTCATACTTTAATAATCTCAAACTCATTCAAATTTCACGCAATACATGAGCGTGAGCCATGGACATAACACTATATGTGGTGTAGAATGGTGGTTGTGGAGAAGACAAAAAGGAGAAGATAGTCTCACATCAACTAGGCGTATCAACGGGCTATGGAGATGCCCATTAATAGATATCAATGTGAGTGAGTAGGGATTGCCATGCAACGGATGCACTAGAGCTATAAATATATGAAAGCTCAACAAAAGAAACTAAGTGGGTGTGCATCCAACTCGCTTGCTCACGAAGACCTAGGGCATTTTGAGGAAGCCCATTATTGGAATATACAAGCCAAGTCCTATAATGAAAAATTTCCACTAGTATATGAAAGTGACAACATATGAGACTCTCTATCATGAAGATCATGGTGCTACTTTGAAGCACAAGTGTGGAAAAAAAGATAGTAGCATTGTCCCTTCTCTCTGTTTCTCTCATTTTATTTTATTTATTTTTCTTTTTCTCTTTTTTTTTTCTTTTCTCCTTTTTTTCTTTGGCCTTTCTTTTTTTTGGCCTTTTTTTCTTTTTCTTCTTTTTTTTTTTTTTTGTAAAGTCCGAAGTCTCATCCCGACTTGTGGGGGAATCATAGTCTTCATCATCCTTTCCTCACTAGGACAATGCTCTAATAATGAAGATCATCACACTTTTATGGATTTACAACTCAAGAATTACAACTCAAAGCTAGAACAAGATATGACTCTATATGAATGCCTCCGGCGGTGTACTGGGATATGCAATGAATCAAGAGCGACATGTATGAAAATTATGAAGGTGGCCTTGCCACAAATACAATGTCAACTACATGATCATGCAAAGAGCAATATGACAAAAGTAATGCGTGTCATATGAACGGAACGGTGGAAAGTTGCATGGCAATATATCTCGGAATGGCTATGGAAATGCCATAATAGGTAGGTATGGTGGCTATTTTGAGGAAGGTATATGGTGGGTGTATGATACCGGCGAAAGTTGCATGGCACAAGAGAGGCTAGCAATGGTGGAAGGGTGAGGTGCGTATAATCCATGGAATCAACATTAGTCAAAAGAACTCATGTACTTGTTGCAAAAATCTAGAAGTCATCAAAAACAAAAGCACTACGCGCATGCTCCTAGGGGGATAGATTGGTAGGAAAAGACCATCGCTCATCCCCGACCGCCACTCATAAGGAAGACAATCAATAAATAAAATTGTGCTCCAACTTCATCACAAAGCAGTTCACCATTCGCGCATGCTACGGGAATCACAAACCCCAAAACAAGTATTTTTCTGTTGGAAATATGCCCTAGAGGTAATAATAAAAGTGTTATTATTATATTTCTTTGTTCATGATAATAGTCTTTTATTCATGCTATAACTGTATTATCCGGAAATCGTAATACACGTGTGAATACATAGACCACAATATGTCCCTAGTAAGCCTCTAGTTGACTAGCTCGTTGTGATCAACAGATAGTCATGGTTTCCTGGCTATGGACATTGGATGTCGTTGATAACGAGATCACATCATTAGGAGAATGATGTGATGGACAAGACCCAATCCTAAGCATAGCACAAAGATCGTGTAGTTCGTTTGCTAGAGCTTTGCCAATGTCAAGTATCTCTTCCTTCGACCATGAGAGCGTGTAACTCCTGGATACCGTAGGAGTGCTTTGGGTGTATCAAACGTCACAACGTAACTGGGTGACTATAAAGGTGCACTACAGGTATCTCCGAAAGTATCTATTGTTTTATGCGGATCGAGACTGGGATTTGTCACTCCGTATGACGGAGAGGTATCTCTGGACCCACTCGGTAATGCATCATCATAATGAGCTCAAGGTGACCAAGGTGTTGGCCACGGGATCATGAATTACGGTACGAGTAAAGTGACTTGCCGGTAACGAGACTGAACAAGGTATTGGGATACTGACGATCGAGTCTCGGGCAAGTAACGTACCGATTGACAAAGGGAATTGTATACAGGGTTTGATCGAATCCTCGACATCATGGTTCAACCGATGTAATCATCAAGGAGCATGTGGGAGCCAACATGGGTATCCAGACCCCGCTGTTGGTTATTGCCCGAGAATCGTCTCGGTCATGTCTGCATGTCTCCCGAACCCGTAGGGTCTACACACTTAAGGTTCGGTGACGCTAGGGTTGTTAGGAAGACTAGTATGTGACTACCGAATGTTGTTCAGAGTCCCGGATGAGATCCCGGACGTCATGAGGAGTTCCGGAATAGTCCGGAGGTAAAGTTTTATATATGGGAAGTTGTTAAACGGGCACCGGAAAGTTTCGGGGTCATACCTGTATTGTACCGGGACCACCGGAGAGGTTCCGGGGGTCCACCGGGAGGGACCACCCCTCTCGGGGGGCCACTTGGGCTGCGTAGGGATAGCAGCCAGCCCCTAGTGGGCTTGGCGCCCCCCCCTTGGGCCCATGCGCCTAGGGTTGGGGGGGGGACCCTAAAGGGGGCGCACCCCCCTTGCTTGGGGGGCAAGCCCCCACCCCTTGGCCGCCGCCCCCCCTAGGGTTTTCCCTAGAGGGCCGGCCCCCCTTGCTCTTTCCCCTATATATAGAGGGGTGAGGGGAGGGCTGCAATACACCACAAGCCAAGGCGCAGCCCCTCCCCTCCCCAACACCTCTCCTCCTCCGTACGTGCTTGGCGAAGCCCTGTCGGAGTACTGCTGCACCAACTACACCACGCCGCCGTGCTGCCGTTGGAGCAATCTTCCTCAACCTCTCCTTCCCCCTTGCTGGATCAAGAAGGAGGAGACGTCCCTGTCCCGTACGTGTGGTGAACGCGGAGGTGCTGTCCGTTCAGCACTTGGACATCGGTGATCCGAATCACGTTCGAGTATGACTCCATCATCACCATCCCCTTGGCAAGCTTCCGCTCGTGATCTACAAGTGGTATGTAGATGCAAACTCACTCCCTTGACTCGTTGCTTAGATGAACTCATAGATGGATCTTGGTGAAACCGTAGGAAAAATTTTAATTTTCTGCAACGTTCCCCAACAGTGGTATCAGAGCTAGGTCTATGCGTAGTTCTCTTTGCACGAGTAGAACACAATTTTGTTGTGGGCGTGGATCTTGTCATCTTACTTGCCTCTACTAGTCCTTTCTTGCTTCGGCGGTATTGTGGGATGAAGCGGCCCGGACCAACCTTACACGTACGCTTACGTGAGACCGGTTCCACCGACTAACATGCACTAGTTGCATAAGGTGGCTGGCGGGTGTCTGTCTCTCCCACTTTAGTTGGAGCGGATTCGATGAAAAGGGCCCTTATGAAGGGTAAATAGAAGTTAACAAAATCACGTTGTGGTTATTCATAGGTAAGAAAACGTTCTTGCTAGAACCCAATTGCAGCCACGTAAAAGATGCAACAACAATTAGAGGACGTCTAACTTGTTTTTGCAGCGATTGATCATGTGATGTGATATGGCCAGAAGTTGTGATGAATAATGAATTGTGATGTATGAGATCATGTTCTTGTAATAGGATTCACGACTTGCATGTCGATGAGTATGACAACCGGCAGGAGCCATAGGAGTTGTCTTTATTTTTGTATGACCTGCATTAAAGAACGCCATGTAACTTACTTTACTTTATTGCTAAACGCGTTAGTCATAGAAGTAGAAGTAGCGTTGGCGTGACAACTTCATGAAGACACGATGATGGAGATCATGATGATGGAGATCATGGTGTCAAGCCGGTGACAAGATGATCATGGAGCCCCGAAGATGGAGATCAATGGAGCTATATGATATTGGCCATATCATGTCACAACTATATAATTGCATGTGATGTTTATTATGTTTATGCATCTTGTTTACTTAGGACGACGGTAGTAAATAAGATGATCCCTTACAAAAATTTCAAGAAGTGTTCTCCCCTAACTGTGCACCGTTGCTACAGTTCGTCGCTTCTAAGCACCACGTGATGATCGGGTGTGATGGATTCTTACGTTCACATACAACGGGTGTAAGACAGTTTTACACAGCGAAAACACTTAGGGTTAACTTGACGAGCCTAGCATGTGCAGACATGGCCTCGGAACACGGAGACCGAAAGGTCGAACACGAGTCGTATGGAAGATACGATCAACATGAGAATGTTCACCGACGATGACTAGTCCGTCTCACGTGATGATCGGACACGGGCTAGTCGACTCGGATTGTGTAACACTTAGATGACTAAAGGGATGTCTAATCTGAGTGGGAGTTCATAATTTGATTAGAACTTAATTATCATGAACTTAGTCTAAAACCTTTGCAAATATGTCTTGTAGATCAAATGGCCAACGCTCATGTCAACATGAACTTCAATGCGTTCCTAGAGAAAACCAAGCTGAAAGATGATGGCAGCAACTATACGGACTGGATCCGGAACCTGAGGATCATCCTCATAGCTGCCAGGAAACAATATGTCCTAGAAGGACCGCTAGGTGACGCTCCCGTCCCAGAGAGCCAAGACATTATGAATGCTTGGCAGTCTCGTGCTGATGATTACTCCCTCGTTCAGTGCGGCATGCTTTACAGCTTAGAACCCGGGCTCCAAAAACGTTTTGAGCATCACGGAGCATATGAGATGTTCGAAGAGCTGAAACTAGTTTTTCAAGCTCACGCCCGGGTCGAGAGATATGACATCTCCGACAAGTTCTATAGTTGTAAGATGGAGGAAAATAGTTCTGTCAGTGAGCACATACTCAAGATGTCTGGGTTGCACAACCGTATGACCCAGCTGAATATTAACCTCCCTGATGAGGCAGTCATTGACAGAATCCTTCAGTCGCTCCCACCAAGCTACAAGAGCTTTATGATGAACAACAACATGCAGGGGATGGAAAAGACCATTCCTGAAGTGTTCTCGATGCTGAAGTCAGCAGAGGCTGAAATCAAGAAAGAACATCAAGTGTTGATGGTCAATAAGACCACTAAGTTCAAGAAGGGCAAGGGTAAGAAGAACTTCAAGAAGGACGGCAAGGAGGTTGCCGCGCCTGGTAAGCCAGTTACCGGGAAGAAGTCAAAGAATGGACCCAAGCCTGAGACTGAGTGCTTTTATTGCAAGGGGAAGGGTCACTGGAAGCGGAACTGCCCCAAATACTTAGCGGATAAGAAGGCCGGCAACACCAAAGGTATATTTGATATACATGTAATTGATGTGTACCTTACCAGTACTCGTAGTAACTCCTGGGTATTTGATACCGGTGCCGTTGCTCATATTTGTAACTCACAGCAGGAGCTGCGGAATAAACGGAGACTGGCGAAGGACGAGGTGACAATGCGCGTCAGGAATGGTTCCAGAGTCGATGTGATCGCCGTCGGCACGCTGCCTCTACATTTACCTACGGGATTAGTTTTGAACCTTAATAATTGTTATTTAGTGCCAAGTTTGAGCATGAACATTGTATCTGGATCTCGTTTAATACGAGATGGCTACTCATTTAAGTCCGAGAATAATGGTTGTTCGATTTATATGAGAGATATGTTTTATGGTCATGCTCCGATGGTCAATGGTTTATTCTTAATGAATCTCGAGCGTAATATTACACATGTTCATAGTGTAGATGCCAAAAGATGTAAAGTTGATAACGATAGTCCCACATACTTGTGGCACTGCCGCCTTGGTCACATTGGTGTCAAGCGCATGAAGAAGCTCCATGCTGATGGACTTTTGGAGTCTCTTGATTATGAATCGTTTGACACATGCGAACCATGCCTCTTGGGCAAAATGACCAAGACTCCGTTCTCCGGAACAATGGAGCGAGCAACCAACTTGTTGGAAATCATACATACCGATGTGTGCGGTCCAATGAGCGTTGAGGCTCGCGGAGGATATCGTTATGTTCTCACTCTCACTGATGACTTAAGTAGATATGGGTATGTCTACTTAATGAAACACAAGTCTGAGACCTTTGAAAAGTTCAAGGAATTTCAGAATGAGGTGGAGAATCAATGTGACCGAAAGATAAAGTTCCTACGATCAGATCGTGGAGGAGAATATTTAAGTCACGAATTTGGCACACACTTAAGGAAATGTGGAATCGTTTCACAACTCACGCCGCCTGGAACACCTCAGCGAAACGGTGTGTCCGAACGTCGTAATCGCACTCTATTGGATATGGTGCGGTCTATGATGTCTCTTACCGATTTACCGCTATCATTTTGGGTATACGCTCTAGAGACAGCTACATTCACTTTAAATAGGGCACCGTCTAAATCCGTTGAGACGACACCGTATGAATTATGGTTTGGGAAGAAACCTAAGCTGTCGTTTCTAAAAGTTTGGGGATGCGATGCTTATGTCAAGAAACTTCAACCTGAAAAGCTCGAACCCAAGTCGGAAAAATGCGTCTTCATAGGATACCCTAAGGAAACTGTAGGGTATACCTTCTACTTAAGATCCGAGGGCAAGATCTTTGTTGCCAAGAACGGATGCTTTCTGGAAAAAGAGTTTCTCTCGAAAGAAGTAAGTGGGAGGAAAGTAGAACTCGATGAAGTACTGCCTCTCGAACGGGAAAGTGGTGCAGCTCAGGAAAATGTTCCTGTGATGCCCACACCAATCAAAGAGGAAAACAATGATGATGACCAAGGTACTTCAGATCAAGTTGCTACTGAACTTCGTAGGTCCACAAGGACACGTTCCGCACCAGAGTGGTACGGCAACCCCGTCCTGGAAATCATGTTGTTAGACAACAATGAACCTTCGAACTATGAAGAAGCAATGGCGGGCCCAGATTCCAACAAATGGCTAGAAGCCATGAAATCCGAGATAGAATCCATGTATGAAAACAAAGTATGGACTTTGACTGACTTGCCCGATGATCGGCGAGCGATAGAAAACAAATGGATCTTTAAGAAGAAGACGGACGCGGATGGTAATGTCACCATCTATAAAGCTCGACTTGTCGCTAAGGGTTATCGACAAGTTCAAGGGATTGACTACGACGAGACATTCTCTCCTGTAGCGAAGCTTAAGTCCGTCCGAATCATGTTAGCAATTGCCGCATACTATGATTATGAGATATGGCAGATGGACGTCAAAACGGCATTCCTTAACGGGCATCTTAAGGAAGAGCTGTATATGATGCAACCAGAAGGTTTTGTCGATCCTAAGAACGCTAACAAAGTATGCAAGCTCCAGCGATCCATTTATGGCTGGTGCAAGCATCTCGGAGTTGGAATATTCGCTTTGATGAGATGATCAAAGCGTTTGGGTTTATGCAGACTTATGGAGAAGCCTGCGTTTACAAGAAAGTGAGTGGGAGCTCTGTAGCATTTCTCATATTATATGTAGATGACATACTCTTGATAGGAAATAATATAGAATTTCTGGACAACATTAAGGCCTACTTGAATAAGTGTTTTTCAATGAAGGACCTGGGAGAAGCTGCTTATATATTAGGCATCAAGATCTATAGAGATAGATCGAGACGCCTCATAGGTCTTTCACAAAGCACATACCTTGATAAGATTTTGAAAAAGTTCAAAATGGATGAGTCCAAGAAAGGGTTCTTGCCTGTGTTACAAGGTGTGAGATTGAGCTCGACTCAGTCACCGACCACGGCAAAAGATAAAGAAGTGATGAGTGTCATCCCCTATGCTTCAGCCATAGGATCTATTATGTATGCCATGCTGTGTACCAGACCTGATGTAAACCTTGCCATAAGTTTGGTAGCAAGATACCAAAGTAATCCCGGCAAGGAACACTGGACAGTGGTCAAGAATATCCTGAAGTACCTGAAAAGGACAAAGGACATGTTTCTCGTTTATGGAGGAGACGAAGAGCTCGTCGTAAAGGGTTACGTCGATGCTAGCTTCGACTCAGATCCGGATGACTCTAAGTCGCAAACCGGATACGTGTATATGTTGAATGGTGGAGCAGTAAGCTGGTGCAGCTGCAAGCAGAGCGTCGTGGCGGGATCTACGTGTGAAGCAGAGTACATGGCAGCCTCGGAGGCAACGCATGAAGCGATTTGGGTGAAGGAGTTCATCACCGACCTAGGAGTCATACCCAATGCGTCGGGGCCAATCAAACTCTTCTGTGACAACACTGGAGCTATTGCCCTTGCTAAGGAGCCCAGGTTTCACAAGAAGACCAGGCACATCAAGCGTCGTTTCAACTCCATCAGTGAAAATGTTCAAGATGGAGACATAGAAATTTGCAAAGTACATACGGATCTGAATGTCACAGATCCGTTGACTAAACCTCTCTCGCGAGCAAAACATGATCAACACCAGAACTCTATGGGTGTTCGATTCATCACAATGTAACTAGATTAGTGACTCTAGTGCAAGTGGGAGACTGTTGGAAATATGCCCTAGAGGCAATAATAAAAGTGTTATTATTATATTTCTTTGTTCATGATAATAGTCTTTTATTCATGCTATAACTGTATTATCCGGAAATCGTAATACACGTGTGAATACATAGACCACAATATGTCCCTAGTAAGCCTCTAGTTGACTAGCTCGTTGTGATCAACAGATAGTCATGGTTTCCTGGCTATGGACATTGGATGTCGTTGATAACGGGATCACATCATTAGGAGAATGATGTGATGGACAAGACCCAATCCTAAGCATAGCACAAAGATCGTGTAGTTCGTTTGCTAGAGCTTTGCCAATGTCAAGTATCTCTTCCTTCGACCATGAGAGCGTGTAACTCCTGGATACCGTAGGAGTGCTTTGGGTGTATCAAATGTCACAACGTAACTGGGTGACTATAAAGGTGCACTACAGGTATCTCCGAAAGTATCTATTGTTTTATGCGGATCGAGACTGGGATTTGTCACTCCATATGACGGAGAGGTATCTCTGGGCCCACTCGGTAATGCATCATCATAATGAGCTCAAGGTGACCAAGGTGTTGGCCACGGGATCATGCATTACGGTACGAGTAAAGTGACTTGCCGGTAACGAGACTGAACAAGGTATTGGGATACCGACGATCGAGTCTCGGGCAAGTAACGTACCGATTGACAAAGGGAATTGTATACAGGGTTTGATCGAATCCTCGACATCATGGTTCAACCGATGTAATCATCGAGGAGCATGTGGGAGCCAACATGGGTATCCAGACCCCGCTGTTGGTTATTGCCCGAGAATCGTCTCGGTCATGTCTGCATGTCTCCCGAACCCGTAGGGTCTACACACTTAAGGTTCGGTGACGCTAGGGTTGTTAGGAAGACTAGTATGTGACTACCGAATGTTGTTCGGAGTCCCGGATGAGATCCCGGACGTCACGAGGAGTTCCAGAATAGTCCGGAGGTAAAGTTTTATATATGGGAAGTTGTTAAACGGGCACCGGAAAGTTTCGGGGTCATACCGGTATTGTACTGGGACCACCGGAGAGGTTCCGGGGGTCACCGGGAGGGACCACCCTCTCGAGGGGCCACTTGGGCTGCGTAGGGATAGCAGCCAGCCCTAGTGGGCTTGGCGTGCCCCCCCTTGGGCCCATGCGCCTAGGGTTGGGGGGGGAAACCCTAAAGGGGGCGCACCCCCTTGCTTGGGGGGCAAGCCCCCCACCCTTGGCCGCCGGCCCCCCTAGGGTTTTCCCTAGAGGGCCGGCCCCCCTTGCCCTTTCCCCTATATATAGAGGGTGAGGGAGGGCTGCAATACACCACAAGCCAAGGCGCAGCACCTCCCCTCCCAACACCTCTCCTCCTCCGTACGTGCTTGGCGAAGCCCTGTCGGAGTACTGCTGCACCAACTACACCACGCCGTCGTGCTGCCGTTGGAGCAATCTTCCTCAACCTCTCCTTCCCCCTTGCTGGATCAAGAAGGAGGAGACATCCCCGTCCCGTACGTGTGTTGAACGCGGAGGTGCTGTCCGTTCAGCACTTGGACATCGGTGATCCGAATCACGTTCGAGTACGACTCCATCATCACCATCCCCTTGGCAAGCTTCCGCTCGTGATCTACAAGTGGTATGTAGATGCAAACTCACTCCCTTGACTCGTTGCTTAGATGAACTCATAGATGGATCTTGGTGAAACCGTAGGAAAATTTTTAATTTTCTGCAACGTTCCCCAACATTTTCATGATCACCTCAACTAGCATGACTCTAATATCACTACCTCCATATCTCAAAACAATTATCAAGCATCAAATTGATCATAGCATCCAATTCCTTTCTATGATAGTTTTTATTATACCCAACTTGGATGCTCATCATTCTAGGACCAACTTTGTAACCATAGCAAATACCATGTTGTTCTAAAAGACTCTCAAAAAGATATAAGTGAAGAATGAGAGACTAGCAATTTCTTCAAAATTAATTCACCACCATGCTCTAAAAATATAAGTGAAGCACTAGAGCAAAAACTATCAAGCTCAAAAGATATAAGTGAAGCACATAGAGTATTCTAGCAAATTCTAAGCAAGTATGCTTCTCCCAAAAGGTGTGTACAGCAAGGATGATTGTGGTAAACTAAAAAGCAAAGACTAATATACACGACGCTCCAAGCAAAACACATATCATGTGGCGAATAAAAATATAGCTCCAAGTAAAGTTACCAATGAACGAAGACGAAAGAGGGGATGCCTTCCCGGGGCACCTCAAGCTTAGGCTTTTGGCTATCCTTGAATATCTTGGGGTGCCATGGGCATCCCCAAGCTTAGGCTCTTTGTAACGCCCCGGATACAACTTTCCATATTCATAACTCCAACTCTTGCCTTTTCCGGAGATGCGATTTGTTATTTCCCGTCGTGGTAGGGTTTTTGTCTTTTGTTTTGCATTTTGTTCATGTCTTGCATTTCATCATTGCATCATCCGCATTGCATCCATATGTTTTCATAAAACTTGCATCCGTTTGTAGTTGCCGCGTTCTCCCTTGCCTTCGTTATCCCTTTCGAGACCAACCGTTCATTTGTTGTCCAGCCGTTTGAGCCTCTCTGCACAGCCACCAACCATCTCTGCAACCTAGTCCGAAAACTTCTCCCGGACCCGACTCGGGCTGTCATGACCAATGGGTCCGGATGATCCCCAAACATCTATAAAACATCTCGGTTTTCTTATTTGGACTCTCCTTGGCTATTTTTCTCAACCGTCCGATCCCGATCCAATGAATAAAAAAACCCTTCTTTCCTTATTCCCTTATATAGTCTACCTAGTCCATTTTGACCCAACCCTAAAATCCAGGGGATTTGTCCCTGTCGCAGCCGCCAGTCCTCTTCCACCTCGGGATCCCTCCCGATCCACTCCACCCAACTAGCTCGCGGACGCGTCCACAACAGCAGCACCACAGCGCCCGATCTCACTGCTCCCCTTGCCTCCTCTGTTCCCCACCGAGCGAATACCCCGCGCCCATCCTCTGGTTCTCGATCCAGGTGCCCCCGCCTCTGCAGCGAGCGCCCGAGTTCCTTCCCGACGACCGCCGCTGCCATGTTGGAGCCCCTGCTGCGCCTTGCTTTGATGAGCCGTTGTTCCTCGCCTCCCTCTGCTCCCTTCTGTTGGGGAACATAGTAATTTCAAAAAAATTCCTACGCACACGCAAGATCATGGTGATGGCATAGCAACGAGAGGGGAGAGTATTGTCCATGTACCCTCGTAGACCGTAAGCGGAAGCGTTATGACAACGCGGTTGATGTAGTCGTATGTCTTCACGATCCGACCAATCCAAGCACCGAACGTATGGCACCTCCGTGTTCAGCACACGTTCAGCTCGATGACGTTCCCCGGGCTCCGATCCAGCAAAGCGTCGGGGATGAGTTCCGTCAGCACGACGGCGTGGTGACGATGATGATGTTCTACCAGCGCAGGGCTTCACCTAAACTCCACGATGATATGACCGAGGTGGAATATGGTGGAGGGGGGCACCGCACACGGCTAAGGAACGATCCGTAGATCAACTTGTGTGTTGTACATAGAGGTGCCCCCCTGCCCCCGTATATAAAGGAGCAAGGGGGAAGGGGCGGCCGGCCTAGGAGGGGCGCGCCAAGGGGAGTCCTACTCCCATCGGGAGTAGGACTCCCTCCTTCCTTGTTGGAGTAGGAGAAGGGGGAAAGAGGGGGAGAGGAAGAAGCTGTGGCCCTTGTCCAATTCGGACCAGAGGGGGGGCGCATGCCTCCTTCCTTTTGGCCTCTCTCCTCTATTTCCGTATGGCCCAATAAGGCCCATATACTCCCCGGCGAATTCCCGTAACTCTCCGGTACTCCGAAAAATACCCGAATCACTCGGAACCTTTCCAAACTCCGAATATAGTCGTCCAATATATCGATCTTTACGTCTCGACCATTTCGAGACTCCTCGTCATGTCCCCGATCTCATCCGGGACTCCGAACTCCTTCGGTACATCAAAACTCATAAACTCATAATATAACTGTCATCGAAACCTTAAGCGTGCAGACCGTACGAGTTCGAGAACTATGTAGACATGACCTAGAACTATTATTGATCAATAACCAATAGCGGAACCTGGATGCCCATATTGGCTCCTACATATTCTACGAAGATCTTTATCGGTCAAACCGCATAACAACATACGTTGTTCCCTTTGTCATCGGTATGTTACTTGCCCGAGATTCGATCGTCGGTATCCAATACCTAGTTCAATCTCGTTACCGGCAAGTCTCTTTACTCGTTACGTAATGCATCATTCCTTAACTAACTCATTAGCTACATTGCTTGCAAGGCTTATAGTGATGTGCATTACCGAGAGGGCCCAGAGATACCTCTCCGACAATCGGAGTGACAAAACCTAATCTCGAAATACGCCAACCCAACATGTACCTTTGGAGACACCTGTAGTACTCCTTTATAATCACCCAGTTACGTTGTGACGTTTGGTAGCACCCAAAGTGTTCCTCCGGTAAACGGGAGTTGCATAATCTCATAGTTACAGGAACATGTATAAGTCATGAAGAAAGCAATAGCAACATACTAAACGATCAAGTGCTAGGCTAACGGAATGGGTCAAGTCAATCACATCATTCTCCTAATGATGTGATCCCGTTAATCAAATGACAACTCATGTCTATGGTTAGGAAACATAACCATCTTTGATTAACGAGCTAGTCAAGTAGAGGCATACTAGTGACACTATGTTTGTCTATGTATTCACACATGTATTATGTTTCCGGTTAATACAATTCTAGCATGAATAATAAACATTTATCATGAAATAAGGAAATAAATAATAACTTTATTATTGCCTCTAGGGCATATTTCCTTCAGTCTCCCACTTGCACTAGAGTCAATAATCTAGTTCACATCGCCATGTGATTTAACACCAATATTCATATCTGTATATGATTAACACCCATAATTCACATCGTCATGTGACCAACACCCAAAGGGTTTACTAGAGTCAATAATCTAGTTCACATCGCTATGTGACTAACACCCAAAGAGTACTAAGGTGTGATCATGTTTTGCTCGTGAGAGAAGCTTAGTCAACGGGTCTGTCACATTCAGAGCCGTATGTATTTTGCAAATATTCTATGTCTACAATGCTCTGCACGGAGCTACTCTAGCTAATTGCTCCCACTTTCAATATGTATCCAGATTAAGACTTAGAGTCATCTGGATCAGTGCCAAAACTTGTATCGACGTAACCCTTTACGACGAACCTTTCTGTCACCTCCATAATTGAGAAACATATCCTTATTCCACTAAGGATAATTTTGACCAATGTCCAGTGATCTACTCCTAGATCACTATTGTACTCCCTTGCCAAACCAGGGCAGAGTATACAATAGGTCTGGTCCATAGCATGGCATACTTTTATAGAACCTATGACTGAGGCATAGGGAATGACTTTCATTCTCTTTCTATTTTCTGCCGTGGTCGGGATTTGAGTCTTACTCAATTTCACACCTTTGCAACACAGGCAAGAACTTTTCTTTGACTGTTCCATTTTGAACTACTTCAAAATCTTGACAAGGTATGTACTTATTGAAAAACTTATCAAGCGTCTTGATCTATCTCAATAGATCTTGATGCTCAATATGTAAGTAGCTTTACTGAGGTCTTTCTTTTAAAGAACTCCTTTCAAACACTCCTTTATGCTTTGCAGAATAATTCTACATTATTTCCGATCAACAATATGTCATTCACATATACTTATCAGAAATGCTGTAGTGCTCCCACTCACTTTCTTGTAAATACAGGCTTCACCGTAAGTCTGTACAAAACTATATGCTTTGATCAACTCATCAAAGCGTATATTCCAACTCCGAGATGCTTGCACCAGTCCATAGATGGATCGCTGGAGCATGCACATTTTGTTAGCACCTTTAGGATTGACAAAACCTTCTGGTTGCATCATATACAACTCTTCTTTAAGAAAACCATTAAGGAATGCAGTTTTGACATCCATTTGCCAGATTTCATAAAATGTGGCAATTGCTAACATGATTCGGACAGACTTAAGCATCACTACAGTTGAGAAAATCTCATTGTAGTCAACACCTTGAACTTGTCAAAAACCTTTTTGCGACAAGTCGAGCTTTGTAGATAGTAACACTACTATCAATGTCCGTCTTCCTCTTGAAGATCCATTTATTTTCTATGGCTTGCCGATCATTGGGCAAGTCCACCAAAGTCCACACTTTGTTCTCATACATGGATCCTATCTCAGATTTCATGGCCTCCAGCCATTTTGCGGAATCTGGGCTCATCATCGCTTCCTCATAGTTCGTAGGTTTATCATGGTCTAGTAACATGACTTTCAGAACAGGATTACCGTACCACTCTGGTGCGGACCGTACTCTGGAAGACCTATGAGGTTCTATAGCAACTTGATCAGAAGTTTCATGATCATCATCATTAGTTTCCTCACTAATTGGTGTAGGAATCACTGGAACTGATTTCAGTGATGAACTATTTTCCAATTCAGGAGAAGGTACAATTACCTTATCAAGTTCTACTTTCCTCCCACTCACTTCTTTCGAGAGAAACTCCTTCTCTAGAAAGGATCCATTTTAGCAACGAATAACTTGCCTTCGGATCTGTGATAGAAGGTGTACCCAACAGTTTCCTTTGGGTATTCTATGAAGACGCACTTCTCCGATTTGGGTTTGAGCTTATCAGGATGAAACTTTTTCACATAAGCATCGTAGCCCCAAACTTTAAGAAACGACAACTTGGGTTTCTTGCTAAACCACAGTTCATATGGTGTCGTCTCAACGGATTTAGATGGTGCCCTTTTAACGTGAATGCAGCTGTCTCTAATGCATAACCCCAAAACGACAATGGTAAATCAATAAGAGACATCATAGATCGCACCATATCCAATAAAGTGCGGTTACGACGTTCGGACACACCATAACGTTGTGGTGTTCCAGGTGGCGTGAGCTGTGAAACTATTCCACATTGTTTTAATTGAAGACCAAACTCGTAACTCAAATATTCATCTCCACGATCAGATCGCAGAAACTTTATTTTCTTGTTACGATGATTTTCCACTTCACTCTGAAATTCTTTGAACCTTTCAACTATTTCAGACTTATGTTTCATCAAGTAGATATACCCATATCTGCTCAAATCATCTGTGAAGGTCAGAAAATAACGATACTTGCCACGAGCCTTAATACTCATTGGTCTGCATACATCAGTATGTATTATTTCCAACAAGTCAGTAGCTCGTTCCATTGTTCCGAAGAACGGAGTTTTAGTCATCTTGCCCAAAAGGCACGGTTCGCAAGCATCAAATGATTCATAACCAAGTGATTCCGAAAATCCATCTTTATGGAGTTTCTTCATGCGCTTTACACCGATATGACCCAAACGGCAGTGCCACAAATAAGTTGCACTATCATTATTAACTTTGCATCTTTTGGCATCAATATTATGAATATGTGTATCACTACGATCGAGATCCAACAAACTATTTTCATTGGGTGTATGACCATTGAAGGTTTTATTCATGTAAACAGAACAACAATTATTCTCGGACTTTAAATGAATAACCGTATTGCAATAAACATGATCAAATCATATTCATGCTCAACGCAAACGCTAAATAACATTTATTTAGGTTTAACACTAATCCCGAAAGTATAGGGAGTGTGCGATGATGATCATATCAATCTTGGAACTACTTCCAACACTCATCGTCACTTCCCCTTCAACTAGTCTCTGTTTATTCTGTAACTCCTGTTTCGAGTTACTAATCTTAGCAACCGAACAAGTATCAAATACTCAAGGGCTACTATAAACACTAGTAAGGCACACATTAATAACATGTATATCAAATATACCCTTGTTCACTTTGCCATCCTTCTTATCCACCAAATATTCAGGGCATTTCCGCTTCCAGTGACCATTTCCTTTGCAGTGTAACCACTCAGTTTCAGGCTTTGGTCCAGCTTTGGTCTTCTTCACGGGAGTGACAACTTGTTTGCCATTCTACTTGAAGTTTCCCTTTCTTTCCCTTTGCCCTTTTCTTGAAACTAGTGGTCTTGTCAATCATCAACACTTGATGCTCTTTCTTGATTTCTACCTTCGTCGATTTCAACATCACGAAGAGCTCGGGAATCGTTTTCGTCATCCCTTGCATACTATAGTTCATCACGAAGTTCTAGTAACTTAGTGATGGTGACTAGAGAATTCTGTCAATCACTATCTTATCTGGAAGATTAACTCCCACTTGATTCAAGCGATTGAAGTACCCAGACAATCTGAGCACATGCTCACTAGTTGAGCGATTCTCCTCCATCTTTTAGCTATAGAACTTGTTGGAGACTTCATATCTCTCAACTCGGGTATTTGCTTGAAATATTAACTTCAATTCCTGGAACATCTCATATGGTCCATGACGTTCAAAACGTCTTTGAAGTCCCGATTCTAAGCCGTTAAGCATGGTGCACTAAACTATCAAGTAGTCATCATATTGAGCTAGCCAAACGTTCATAACGTCTGCATCTGCTCCTGCAATAGGTCTGTCACCTAGCGGTGCATTAAGGACATAATTCTTCTGTGCAGCAATGAGGATAAACCTCAGATCACGGATCAAATCCGCATCATTGCTACTAACATTTTTCAACACAATTTTCTCTAGGAACATATCAAAATAAACATATGAAAGCAACAACGCGAGCTATTGATCTACAACATAATTTGCAAAATACTACCAGGACTAAGTTCATGATAAATTTAAGTTCAATTAATCATATTACTTAAGAACTCCCACTTAGATAGACATCCCTCTAATCCTCTAAGTGATTACGTGATCCATATCAACTACACCATGTCCGATCGTCACGTGAGATGGAGTAGTTTCAACGGTGAACATCAATATGTTGATCATATCTACTATATGATTCACGCTCGACCTTTCGGTCTCCGTGTTCCGAGGCCATATCTGTATATGCTAGGCTCGTCAAGTTTAACCTGAGTATTCTGCGTGTGCAAAACTGGCTTGCACCCGTTGTAGATGGACGTAGAGCTTATCACACCCGATCATCACGTGGTGTCTGGGCACGACGAACTTTGGCAACGGTGCATACTCAGGGAGAACACTTCTTGATAATTTTAGTGAGAGATCATCTTAAAATGCTACCGTCAATCAAAGCAAGATAAGATGCATAAAGGATAAACATCACATGCAATCAATATAAGTGATATGATATGGCCATCATCATCTTGTGCTTGTGATCTCCATCTCCGAAGCACCGTCGTGATCACCATCGTCACCGGCGCGACACCTTGATCTCCATCGTAGCATCGTTGTCGTTACGCCATCTATTGCTTCTACGACTATCGCTACCGCTTAGTGATAAAGTAAAGCAATTACAGGGCGTTTACATTTCATACAATAAAGCGACAACCATATGGCTCCTGCCAGTTGCCGATAACTTCGGTTACAAAACATGATCATCTCATACAATAAAATATAGCATCACGTCTTGACCATATCACATCACAACATGCCCTACAAAAACAAGTTAGACGTCCTCTACTTTGTTGTTGCAAGTTTTACGTGGCTGCTACGGGCTTAGCAAGAACCGTTCTTACCTACGCATCAAAACCACAACGATAGTTCGTCAAGTTAGTGCTGTTTTAACCTTCGCAAGGACCAGGCATAGCCACACACGATTCAGCTAAAGTGAGAGAGACAGACACCCGCCAGCCACCTTTAAGCACGAGTGCTCGTAACGGTGAAACCAGTCTCGCGTAAGCGTACGCGTAATGTTGGTCCGGGCCGCTTCATCTCACAATACCGCCGAACCAAAGTATGACATGCTGGTAAGCAGTATGACTTGTATCACCCACAACTCGCTTGTGTTCTGCTCGTGCATATGACATCTACGCATAAAACCTGGCTCGGATACCACTGTTGGGGAACGTAGTAATTTCAAAAAAATTCCTACGCACACGCAAGATCATGGTGATGGCATATCAACGAGAGGGGAGAGTATTGTCCACGTACCCTCGTAGACCATAAGCGGAAGCGTTATGACAACGCGGTTGATGTAGTCGTATGTCTTCACGATCCGACCGATCCAAGCACCGAACGTATGGCACCTCCGTGTTCAGCACACGTTCAGCTCGATGACGTTCCCCGGGCTCCGTTCCAGCAAAGCGTCAGGGATGAGTTCCGTCAGCACGACGGCGTGGTGACGATGATGATGTTCTACCGGCGCAGGGCTTCGCCTAAACTCCGCGACGATATGACTGAGGTGGAATATGGTGGAGGGGGGCACCGCACACGGCTAAGGAACGATCCATAGATCAACTTGTGTGTTGTGCCTAGAGGTGCCCCCTGCCCCCGTATATAAAGGAGCAAGGGGGAGGGGGCGGCCGGCCTAGGAGGGGCGCGCCAAGGGGAGTCCTACTCCCACCGGGAGTAGGACTCCCTCCTTCCTTGTTGGAGTAGGAGAAGGGGGAAAGAGGGGGAGAGGAAGAAGCTGCGCCCCTTGTCCAATTCGGACCAGAGGGGGGGGGGCGCAGGCCTCCTTCCTTTTGGCCTCTCTCCTCTATTCCCGTATGGCCCAATAAGGCCCATATACTCCCCGGCGAATTCCCGTAACTCTCCGGTACTCCGAAAAATACCCGAATCACTCGGAACCTTTCCGAACTCCGAATATAGTCGTCCAATATATCGATCTTTACGTCTCGACCATTTCGAGACTCCTCGTCATGTCCCCGATCTAATCCGGGACTCCGAACTCCTTCGGTGCATCAAAACTCATAAACTCATAATATAACTGTCATCGAAACCTTAAGCGTGCGGACCCTACGGGTTCGAGAACTATGTAGACATGACCTAGAACTATTCTTGGTCAATAACCAATAGCGGAACCTGGATGCCCATATTGGCTCCTACATATTCTACGAAGATCTTTATCGGTCAAACCGCATAACAACACACTTTGTTCCCTTTGTCATCGGTATATTATTTGCCCGAGATTCGATCATCGGTATCCAATACCTAGTTCAATCTCGTTACTGGCAAGTCTCTTTACTCGTTACGTAATGCATCATTCCGTAACTAACTCATTAGCTACATTGCTTGCAAGGCTTATAGTGATGTGCATTACCGAGAGGGCCCAGAGATACCTCTCCGACAATCGGAGAGACAAAACCTAATCTCGAAATACGCCAACCCAACATGTACCTTTGGAGACACCTGTAGTACTCCTTTATAATCACCCAGTTACATTGTGACGTTTGGTAGCACCCAAAGTGTTCCTCCGGTAAACGGGAGTTGCATAATCTCATAGTTACAGGAACATGTATAAGTCATGAAGAAAGCAATAGCAACATACTAAACAATCAAGTGCTAAGCTAACGGAATGGGTCAAGTCAATCACATCATTCTCCTAATGATGTGATCCCATTAATCAAATGACAACTCTTTTGTCCATGGCTAGGAAACATAACCATCTTTGATAAACGAGCTAGTCAAGTAGAGGCATACTAGTGACACTATGTTTGTCTATGTATTCACACATGTATTATGTTTCCGGTTAATACAATTCTAGCATGAATAATAAACATTTATCATGAAATAAGGAAATAAATAATAACTTTATTATTGCCTCTAGGGCATATTTCCTTCACCTTCTCCTTCCATTTCTTCCTCTCACCCCTCTGGTTTCTCTCTACTTTGCAGCGCCATGGCGTCCCCCTTGGAGCTCCAAGCCGAAGCCTTCCTGCAGCCTCCTGTCCGCGCTGAACCTCTGACTGTCGGCGCGCCTTCCTCGCCATGACCCTCCTCCGGCCTCGTCCCCGCCTCCAGGTCGCCGCGCCTCCACCCGCCGTCATCTTCTTCCCGGAGCGCCTCCCCGCCATGGCCGCCCGAACCTGAAGCCTGCCTCGTTCCACGCCTCGCCTCTGGTCAGATCGGCTCCCTAGGGCCAGATCCGCATGTCCGCTCCAGCCCTACCATTGCCGCTCCACGCCCCAAGTCCCTTGCCTCGCCGCCCCTTCGCCCGCTCGTCGGAACTCTGCTCCAGGCGCCGCCCGCAGCTCGCTGCATCGAACAGGAGAACGAGTGCACGAGCAGCGCTCGCGTTGACCGCGTCGCCAGGCCCAGCAGCCCCCCTGCCGGCCTCATCTCTCCATCCGACTGGGCCTCAGCCCATGGTGAGCCACCGCTGCACCCCCCCCCCCCGTCCACTGTTGGCCCAACTAGATTCGGCCCGATGTGTTTCTTTCCCGTCTGGCGAATTTAGCTATTATCCCAGGTTTAACAGTTTTTTAGAAAAGCCTCTGTTCTTCATGCATTTAATAACTAATTAACCGTGCATCGGATTAAAATGTTTTAAACATGTAAAATGCTTAGAATTTTGTGTAGATTAATAATTTGCTGCTTTCATCCATGTTTAAAATGTTAAAATTTCTGTTTGATTAAATTTGCTTAAATGTCATGTTAAAATGCTTCATTTCATAACTAATTAACCGTAGCTCCGAATTTAATAAACTTTATATGTATTTGAGGTGGAAAAATGCCTAGTTTAACTTGGTGCACTTTATTTTCCTGTTTAACAACTCTAAAATATGGTTTAGGGCAGAACAGTACCAAATCCATAATTTGCATATGAGGATTTTCCCGGAATTGTTGTTTGTTGTTTCCGGCCTCATTTATACTTGCCTAGATAGGTAGTTTTATTATGCTTCACCTCTTGCCATGTTTAACAACATTAAATATTGTTGGGTATCTTAAACGAGAGAGAACTAAATAATTGAAAGTGGTATTTCGTCAATATGCAACTCGTTGCATATTGAGCTCCACTTAATTTGAAGTATTGTTTGTTGCACTTTGCCATGTCATGCCTTATTAAACTAGACATGCATCATACTTGATTGTGCATCATGCCATGTTTATGCTTGTGTGTTTACCATGCCGTTTGCTTTTCTTTCCGGTTGTGCTTCCTCTCAATAGTTCCCGTTTCGCTGCGATCGTGAGGATTCGTTCGTCTACGCTTGGTTCGTCTTCGTGGCTTCATCTTCTTCATGGACTCGTTCTTCTTCCTTGCGGGATTTCAAGCAAGATGACCGCTACCCTGGATCTTACTACTATCATTGCTATGCTAGTTGCTTCGTTCTATCGCTATGCTGCGCTACCTATCACTTGCTCTTCAAGCCTCCCAATTTGCCATGTCAGCCTCTAACCTTTGTCACCCTTCCTAGCGAACCGTTGCTTGGCTATGTTACCGCTTTTGCTCAGCCCCTCTTATAGCATTGTTAGTTGCAGGTGAAGTTGAAGATTGCTCCACGGTGGACAGGATTATGTTGGGATATCACAATATCTCTTATTTAATTAATGCATCTATATACTTGGTAAAGGGTGGAAGGCTCGGCCTTATGCCTGGTGTTTTGTTCCACTCTTGCCACCCTAGTTTCTGTCATACCGGTGTTATGTTCCCGGATTTTGCATTCCTTACGCGGTTGGGTGATTTATGGGACCCCCTTGACAGTTCGCTTTGAATAAAACTCCTCCAGCAAGGCCCAACCTTGGTTTTACCATTTGCCTCACCTAGCCCTTTTTCCCTTGGGTTTCCGGAGCCCGAGGGTCATCTTTATTTACCCCTCGGGCCAGTGCTCGTCGTGAGTGTTGGTTCAACCTGTCAGCCGCCGGTGGCCACCAGGGGCAACTCTGGGATGGCCTACCGGAAGTTTGGACAATCCAGTGTGCCCTCAGAACGAGATATGTGCAGCTCCTATCAGGATTTGTCGGCACATTCGGGCGGCTTTGCTGGTCTTGTTTTACCATTGTCGAAATGTCTTGTAAACCAGGATTCCGAGACTGATCGGGTCTTCCTGGGAGAAGGAATATCCTTCGTTTATCGCGAGAGCTTATCATGGGCTAAGTTGGGACACCCCTGCAGGGTATAAACTTTCGAAAGCCGTGCCCGCGGTTATGTGGCAGATGGGAATTTGTTAATGTCCGGTTGTAGATAACTTGACACCAGATCCGAATTAAAATGCATCAACCGCGTGTGTAGCCATGATGGTCTCTTCTCGGCGGAGTCCGGGAAGTGAACACGGTTTTTGGGTTATGATTGACGTAAGTAGGAGTTCAGGATCACCTCTTGATCATTACTAGTTGACGATCGTTCCATTGTTTCTCTTCTCGCTCTCATTTGCGTATGTTAGCCACCATACTTGCTTAGTCGCTGCTGCAATCTCACCACCTTACCCCTTCCTTTCCCATTAAGCTTTGCTAGTCTTGATACCCATGGTAATGGGATTGCTGAGTCCTCGTGGCTCACAGATTACTACAACAACAGTTGCAGGTACATGTTTTGCGATGATCATGACGCGAGAGTGATGTTTGCTTTCTTTGGAGTTCTTCTTCTGCTTCTTTTTCGATCAGGGGATAGGTTCTAGGTCGGCAGCGTGGGCTAGCAGGGTGGATGTCATTTGAGTTTCTGTTTGTGTTTCATCCGTAGTTGGATGGTGCTCTTATGTATGGTTGTATTGATGTATTCTTGCGGCATTTTATGCCCCTTGTATGTATCCCCATCTATTATGTAATGTTGATGTAATAATATCCACCTTGCAAAAGCGTTTCAATATGCGGTCCTATCCTTGGTGGGACCTTCGAGTCTCTTTAGGATAGTATCGCATATTGGGCGTGACACTCTTGCCACTCCTTATTCCATAGTCCATAAAAGCTTTACCCAAAACTTGAAAACTTCACAACACAAAACTCAACAGGAAATCTTATAAGCTCCGTTAGTGAAAGAAAACAAAACCACCACATAAGATACTATAATGAACTCATTATTTATTTATTTTGGTGTTAAACTCACTGTATTCAAACTTCTCTATGGTTTATAAACTATTTTACTAGCCATAGATGCATCAAAATAAGCAAACAACACACGAAAAATAGAATCTGTCAAAAACAGAACAGTCTGTAGCAATATGTAACTAACGCAAACTTCTGGAACTCTTAAAATCCTACAAAAATAGGAAGTCATGGACAATTTTTCTATTGATCCTCAGCAAAAAGAATCAATGCAAAAGCATGTTTCGGTGATTTAACAAAACTAGATTCGTGCGTGCAAAGTTTCTGTTTTTCAGCAGAATCAAATCAACTATTATCATAGGTTATCCTATAGGTTCTACTTGGCACAAACACTAATTAAAAGATAAAAACGCAGCTAAACATAAGGTAGATGCAAGATTTATTACTAAACAGGAACAAAAACAAAAAATACAAAGAAAATTGGGTTGCCTCCCAACTAGCGCTATCGTTTAACGCCCTAGCTAGGCGTAAAAGCGAAGATAGATCTAAGTAGTGCCATCTTTGGCACTAAATTCATAAGTAGCTCGCATGATAGATTCATAAGGTAATTTAACTTTATTTCTTGGAAAGTGCTCCATGCCTTTCTTTAATGGAAATTGGAATCTAATATTCCCTTCCTTCATATCAATAATCGCGCCAATCGTTCTAAGGGAAGGTCTACCAAGAATAATAGGGCAAGAAAGATTGCAATCTATATCAAGAACGATAAAATCTACGGGCACCAAATTTCTATTTGCAACCATGAGAACATCATTGATCCTTCCCATTGGCTTTTTAATGGTGGAATCCGCAAGGTGCAAATTTAAAGAGCAATCATCAAGATCATGGAAACCTAGAATATCACATAAAGTTTTCAGAATCGTGGAAACACTAGCACCCAAATCACACAAAGCAAAACACTCATGATCTTTAATTCTAATCTTTATAGTAGGTTCCCACTCATCATTAAGTTTTCTAGGTATAGAAACTTCCAAATTAAGTTTTTCATCATAAGATTGCATCAAGGCATCAACGATATGTTTGGTAAAAGCTTTATTTTGACTATAAGCATGAGGAGAATTAACAATGGATTTCAACAAAGAAATACAACCTTCTAAAGAACAATTATCATAATCAAATTCCTTGAAATCCGAGATAGTGGGTTCAATGCTATTTAAAGTCATGACCTCTCCAATCCCACTTTTACCAAATTTAGCATCAAGATCTAAAAACTCCGAATTCTTGGGACGCCTTCTAGGTAAAGTTGACTCATCATCAGTCCCATAATTATCAAGATTCATATTGCAAAACAAAGATCTAATAGGCGACGCATCAATAACTTTAAGATCTTCATCATTATTTTCATGGAAACTAGAAGACCATGCATTTATAAAGCAATCTTTCTTAGAACGTAATCTAGCGGTTCTTTCCTTGCACTCATCAATGGAAATTCTCATTGCTTGGAGAGACTCATTGATATCATGCTTAGGGGAAGAAGATCTAAGTCTAAGAGAATCAACATCAAGCGAAAGTCTATCAACGTTCCTAGCCAAATCATCAACTTTGAGCAATTTTTCTTCAAGCAAAGCATTAAAAATCTTTTGAGAGATCATAAATTCTTTCACACTATTCTCAAAATCAGAGGGCATCTTATTAAAATTACCATAAGAATTATTGTAGGAATTTCCATAATTATTAGAGGAATTGCTAGGGAATGGTCTAGCATTAAAGTTCCCTCTATAAGCATTGTTTCCAAAACTATTCCTACCAACAAAATTCACATCCATAGATTCATTATTATTCTCAATCAAAGTAGACAAAGGCATATCATTGGGATCAATAGGAGTATTCTTAGTAGCAAACAATTTCATAAGTTCATCCATCTTTCCACTCAAAACATTGATTTCTTCTATAACATGCACTTTTTTACTAGAAGATCTTTCGGTATGCCATTGAGAATAATTAGCCATAATATTATCAAGAAGTTTTGTAGCATCTCCTAACGTGATTTCTATAAACGTGCCTCCCGTGGCCGAATCTAAGAGATTTCCAGAAGCAAAGTTCAAACCGACATAAAACTTTTGTATGATCATCCATAAATTCAAACCATGAGTAGGACAATTGCGAATCATCAATTTCATTCTTTCCCAAGATTGGGCAACATGCTCATGATCAAGTTGTTTAAAATTCATTATATCGTTCCTAAGAGTGATAATCTTAGCGGGAGGAAAATACTTAGAGATAAAAACATCTTTGCACTTGTTCCAAGAATCAATACTATTTTTAGGCAAAGACGAAAACCAAACTTTAGCACGATCTCTAAGTGAAAACGGAAATAACTTCAATTTAATAATATTGTTATACGTATCTTTCTTCTTTTGCATATCACACAAATCAACAAAGTTGTTTAGATGAGTAGCGGCATCTTCACTAGGAAGGTCGGCGAATTGATCTTTCATAACAAGATTCAGCAAAGCAGTATTGATTTCACAAGACTCAACATCATTAAGAGGAGCAATCGGAGTACTAAGGAAATCATTATTATTGGTATTCAAGAAATCACACAATTTGGTATTATCTTGTGCCATGGCAACAAGTAATCCAACACACAAGCAAACAGAAAAATGCAAGCGAAAAAGAGAGGAGGAGATTGGGAAAGAGAGGCCGAATAAAACGGCAAGAGTGAAGTGGGGGAGAGGAAAATGAGAGGCAAATAGAAAATAATGTAAATGCGAGGGAGATGAGTTTGTGATGGGTACTTGGTATGTCTTGACTTGAGCGAAGACCTCCCCGACAACGGTGCCAGAAATCCTTCTTGCTAAGTCTTGAGCTTGCGTTTGTTTTCCTTGAAGAGGAAAGGGTGATGCAGCAATAGTAGCGTAAGTATTTCCCTCAGTTTTTGAGAACCAAGGTATCAATCCAGTAGGAGGCTCCTCAAAAGTCCCACACACCTACACAAACAAACAAAGAACTCGCAACCAACGCAATAAAGGGGTTGTCAATCCCTTCACGGCCACTTGCGAAAGTGAGATCTAATAGAGATGGTATGATAAGATAAATATATTTTTGGTATTTTATAATATAGATGCAAAAAGTAAAGATGCAAATAAAAGTAGATTGGAACCAAAGATGATAAAAGATAGACCCGGGGGCCATAGGTTTCACTAGTGGCTTCTCTCAAGATAGCATAAGTATTACGGTGGGTGAACAAATTACTGTCGAGCAATTGATAGAAAAGTGAATAATTATGAGATTATCTAGGCATGATCATGTATATAGGCATCACGTCCACAACAAGTAGACCAACTCCTGCCTGCATCTACTACTATTACTCCACACATTGATCGACTCCTGCCTGCATCTAGAGTATTAAGTTCATAAGAACAGAGTAACGCCTTAAGCAAGATGACATGATGTAGAGGGATAAATTCATGCAATATGATATAAACCCCATCTTTTTATCCTCGATGGCAACAATACAATACGTGCCTTGCAACCCTTTCTGTCACTGGGTAAGGACACCGCAAGATTGAACCCAAAGCTAAGCACTTATCCCATGGCAAGAAAGATCAATCTAGTAGGCCAAACCAAACTGATAATTCAAAGAGACTTGCAAAGATAACTCAATCATACATTAAATAATTCAGAGGAGATTCAAATATTTCTCATAGATAAACTTGATCATAAACCCACAATTCATCGGACCTCGACAAACACACCGCAAAAAGAGTTTACATCGAATAGATCTCCACAAGAGAGGGGGAGAACATTGTATTGAGATCCAAAAAGAGAGAAGAAGCCATCTAGCTAATAACTATGGACCCGAATGTCTGTGGTAAACTACTCACAACTCATCGGAGGTGCTATGGTGTTGATGTAGAAGCCCTCCATGGTCGATTCCCCCTCCGACGGAGTGCCGACGAAGGCTCCTAGATGGGATCTCACGGATATAGAAGGTTACAGCGGTGGAAATTGTGTTTCGTTGGCTCCCTGGATGTTTTTGGGGTACGTAGGCTTATATAGGAGGAAGAAGTACGTCGGTGGCCGCCCGTGGCGCCCACGAGACAGGGGGCGCGCCCTATAGGGGGGGGGCTACCCTCTCGTGGCCGCCTCGTCTGCTTCTTGACTTGCACTCCAAGTCGTCTAGATCACGTTCGTTCCATAAATCACGCCCCCGAAGGTTTCATTCCGTTTGGACTCCGTTTGATATTCCTTTTCTTCGAAATACTGAAATAGGCAAAAAAAGCAGCAATACGGGCTGGGCCTCTGGTTAGTAGGTTAGTCCCAAAAATGATATAAATGTGTAAAATAAAGCCCATAAACATCCAAAAGGGGTAATATAATAGCATGGAACAATCAAAATTTATAGATTTGTTGGAAACGTATCAGTAAGAGATATTTCTTCTCCACATACTTGCTTTGCATACTAAATGCCTTACCCGCCGCAATCTTCTTGGCCTCCTGGATCTCCTGGAGGGCGCCCTGGGCTTCAACCTGGGCCGCTTCCGCGCTTTGGCGAGCCTTGGCGAGTTCGGTCTCTTGAGCCGAAACATCACGCTCCAAGGTCTCGCATTTCTTCATGACATCCTGGTGCTCTTGCTGGACCTCATCAAGCCTGGCCTCGTGCTTCTTACGAGAGGTTTGTTCCTTGGCAGCTCTCTCCTCGGCCTCGGCCATGGCCTTTTTAAGGACCTCGACCTCGGTTGCCGCTCCTACAAATATTATGGCACTACGGTCTATACACATCATTCATTCTTCCTGAATATACAGCAAGTCGCAACATACCTTGCTTGTCCTCCAGCTGCATTTTTACAAGGCAGAGCTCTTCTTCGGCTCACTCTAGACTCTGCTTCAGTCCGGAGACCTCCACAGCATGAGAGGTTGCGGCCAGCAACGACGCCTTCTTATTCATATAAGACATGTTTTAGTTAGTTTCCTGCAAAAATAAATTGATCCTCTGTCCGGCTTTTCTTTCTAAACACAGGACAGTGACTCAGGGGCTACTGTCTATACTAGGACTTTTTCTTTTGCGTCGCTTACCTCAAAGCCTGTCAGAAAGCTGCCGTAGGCTTCGGTCAGTCCGCTCTTGACAGACTGAACCCTCTCAATCACCGTACCCATAAGGATACGGTGTTCCTCCACAATGGAAGCGCCTCATAGCGCTTCCAGCAGATTATCCGGTGCCTCTGGTTGGACAGAGGTCACTGGCGGGATAGGCACACCTCCTTCTCTCAAAGGAGGCTTCTTGCCAGATTCCAGAGCCGTACAGGTCTCCAGAATCGTATTTGGTTGGGGGCCGAACTGAACATGGCCCCCATCGCCAGTCTCCATGGGGATCTGCTCCCCCATGTGTCCGTCGGCCGAGGTTTCGCCCTCTGGCGCCACCCCGATGGCCTCCCGAACCTCTCCCTGGCTCGGGAAGGCCCTTTGAGACAACACCTCGTCGTCGCCCTTGGCATTGGGAGAGTGAGCAGCCAGCGGGGACTCGCTGGCCATCACCTTTGAATCCAGAGAACCTCCTGATGAGGATCGCAGGGAGCTGTCATGGGCCGGACTGCAATAGCATAATTAAACATGTTAATACCATGAAGAGGAGAGGTCAGATACATGGATGTATATGGGTTTTTAGTACTTACGATGCGGCCAGGGGCTTGCTTCGGGGGCGTCGCTCTGGGCTGTTGTCGACGTCCCACGCGGAGTTATCCGCGACGGGGCCCTTCCCCCTCTTGGACGCCTCCGCCTCCAGATTTGTGGAGGCTGCCCTGTTCTTCCTTCCCCCTTTAGGGGGAGAGTTGCTTTCTTCCTCCTCCTCGTCGTCATCTTCGGCGGCAGAGGAGTGAGTCTTGTCTTTGAACGACACGTCCGAAACTCCTTTGCAGCGAGGGCCACTTTTGGCCCCCTTGGCCTTCTTCTTGGCTTCTTCTCCGGCGCCTTGTAGGGCGTCGGAACCAGCATCTTCGCCTGGAGCGAAATGAATGGTTCCTCGGGCAGCGGAGCCGGACATTGAATCCGCTCCGCTTTCTCTATCCATACCTGAAAAAATAAATAGTGAAGTTTTAGATATCTTCCTAGAACAAGCAAGTAGAGGATGTACCTTGAGACGAGAAAGACTTACCGCACTGGCAGGATGGGCAAGATCGTGCCCGCGGTCTGAGTCTATGTCCGGCGGCATCTCATTGCCTTTAAAGAACAACTTCCAGATATCTTCGTGAGTGGTTCCGAAGAGCCTTTCTAAGGTCTGGTGCTTCTCCAGATCAAATTCCCATAAAGGGCATGTTCGGCTCTGGCAAGGAAGGATCTGGCGAACTAGCATCACCTAGTATGTTGACGAGCTTGGTGTTTTTATCCACCATGCTTTGGATGCGTGTTTGTAGTGCTAGTAGTTCGTCCGACAAAGACCAATTTGGGCCCTTCTCTATCCAGGAGGTGAGCCGCATTGGAGCTTCGGATTTGAACTCGGGAGCCGTGGGCCAGGTGGCGTCGCGGGGCTCTATGATATAGAACCACTGTTTCTGCCACTCTTTGACGGTCTCCACAAAAGTACCCTTGGGCCATGAAATGTTGGGCATCTTGCTCACCATGGCGCTGATACGTCTCCAACATATCTATAATTTTTTATTGTTCCATGCTATTATATTACCCCTTTTGGATGTTTATGGGCTTTATTTTACACATTTATATCATTTTTGAGACCAACCTACTAACCGGAGGCCCAACCCGTATTGCTGTTTTTTTGCCTATTTCAGTATTTCGAAGAAAAGGAATATCAAACAGAGTCCAAACGGAATGAAACCTTCGGGGGCGTGATTTTTGGAACAAACATGACTTGGAGTGCAAGTCAAGAAGCAGTCGAGGCCTCCACGAGATAGGAGGGCGCCCCCCCTATACGGCGTGCCCCCTGTCTCATGGGCCCCTCTGGCGGCCACTGCCGGTGTCAAAACCGGCGGATCTCGGGTAGGGGGTCCCGAACTGTGCATCTAGGCGGATGGTAACAAGAGACAAGGGACACGATGTTTTTACCCAGGTTCGGGCCCTCTCGACGGAGGTAAAACCCTACTCCTGCTTGATTGATATTGATGATATGGGTAGTACAAGAGTGGATCTACCATGAGATCAAGGAGGCTAAACCCTAGAAGCTAGCCTATGGTATGATTGTTGTTCGTCCTACGGACTAAAACTCTCCGGTTTATATAGACACCGGAGAGGGCTAGGGTTACACAGAGTCGGTTACAATGGAAAGTCCCATCCGGACACGGGACGAAGTCTTCAACCTTGTATCTTCATAGTCTTGGAGTCCGGCCAATGATGATAGTTCGGCTATCCGGACACCCCTTAGTCCAGGACTCCCTCAGTAGCCCCTGAACCAGGCTTCAATGGCGACGAGTCCGGCGCCCATATTGTCTTCGGCATTGCAAGGCGGGTTCCTCCTCCGAATAATTCATAGAAGATTGTAAATGTCAGGACCCCGACTCAATGCCACATCGATCTAGCATGTAACACCTCATATCACTTTGCGGCCTCACGCACGGTATTCCCACGGGTGTCGCCTTACCTTTGCCCGGGACCGTTTGCGCCTTTTGGCACACGTATATGATAGTGTCGCTAGCATCCATATGATAAGGAGCCCGGGCTGACATGGCTAGTCGTAAACCCAAAGTGGCACAAACTTACAGGGACAGGCATCCATGACCCAACATCGAACGTGTCGGTCATCAGCGAGTGAATCCAGGCTGTAGCACTGGGCTAGCAGGACTCCGGTGAACCGGGCTGTAGCGGGCTAACAGGACTCCGGTATTCATCGCGTGACATTCCCCGAAGGGACAGACACAGGAACGAAGAAGGACACATGCCGGCCAGCCTAAGTGTTCCGGAGCAGTAGCAGCTACCATGGCTCAGTGGAAGCACTAGGAGACATTTCCCGGTAAGAGAGGCTACTAAGGATAAACAACTAGATAGTCAGATCCCACACATACCAAGCATTTCAATAACATACACACAATATGCTCGATATGTGCAAATACAACATGGCATCACAGCATGACTCTACGACTCAAGTATTTTATTCAATAGGCTCCGAGGAGCGAGATATTACAAACATGAGGTCTCATGACCCAACATTCAGAGCATACAAGTCAAAGCACATGCGGAAGCTTAACATGTCTGAGTACAGACATCTACAAATGAAAAAGGCTAGAAGCCTGACTATCTACCAGATCCTGCTGAGGGCACAAGATCGTAGCTGAGGTATCAAGCTAAACGTCGAAGTCCACGCGGAACTACCAGCGAGACCGAAGTCTCTCTGCAAAACATAAAATAGGCAAACATGAGTACAAATGTACCCAGCAAGACTTAAATCAGAACTATCAACAAATGCATCAGTATCAACAAAGGGGATGGTGGGGTTTAACTGCAGCAAGCCAGCTTTGACTCGGTGGCTATCCTGAACTACTACTGCAAGTAACTCTTTTGAGGTGGCGCACACGAGTCCACATATTCACCATATCAATACACCACTATGGATCCGCTCCCGTCTCCCTACGAGAACGCCATCCATAGCACTCACGCTTATCTTGCGTATTTTAGAGTATCCACTTTCACTTGTCTATGAACTGTTATAGGCAACCCAGAAGTCCTTTTCCGCGGACACGGCTATTCGAATAGATGATGTTAACCCTGCAGGGGTGTACTTCTTCATACATGTTTCCACCACTTAGCGTCTGCACACGACATGTGCTCGGCAGACTTCAAGCGAAAGCCGACGTGGGTGTAGACCACGACCTACCTAAACACTCAAGTCTCTAGTCCAGGTTTATCGCCTATTCGGGTTCCATCCGCGAGGAGATCCGGCCAGAGTTTCGCTCACAGCCCCAAACGATGTGTGCAGGGTTCTCGAGACACCAAACGGGCGCCTGGTACACCGTGCCACGTGCCTACCGCATCACAGCCCACCCCTCCGGTCAGCGCTGCGCACGGCCTCCAGCATACTACAAACACCAGAAACTACTTGCAACTCCTGGACAGAGGACAAGGGTGATTAAGAAGTCGAGCGGGGTCATATTTCAGGGCCCAATGCATGGTAGTAGCTGAATCATGGATCACAAACACAGAACTCAGTTCCTAAGGACGGCTTCAATGAGACAACCCACCATGTACTCCTACATGGCCTCTCACCGCTACCTTTACCAAATTGTGTTCACACACTTAGCTCGCACACAATAGGACATGTTCACACACCTCCAATTCATCCCCAATGAATCAGACCTGACTCAACTCTAAGCAATAGCAGGCATGACAAAGAAGCATGAATGAGTAGGCACATCAAGGCTCAAGCAACTCCTACTCATGCTAGTGGGTTTCATCTATTTACTGTGGCAATGACAGGTCATGCAGAGGATAAAGGGGTTCAACTACCGCAGCAAGTAACAGTTGAATCGATGTTGTCCTAATGCAGTAAAAGAGAGCAGGAGCGAGAGAGTGGGTTTGTATTGGAATGAACAAGGGGGTTTTGCTTGCCTGGCACTTCTGAAGATATTATAGTTCTTCATTGGTGTCATCGAACTCATCGTCGGAACCACGTCTATCGAGAGGGGACAAACACCGGCAACTGAGAAAGAACACAATCAATGCAATGCCACAATATGATGCATGATCATGACATGCCAATATGCTGTGATTTGAGCTAATGCACCTAGCTATGATTTAAATGAAGTTGGTTTGAATACATGATTCAAATTCGAACTCCATATATGATTATTTAAATGCCCTTTATTTGTTTTGTCCAAAACAGAGGACAAACATTGTTCAAACATGCATGAAAATGGTACAGATGGATTCCTTGAATTTTTCTGATAATTTTTCATATATAATTTGTTTGATTTGGAGTCTCGGTTGAATTACTATGATTTTTAGAAGTTTTAACTATTTTTTGAAATAAATAAATCGTTTAGATTTATTTAAAATCCAGAAAAGGGGTTTATTGCGTCAGCACTGCGTCAGGGTGACGTCAGAGGTCAACGGGGACGTCCAGGTCAAACTGAGCAGTGGGTCCCGCGTGTCAGCAATTAATTAGACTAACTAATTTTAGTTAAACTAATCTGGTTAGTTAGCAGGGGGGGTCCCACTTGTAATTGACTCAGGGGAGTCAGCTTCGGCCCACCCAGTCAACGTCAACGATCAAACCCGCCGGTCAGCGGGTCAAAGCCTGCCGGCGTTTAGCCGCCGGCGAGGCCAGACGCGGCGGCGTGCTGCGGGATTTGCCCACAGGGCTCCATTTGCTACGCGAAGAGCAGCTACGGGCAGCTGGTGCTCGCCCGCATCCAGCCGTGGTGATGGCTTGGCCGGGAAGTGGCCGGGGCATCGTCGGCGGCGAGTTTGGCGGAGGCCGAAGCTCGGGCCAGCTCGTGCGCGTGGCTGCAGTGGCCTAGGCGGTGTGGCGCTAGCATCTACGGCTCCTACGCGTTGCGGGGAGTGTGACGGGCACAAGCCCGTGACCAAATGGTCACTGGAGCAGCGTCGGCGACGTGGTTAGGCGGCAATGTGTTCGGGCACAAGAGATGTGGCGTCTACGGTATTCTAGGGGCGAAACAGAAAGCACGGGGAGGTTCAGAAGCTCACAGAGAAGCCGCAGGGATGGTCAGCATGCTCGGGGAAGGCTCGGTGCGGTCGGAACGGCGACGGCGATCTGGGGCAGCCCAAGGTTGAAGACGATGGCGGCAGGGATGATGCAGGGGCTCCGGCGTCGTGCGGCTTGGCTATTCGACGTGGTCGATGACGATGAACCGTCCAGACACCGTGAGAGGGCGCGGGGACGGCGTTGGACGCGGCTGCGGCGAGCGGCAGCGACGGTGACGTCTCGGGCGACGTTAGGGAGGGCAAGGGAGAGGAGCCCAAGGGGAGGGCGAGTTTCTGCGAGGTCGGAGAGAGAGAGAGGGTTCGTCCCACGTCGACAGCTCGACGAGGGGAGCGGCGAGGCGGCGGGCAGCTGCGTGGCACGCATGCTGTGCTCACCGTCGAGCAGCTGCTTGCCTGCCTGGCCAAGCCAAGCAGCTCACTGGAGCGGTGGCTGGGCTGGGCCGGCAGGTGGGTCACCAGGTGGGCTGGAAGGCCAGGTAAGTTGGCCCAGGTAGTTCACTCTCTCTCTTTTAATTGTTTTTGTTTTCTATTTCTCTGTAATCTTTAGGGCTTTATTAAAAATGTCAGGGCATTACCAAAAATCATGAAACTAATCATGACTACTGTTTGGAATATATCCAACAGTAAACATTTTAGTTTATGATTATTTGAGCATTTAAAATATTTAATAGCATTTAAATGCCCAAATGCAAATATTTTAAGATTTAATTCAGAGCCCAAATATGTCATGGAAAAATGTGAAACACCCCTGGTTATGTCTCCAGCATTTTCCAGAAATGATGAACATTTTTGAAAGCCATTTGGACTCAATGAAAATATTTTAGTTGGACCTAGTTGAATTCATTTGGTGCTAGGGGTTAGTCAATCCCCATTTCAAGTTTAAGCAAAATTTAAACATGATGCAACAACCAAGACTAGCCTACAAGCAAAGCTAAAGCTAGGGCTGTGATAGCTCACCCCCACTAAACAAGAATCTCGTCCCGAGATTCAAGCGTAGGGTAAGATGAAGGGGGAACGCAATCAAACACAATCTTCATGATCCAGGGTGCACTTTATAAGAACGTTGATCCGATCACCATCATTGTCTCAAAGTCTTGCTCTGGGAACTTCAACCAACATGACAACGGGAGGAAAGGAAAATCTCTAGAGGGATCGATCTTCTCGAGGATCGAACAACTCAGGATCAGCTCATGGGGTGAGTCATAGCAACATCTTTCAAGCTGAGACACGAAGCACACATCTAGCGGGATGGAGTGGAACCTATGACGAGGGTTCACTACGTAGACAACAATTTCGCACTTTAGAAGGTGATAACCAGTTGTCAACGTAGCGAGGAGTTGAGTTGCCATGATACCATAACTAGACATCTTAGAGGAGGTGACTCATAGGATCACCCCTTAAGTGGCAAAAAGAATTACCTTTGATTCAAAGATCATTGAAACTCTTTATACCAGCCTAAGGCAATTCTCGAGCGATCGTTTAGAGGGGTTCGGTAGAATGGCATACCTGGATTAGAATGGATGATGTGGATTACCTTGTTGAAAACAACACAAGGGATGATTTTAGTAATTGGGGAGAAGCTCAACAGTAGAGAGTGAGTCCACTGTTTGAAAAGTTATAGCATAATCGAGGAAACTGGGAGCAATCCCAGTTAGTGCCGATGGTAACACCTAGCGCTTGTGCGTGCTCTCAAGAACTTGAGCATTTCCATAATCATCAAGGTTTTACCAACATCCATGTCAAGGATTCTGGTAACACAACATACTACCATGATGAAAAATGGTTGAGGATGCAGATGCAAAGGAAGGATAACACTTTCTCAGATTTCACCTTAGCGAGGCCAAGGGGACGAAATTTGGATGATCGACCGAGAGACATTTAGCACTCCGCTTCTCATGTTCTCCTTGATGTACTAGCGTATCCCATTCATTGAAATGGTCTGGTATCTAGAACATGAAGTAAAGGTCGGACTTCGGAAGCACAAAAATCATAAGGCATAGCGAGGGAGTAAATCCTACGAAGTCCTTATGGGGAGGTGGCCAACTTATTCCATCAAGATACTACAATAATAGGTCTTCCGGCGGGGTGTGTTGGCCACGACATCCACTTTACCAGTTATCGCGAGACCAATATTATAGTTCTTGGGAAATGTTCCAACCATCACATCTGCCTGAGATTCAGATCTGGTTGGTGTCAGAATATTCCAGACTCATCAAGTCTAGAAAGAAAAATGAAAGTTTGCAACACAATTCGACGAGATGACGTTGCGTGATTCTCGGGGAATGAACTACAATAGCAAGCTCCAAAATATGAGTTGGTTCTGCTACAAACATGCGAACACGCTGCCTCAGGCAAGCATGACCAAGTAATAGTCTTATAACTAAACACTACCGAGTTCAGAGGGGGAACCATCATCGAGGATATCAAAGTCCTTGCATAAGTCTTGCTCTTAAGAAGGAACTTCTTCTCCTTGAACAAATCAATCAGTGGCTTGGTGTACTAGGGGATACATGTGGGATGGAGGTAGCGAGCCTGTCAAACCATAGCATACTTCGCACATACATGACTGACTTGGGATGATTCCAGAGGAGGCAACATTGACTTTCTCAAATCCACGGCGGCAACTTGCATCAAATGCACATGAACTAGAGGAAGTCACTTCTTACATCCGAACATATGCTTCATGAGCTAGCATGAACAAATGCTTTCAAAAGTTTCCAACACTAGCTTAATGTTCAACAAAATTATGGAGAAAACAAGGATGTTGTCGATGGGCTCAGCTACAATTCATCCTAGCTTCCATAAAAATGGAATTCCATAATTATGAGAACAAGTGATAATATTGGTTAGACCAAAAGATATAATGGTGTATGCTCGGGGAATCAACCACAAGTAAGACAACATTAAGAACATCGTTGGTTATGATTTGACTTGACGATGGCCCATACTCAAGTCAAAGTTTTGACAAGGCAATAGATCCAACAACTGATCACGAGGACCAATTGGTGAAGATATCATCTTTCTGCAACACACACACAAAATATCCCTTAACATGAACTAAGTCGGACAAGCTTTTATCTTCCAGCTCTCCAAGTTGATGTATAGCTTAACCAACTAGCTCAGGGGTATCCAACACGGATTCTTGGAGAAAGGGTGGTTTACAGGAATAAACCAACTTGATCACGAACTCAACATAGCGGTCAGGTGACGACCTGGTGATACTTCCGAGAAAGATATTCGGAACATCACGAACCACCAATATGTTACTAAGCTCGAGAACAATCTTGCTTTTCAGGGCAAGATGATATGATCAAATGAGCGAGGGATTGAAAAATATCCTAACTCAACGACCGAAAGAGTGCACCGGAAATAGGGACTAGGTAGCACAATCAACCTTAGGGTGACGATTCAATAATCAACATGCTAAGAATGAGGTTATCGTCCATTCAACTACCAAGCAACGGAGTTGCTAGCAGTATTGATTTCACACATCACGATTCACTTGCCGGCACTCCGGTTGCGGCAACACAAAACCGAGAAATGAATAACGATGGCAAGAAGTATCACTACGTCAAGAACCCATAAGAGAAGATGCAATCCTCATGATATTCCTGATGTAAAGTGGGTAATACTTCAGGTAGAATAGATCAAAAGCTGGGTTGGCATTTTGATCTGCGAGGTACAACTAATTTGACCCAATCCTGGATGTGGATGAGGTACTGGAGTTTGTTTCTCCTAGTCATTCTGGAATAGAATGGCTTGACGGACCACAAGAATAATAAGCATCGATAAGCTCAAGTGCACAACTACTCCTGTCTATCAATTGATAGACGATGGTCAGAAGACAATTAAGAGGGACAACTCAAAGGATCATATCATTTTCTGAGTTGTGGATGTATGGACTAGCATGTGAACGAGTTCAACATATTTCTTCCGGATAACCCATGCAGAGAGGTTGAACTGGCAGAGTCGCAATATAGAATGGAGAACTCATCGAGAGCACTCCTGTTGTGATCTTTTGATCCAACAAACTTCTGCCATATGTGGTTCATAGTATTTGGAAGAAGGAAATACCACGGACCTCGAGGACTAATGCAAAGGTTACTAATATCCTAAAGGAACAAGCAAAGACTATCAACATGAGGTAAGTAGGGTGAGTCTCGGGTTCAAAACCCAGGAATAGAATGACTACTAACTAAATGGCATCACAGGATGCTTTCGACAATAAAGGCCAGAATCATCACACTGGGAACACATAACATGGCTAGATCACTAGATGACACTCTAAGACACCTAGGGTCATAATAATAACTCCAACATATACGTCGAGGCCATAGAGTACCTCAACTCAGCAGTTAGTGTGATTAATCTGGCCCAAAGGAACATCAAAACGGGAGGAAGGGATTTTGCAAATGCTTCAGACTATTTTGGAAACCTGGGTAGACTCGGACAGCATAACGGCTGTAAAATGCTCGAAAAGATTTGAGACATGCTACAAAAATGGTGGCATAACCACTCAGAAGCACAATATCAAGGTTTCGAGATCAATAGTTAACATACAGAGGTAGAAACTGAACTGAAGCTTAAATCCAACAATCTTATGGGTCTACTGATTACTAACATGTGATCCTGATAGAAAGAAGAGAAAGCCTAGATCCTTAACCCCGTAGGAAAGATAAGATGACTCAGATCAGAAGGGCATGAGGTATAAGGAGTAAAAAGAGCCTTACGTTCCATCCCACAATCAATTCCCCTACATATAACTAAAGCATTTCTAGACACAACTTCGACTAGTTTGGCTTGGTAATCCTACAGGCAGTCAGGCTCTGATACCAAAGCTGTCAGGACCCCGACTCAATGCCACATCGATCTAGCATGTAACACCTCATATCACTTTGCGGCCTCACGCACGGTATTCCCACGGGTGTCGCCTTACCTTTGCCCGGGACCGTTTGCGCCTTTTGGCACACGTATATGATAGTGTCGCTAGCATCCATATGATAAGGAGCCCGGGCTGACATGGCTAGTCGTAAACCCAAAGTGGCACAAACCTACAGGGACAGGCATCCATGACCCAGCATCGAACGTGTCGGTCATCAGCGAGTGAATCCAGGCTGTAGCACTGGGCTAGCAGGACTCCGGTGAACCGGGCTGTAGCGGGCTAACAGGACTCCGGTATTCATCGCGTGACATTCCCCCGAAGGGACAGACACAGGGACGAAGAAGGACACATGCCGACCAGCCTAAGTGTTCCAGAGCAGTAGACCATGGCTCAGTGGAAGCACTAGGAGACATTTCCCGGTAAGAGAGGCTACTAAGGATAAACAACTAGATAGTCAGATCCCACACATACCAAGCATTTCAATAACATACACACAATATGCTCGATATGTGCAAATACAACATGGCATCACAACATGACTCTACGACTCAAGTATTTTATTCAATAGGCTCCGAGGAGCGAGATATTACAAACATGGGTCTCATGACCCAACATTCAGAGCATACAAGGCAAAGCACGTGCGGAAGCTTAACATGTCTGAGTACAGACATCTACAAATGAAAAAGGCTAAGAAGCCTGACTATCTACCAGATCCTGCCGAGGGCACAAGATCGTAGCTGAGGTATCAAGCTAAACGTCGAAGTCCACGCGGAACTACTAGCGAGACCGAAGTCTCTCTGCAAAACATAAAATAGGCAAACGTGAGTACAAATGTACCCAGCAAGACTTACATCAGAACTAACTACATATGCATCATTATCAACAAAGGGGATGGTGGGGTTTAACTGCAGCAAGCCAGCTTTGACTCGGTGGCTATCCTGAACTACTACTGCAAGTAACTCTTTTGAGGTGGCGCACACGAGTCCACATATTCACCATATCAATACACCACTATGGATCCGCTCCCATCTCCCTATGAGAACGCCATCCATAGCACTCACGCTTATCTTGCGTATTTTAGGGTATCCACTTTCACTTGTCTATGAACTGATATAAGTAACCCAGAAGTCCCTTTCCGCGGACATGGCTATTCGAATAGATGATGTTAACCCTGTAGGGGTGTACTTCTTCATACATGTTTCCACCACTTAGCGTCTGCACACGACATGTGCTCGGCAGACTTCAAGCGAAAGCCGACGTGGGTGTAGACCACGACCTACCTAAACACTCAAGTCTCTAGTCCAGGTTTATCGCCTATTCGGGTTCCATCCGCGAGGAGATCTGGCCGGAGTTTCGCTCACAGCCCCAAACGATGTGTGCAGGGTTCTCGAGACACCAAACGGGCGCCTGGTACACCGTGCCACGTGCCTACCGCATCACAGCCCACCCCTCCGTTCAGCGCTACGCACGGCCTCCAGCATACTACAAACACCAGAAACTACTTGCAACTCCTGGACAGAGGACAAGGGTGATTAAGAAGTCGAGCGGGGTCATATTTCAGGGCCCAATGCATCGTAGTAGCCGAATCATGGATCACAAACACAGAACTCAGTTCCTAAGGACGGCTTCAATGAGACAACCCACCATGTACTCCTACATGGCCTCTCACCGCTACCTTTACCAAATCGTGTTCACACACTTAGGTCGCACACAATAGGACATGTTCACACACCTCCAATTCATCCCCAATGAATCAGAACTGACTCAACTCTAAGCAATAGCAGGCATGACAAACAAGCATGAATGAGTAGGCACATCAGGTCTCAAACAACTCCTACTCATGCTAGTGGGTTTCATCTATTTACTGTGGCAATGACAGGTCATGCAGAGGATAAAGGGGTTCAACTACCGCAGCAAATAACAGTTGAATCGATGTTGTCCTAATGAAGTAAAAGAGAGCAGGAGCAAGAGAGTGGGTTTGTATCGGAATGAACAAGGGGGTTTTGCTTGCCTGGCACTTCTAAAGAAATTATAGTTCTTCATTGGTGTCATCGAACTCATCGTCGGAACCACGTCTATCGAGAGGGGACAAACACCGACAACTGAGAAAGAACACAATCAATGCAATGCCACAATATGATGCATGATCATGACATGGCAATATACTGTGATTTGAGCTAATGCACCTAGCTATGATTTAAATCAAGTTGGTTTGAATACATGATTCAAATTCCAACTCCATATATGATTATTTAAATGCCCTTTATTTGTTTTGTCCAAAACAGAGGACAAACATTGTTCAAACATGCATGAAAATGGCACAGATGGATTCCTTGAATTTTTCTGATATTTTTTCATATATAATTTGTTTGATTTGGAGTCACGGTTGAATTACTATGATTTTTAGAAGTTTTAACTATTTTCTGAAATAAATAAATCGTTTAGATTTATTTAAAATCCAAAAAAGGGGTTTATTGCGTCAGCACTGCGTCAGGGTGACGTCAGAGGTCAACGGGGACGTCCAGGTCAAACTGACCAGTGGGTCCCGCGTGCCAGCAATTAATTAGACTAACTAATTTTAGTTAAACTAATCTGGTTAGTTAGCAGGGGGGTCCCACTTGTCATTGACTCAGGGGAGTCATCTTGGGCCCACCCAGTCAACGTCAACGATCAAAGCCGCCGGTCAGCGGGTCAAAGCCTGCCGACATTTAGCCGCCGGCGAGGCCAGACGCGGCGGCGTGCTGCGGGATTTGCCCACATGGCTCCATTTGCTATGCGGAGAGCAGCTACGGGCAGCTGGTGCTCGCCCGCATCCAGCCGTGGTGATGGCTTGGCCGGGAAGTGGTCGGAGCATCGTCGGCGGCGAGTTTGGCGGAGGCCGAAGCTCGGGCCAGCTCGTGCGCGTGGCTACAGTGTCCTAGGCGGTGTGGCGCTAGCATCTACGGCTCCTACGCGTTGCGGGGAGTGTGACAGGCACAAGCCCGTGACCAAATGGTCACCGGAGCAGCACCGGCGACGTGGTCAGGCGACGGCGCGTTCGGGCACAAGAGATGTGGCATCTTAGGTATTCTAGGGGCGAAACAGAAAGCACGGGGAGGTTTAGAAGCTCACATAGAAGCCGTAGGGATGGTCAGCGTGCTCAGGGAAGGCTCAGTGCGGTCGGAACGGCGAGGACGATCTGGGGCAGCTCGAGGTTGAAGACGACAGCGGCGGGGATGATGCAGGGGCTCCGGCGTCGTGCGGCTTGGCTATTCGACGTGGTCGACGACGACGAACCGTACGGACACGATGAGAGGGCGCAGGGACGGCGTTGGACGCGGCTGTGGCGAGCGGCGGCAACGGTCACGTCTCGGGTGATGTCGGGGAGGGTGAGGGAGAGGAGCCAGAGGGGAGGGCGAGTGTCTGCGAGGTCGGGAGAGAGAGAGAGGGTTCGTCCCACGTTGACAGCTCGACGAGGGGAGCGGCGAGGCGGCGAGCAGCTGCGTGGCACGCATGCTGTGCTCACCGTCGAGCAGCTGCTTGCCTGCCTGGCCAAGCCAAGCAGCTCACTGGAGCGGTGGCTGGGTTGGGCCGGCAGGTGGGCCACCAGGTGGGCTGGAAGGCCAAGTAAGTTGGCCCAGGTAGTTCACTCTCTCTCTTTTAATTGTTTTTGTTTTCCATTTCTCTGTAATCTTTAGGGCTTTATTAAAAATGTCAGGGCATTACCAAAAATCATGAAACTAATCATGACTACTGTTTGGAATATATCCAACAGTAAACATTTTAGTTTATGATTATTTGAGCATTTAAAATATTTAATAGCATTTAAATGCCCAAATGCAAATATTTAAGATTTAATTTAGAGCCCAAATATGTCATGGAAAAATGTGCAACACCCCTGGTTATGTCTCCAGCATTTTCCAGAAATGATGAACATTTTTGAAAGCCATTTGGACTCATTGAAAATAATTTAGTTGAACCTAGTTGAATTCATTTGGTGCTTGGGGTTAGTCGATCCCCATTTCAAGTTTAAGCAAAATTTAAACATGATGCAACAACCAAGACTAGCCTACAAGCAAAGCTAAAGCTAGGGCTGTGATAGTGAACACCAGGATAGTGTCCGGCTCTGCAAAATAAATTCCACATACCACCGTAGAGAGAATAATATTTACACAAGTTCAATCTGCTGACGTATTTCGTGGCATGACGTCACACCACGGCCAAGCCTTTACTCGAATCGTTTTTATTATACCACCTCAGCGCGTTTAGCGAAGCGGTTTCCTTGGCACGTCTTGTCGAAGCAGAGATCCTGTCCCTATATTCTGGGATTCTCATCAATACGGACGTGGGTAACCCAAACGCGCCCGTTGGCTCGCCCCCTCCATCGAAGGCGAGTCCCAAACGGTTACGGGGACGACTCTTGGTATTCAACCCCTTTATAACGAGACCAAGGCCTGTTCCTTTTCTTCAATCCTCAATCGAATCTGCCCTTCGCCCCGAGTTCCAACACCCGAGGCTCCAGATTCAGGCGCTTCGGGCCTTCGACAATGTACAACTCCGACCTTCAGGGCCGGTGGATACCTTCTTCCGTCACGAAAGAAGATGTGCTAAAGCTGAGAGATGCCAGGTATCTAACCGACGAGATTTCGCATAGGCTGCCCGCCCCAGGGCAAGTTATTCCCACTCCCGAGCCTGGCGAGAGCGTGGTGTTTGTGTCTCACTTCCGTCGGGGTTTAGGCTTCCCGATAGACCCCTTCATGAGGGGGCTCATGTTTTATTATGGGCGGGAATTCCATGACTTGGATCCGGAGTCCATCCTCCACATCTCGTCGTTCATTGTTGTATGCGAAGCCTTCCTTCACACCACTCCTCACTTCGGATTGTGGCTCAAGACCTTCAACATGGAGCCGAAGATGATTGAGGAGCAACAGGCAGAGTGCGGAGGGGCAGTTATAAGCAAGAGAGTTGACGCTCCGTGGCCCGAGGGCTATTTTCAAAAGAAGCTCAGTTTGTGGCAACAGGAGTGGTTCTACATCAGCGCTCCCAGGGGCACCAGATGGGTGGCGCTGCCTGCCTTTCGCTCGGGCCCTCCACAACGGCTAGCATCATGGGTCAACAAAGGGCTTGACTGGGGGCCGTCCAAGGACGTGCCACTATTGTAGGGCCGTATTCGAGACCTCCAAGAGAGGGAGATCAATCTGGTTGTAGTGGCGCAGGTCATGCTAATTCAGCGCCTTCTGCCCTGCAAACGTCGCCCCCTCCGCCTGTGGGAATTCAATCCGGAGGGACCTCGAACTCTTCAACACTTCATGGGTGCGACGCCCGTGGAGATGTATAAACTGTTCTTCGGATCACAAGAGATGTGTCCGGACTTGACCGAGGATGCATGCCTGAGCTGCAATTGCCCGGATACCCAAGTAAGTAGTCCTGTGTCCGGACATATCATCCGTTCATTCATCATAGACTTGCGCTTTAACCAGCTAACCCTTGAACAGGAGTGGATAGCAAAAGCAAAACTGATACGGTGTCTGGCCCCCCTCCGTGAGACCACGCCGGATCCCGTGTTGGTCAAGATGTTGGAGGTTGCGCCTTCGGAAGAGGGCGAAGGGGAAAACAGGAAAACTACCACCTCCTCTAAAGAGGCTCTCAAGAAAGGGGGATCGAGAATCCCTCCCTCCAGGGGGAGAAGAGGACCGCTTTCGAAGATCCGGAGGCCAAGGCCTCAAAGCGGGGGAAGAAATCTTCACCAAAGGGTCCTGCGCCAGGAGAAGCCCCGGCCGCACTATTTCCCCAAGGGAATCAGCCCTCCAGCGAGCTGTAAGTAGAAAGGGGAGTTTTGTAATAAGGGACATCCATGTTTTTATTTCTGAGGATAACCGAAGTTTTTTGCCTTGTAGTTCGGATCTCAGCCATTCTCAGCAGAGCTCATCTTCGGGGGATCTTCGTCCGGAGATGATGGAGAGCGAAACGCCTCCATCTGCCACACCGTCAGGCGGGGCGGACGACCCTGAGGTGTCGTCACGGAGGGTCTCCCCGAGTCCGGCGGGGCCGGAGAGTTCGGCACCAACTGGTGTCCGGCCGGAGGAGCTAAAGGATCTGCTCGGGCGGGCGTCTATCTCAGAAGATCACCGTACATTGATGAGTACGGTGATTGAAAGGATTTCATCCGCTGAGAGCGGGTTGCATGAGGCCGTCAGAAGTTTACTGATGGGGTTTGAGGTATGTAAAAATGATATACCTTTTGACAGTTTTGCACATAGAGTGCGCCCTGTATAGATAGTAGCCCCTGAGACTCGGTACGTTGTCAAAAGCGACAGCGTGCCGAGGATCATAATCTTAGTTATAAGATGTCGCCCTTCCTATTTAGGTGGCGGAACGTTTGGTGGCCAGCCGGACTGATAGAGTTGCCGAACTGAAGCGGCAACTAGACGTTGCGGATGCGGACATCGCACTGGTCAATAAACGACTTGACGAGTCACAGGGTATGTGGCTTCTCCGCGGACACCTTGTAAGGGAGCTTGATTCCCGTGCCTTACAACATGTATGCTTGATGCAGATGGCGCCGCTGCTATGGAGGGCCTTCGGGCAGAGCTTGCCTGAGCCAAGGAGCAAGCCAGAAAAAGTGATGCGGCTGCCTTGAAGGCGGCCGAAGAGCTAAAAGCCGAACAGGTTGCTCACTACCGAAGCAGGGAGGAAATGGCCGAAATGGCCGTGAAGATGAAGGATGCTACCGACCGCTATGAGCTTCTTGAAAGAGAACGCCGAGTGGAGCAAGAGGACCTGAAGAAGGCCACCGCCGAAAGCAAGGATGCCCGCTCCGCGATGAGGGCTGTAAAGGAGGAGCTGCGTCAGGCCGGGGATATTGCGGCTGGAAAGCCCTTTCTGCTGCGTAGGAAGTTCACGGATCCGAAGTATGCTCAGTTGGGCCAGATGTGGGGTCTGGAGGATGCTTATCTGAATTTGGCAGCGAGTGCGGTGGACACAGTCGTGCACTTCCGAGGCCAAAAGGATCACGGAATGGAAGACCTTTTTTGGTCTCAATTCCATAATCCAGAGCGTCCACTTCCGTTAACCGATCGGTTGGCTGAGTGGGCTGAGCTGAACAGGTTGTCCGGACTTGCCATGAAGGATGTCGTGGCTCATCTGTGGACGAAAAGGCCCGAGCCGAAGAGTTATTTTGGCTTGGTGCAACAGTTCCTTGATGCGGTGCCGCATATCAAGGCGATGAAGCGGTCGGCATGCATAGAGGGTGCACGGATGGCTCTCGCCCGTGTCAAAACATATTGGGCAGAGATGGAGGCCACCGACATTGCATCCCGGGATTCGGACAGAAGCCGATTACCCGCCGAGCACTATTTTGAGGAAGTCCTGCAGGGCGCTCGTTTAATAGAGTCGCAGTGCTCGAAAAACCTTATGTTCAAATGACATGTATGATTTGTGAAACCATGTTTCAAATATATAATATAAGGGCTTTTTATACTTGTGCGTTCAAGTATTGAAATACCTCTTGTGCGGCCGTTAATGTATATGTATATATAACCTGAAAGATGACAGTCTTCGGCTTCAGCCCCCACGCACATAGTGCGGGGGTGTTTGCAAAAAGGCGCATTTTCACACTTAATCCAACGTCTTGGTCCTGTGAAGGAGGTGATAGCGTAGCAAACTAGGCAACCGGACTATAATGCTTTATAACTTTCACTTAGCCATAGGAGTTCGATGGTGGGGCTACTATATAGCCCCTAGGGGCACCGCGCTCTCCGAATTCGGGGCGCGTGTGTGCCTGACCGGGAAATGGTCCTTCGTCAAAGCGGAGAAATTCTAAACATTCCGGTGGTCGATCGAGTGGTTGACCAGTCTCTCGCTATATCATGACAGTCAGTTTTCGGCTTTCTCTACTGAGGTGCTCACCAGGCCGAATCGGGGCATAATCGCAGTAGTTCTCCTAGTGTGTCAGGACCCCGACTCAATGCCACATCGATCTAGCATGTAACACCTCATATCACTTTGCGGCCTCACGCACGGTATTCCACGGGTGTCGCCTTACCTTAGCCCGGGACCGTTTGCGCCTTTTGGCACACGTATATGACAGTGTCGCTAGCATCCATATGATAAAGAGCCCGGGCTGACATGGCTAGTCGTAAACCCAAAGTGGCACAGACTTACAGGGACAGGCATCCATGACCCAGCATCGAACGTGTCGGTCATCAGCGAGTGAAACCAGGCTGTAGCACTGGGCTAGCAGGACTCCGGTGAACCGGGCTGTAGCGGGCTAACAGGACTCCGGTATTCATCGCGTGACATTTCCCCGAAGGGACAGACACAGGAACGAAGAAGGACACATGCCGGCCAGCCTAAGTGTTCCGGAGCAGTAGCAAGCTACCATGGCTCGGTGGAAACACTAGGAGACATTTCCCCGTAAGAGAGGCTACTAAAGATAAACAACTAGATGGTCAGATCCCACACATACCAAGCATTTCAATAACATACACACAATATGCTCGATATGTGCAATACAACATGGCATCACAAAATGACTCTACGACTCAAGTAGTTTATTTAATAGGCTCCGAGGAGCGAGATATTACAAACATGGGTCTCATGACCCAACACTCAGAGCATACAAGTCAAAGCACAAGCGGAAGCTATCATGTCTGAGTACAGACAACTATAAATGAAAAAGGCTGAGAAGCCTGACTATCTATCAGATCCTGCCGAGGGCACAAGATCGTAGCTGAGGTATCAAGCTAAACGTCGAAGACCACGCGGAATTACTAGTGAGACTGAAGTCTCTCTGCAAAAACATAAAATAGGCAAACGTGAGTACAAATGTACCCAGCAAGACTTACATCAGAACTAACTACATATGCATCATTATCAACAAAGGGATGGTGGGGTTTAACTGCAGCAAGCCAGCTTTGACTCGGTGGCTATCCTGAACTACGACTGCGAGTAACTTTTTGAGGTGGCGCACACGAGTCCACATATTCACCATATCAATACACCACTATGGATCCGCTCCCGTCTCCCTACGAGAACGCCATCCATAGCACTCACGCTTATCTTGCGTATTTTAGAGTATCCACTTTCACTTGTCTATGAACTGATATAAGCAACCCAGAAGTCCTTTTCCGCGGACACGGCTATTCGAATAGATTAGGTTAACCCTGCAGGGGTGTACTTCTTCACACACGCTCTCACCACTTACCGCCGTTTACACGACATGTACTCGGCAACCTTCAAGCGGAAGCCCAACGTGGGTGTCGGCCACGGCCTGCCTAAACACTCAAGTCTCTAGTCCAGGTTTATCGCCTATTCGGGTTCCATCCATGAGGAGATCCGGCCGGAGTTTCGCTCACAGCCCCAAACGATGTGTACAGGGTTCCGTGACACCAAACGGGTGCCCGGTTTACCCGGCCACGTGCCTACCGCATCACAGCCCACCCCTACGGTCAGCGCTGTCCACGGCCTCCAGCATACTACAAACACCAGAAACTACTTGCAACTCCTGGACAGAGGACAAGGGTGATTAAGAAGCCGAGAGGGTCCATTGGTTTCGGGCCCAATGCGTGGTAGTAGCTGAATCATGGATCACAAACACAGAACTCAGTTCCTGAGGACGGCTGCAATGAGACAACCCACCATGTACTCCTACATGGCCTCTCACCGCTACCTTTACCAAATCGTGTTCACACACTTAGCTCACACACAGTAGGACATGTTCACACACCTCTGATTCATCCCCGATGAATCAGACCTGACTCAACTCTAAGCAATAGCAGGCATGACAACAAGCATGAATGAGTAGGCACATCAGGGCTCAAACAACTCCTACTCATGCTAGTGGGTTTCATCTATTTACTGTGGCAATGACAGGTCATGCAAAGGATAAAGGGGTTCAGCTACCGCAGCAAGTAACAAAATGTCGTTGTTGTCCTAATGCAGTAAAAGAGAGCAGGAGCGAGAGAGTGGGATTTTATCGAAATGAACAAGGGGGGTTTTGCTTGCCTGGCACTTCTGAAGATAACATTGAGTCTTCATCAGTGTCAACGATCACATCATCGGTATCACGTCTATCGAGAGGGGACAAATACCGGCAACACAGAAGGGAACACAATCAATGCAATGCACAATATGATGCATGATCATGACATGGCAAAATGAATGTGTTTTGGGCTAATGCAACTAAAACCAGATTAAATGAAGTTGGTTTGAATCCAAGATTCAAATTCAAACTCCATATGTGGATATTCAAATGCCATTTAATTGATTTGTGCTAAACAGCAGCTATAAGTTGTTCTAACATGCATGAAAATGGTACAGATGGATTCCTTGAATTTTTCTGATAATTTTTCATATATAATTTGTTTAATTTGGAGTTACGGTTAATTTTCTATGATTTATAGAAGTTTTAGCTATTTTCTGAAATTTCCTGATTATTTTTAAATCCAGAAAGTATTACTGCGTCATACTGACGTCACGATGACGTCAGCAGGTCAACGTGGCACAGCCCGGTCAACCCCTGACCGGTGGGTCCCGAGTGTCAGTGTCTAACTAACTAATCTAACTTAGTTAATACTAACCTAACTTAATTAGCCGGGCGGGGCCCGCATGTCAGTGAGAGAGAGGGGGGTCAAACCCGGGTCAACTCGCCGGAGTTGACCCGCGGCTCGTCGCCGGCGAGGCCAGGGACGGCGGAGAGCGCCGGGATTCGCCCTCCGATGACCAAAAGAGCGGCGGAGGGGCTCTACGGGATGCCCAGACTCGCGCGCATCTAGCAGGGCGGACGGGAGAAGCTAAGGTGGCCGGAGGCGACGGCAATCATGACGACGGCGGCGGCCGGAGTTCGGGTGAGGCGCGGGCGGTGGCTACGGTGCGCCACAGGAGCGATAGACTAGGGTTTTGGGATCCTGGCGTGGTGCTGAGCATGGTGGTGTGCTTGGACGTGACGCGCGTGAGCTCTAGCCACGGCGACCTCGTGGCCGGCGGCAATGGGCTCTCGGGCTCGGCGGAGACGATGGATACGGCACGAAATTGAACGAAAATACGGAGGGGAAACGAAGAGGAGCTCACGTCGAGTCCGCAGGGGTGGTCAGTGGGCTCGGGGAGGGGCTGGTGACGACGGGAGGTTGCCGGCGATCTCGGTGGCCCGAGGAGGAAGAAGACGTCGGGGACGGCGCTCCGAGGCTTCCGGCGTCACATGGGTTGGTGGAGACGAAGAAGAAGGCGCGGCGGTTCTTCTGGAGGCATCGGCGAGGCGAGGGGTGGCCGGTGGCCGCGGCGAACAGCGTCGGTGGCGACGGCTGCGCTCGGCACGAGAGGGAGAGAGAAACAGAGGAGGGGGAGAGCTCGGGAGAGAGTGAGGGGCGGTCGGGGAGGCCGCGTGTCGACGTCCAGGGCGTCCAGAGCGTCGGGGGAGAGCGGTAAGTAGGAGCTGGCGAGGCACGTGGCCAGCACGCGGCGGGCACGCGCTCGTCCTCCTGTCCAGGGAGGAAGACGACAGGGAGGCTGTGGTGGTGGGCTGGGCCGGCCACTTGGGCCGCCAGGTAAGCCCAGGTGAGACTCCTTCTCTCTCTCTGCTTTGTTTTTTTTATTTACTGTTTTCTATTTTGCAGGTTTGTTTTGAATTTGGTTTTGAAACCAATTCAATTTGTTTTGCTTCTGACAATATTTTTAGGAGCTAAAAGAATTTAAACAATGCTCCACAAAATATTTCAGAATTATTGGACCTATATTTATTTAATAGTAGATATAAATCCAATTCAAATAATTATTGATTTAATTCAAATGCCCAAATTAAATGTTTCTGAGACACCAAAATTATTGGTTTGGATTTTACCTCTTGCCAATATTTCCAGAGGATATCAGGAACATTTTCTTGGACACATTTGAGAAGATTTAATTGTTGGTTATTTTTAGAGGTTTCTGAGGTTTTTTGAAAATTCCTCAATTCAAATTTCATTTGAATTTAAACATGATGCAGCAAGAGGTCTAGCCTAGTGCATTACCAGAAGCTAGGGATGTGACAACTCACCCCCACTAAACAAGAATCTCGTCTCGAGATTCGACCGTAGGGTAAGGTGAAAGGTAAACGCAACTAGTATAATCTTCACGATCCAGGTTGCACTTCAACTGAACGTTGATTTGTTCACCATCATTGTCTCGACGTCTTCCTCTGAGAACTCCAACTGTCATGACAACGAGAGGGGAAGGAGACTCTAGAAGGGTCGATCTCCTCGAAGATCGAACAACTCACGGAAAGAGACATAGGACCAACTCTCGGGTTGAGACACGAGATACACATCAAGAGGGGTGGAAAGAAACGGATGACGAAGGTTCACTAGGTGGACAACAATTCCACACCTAAGAAGGTGGTAAACGATTGTCAACGTAGCGAGGAGTTGAGTTGCCATGATACCACGAAGAAACATCCTGGAGGAGGGTGATTCATAGACTATTACCCTAAGTGGCAAAAAGAATTACCTTTGATCCAGAGATCATTGAAACTCTTTAAACCAGCCTAAGACAATTCTCGAGCGATCGTTTGGAGGGGGTCGGTAGAATGGCATACTCAAACTTGGGTGATGTGGATTACCTTGTGGAAGACAACGTAATGGATGATTTTTGCTTATCACCGGAAATGGAAGGGACCCATGGTAGAATGGCACATTGGCGGTGCAAGCTAGGAACAAAATGCAAATGCTAGGAAAGATTCTGGTAACTGGGGAAGAACCCAACAACAAAGAGTGAATTCACTGTTTGAAGAGGTCATAGCATTGCCGAGGAAACTGAGAGGAATCCCAGTTAGTGCCGATGATAACACGTAGCGCTTGTGCGTGCTCTCAAGAACTTGAGCATTTCCATATTCATCAAGGTTTTACCAACATCCATGTCAAGGGTCCGGTAACACAACTTACTACCATGATGAATGGTGATGGAGGATGCAGATGCAAAGGAAGATAACACCTTCTCAGATTACACCTTAGCGAAGCCAAGGAACAAAATCTGGATGATCGACCGAGAGACATTTAGCACTCCGCTTCTAATGTTCTCCTTGATGTGCTAGCGTAACCCATTCATAGATATGGTTTGATATCTAGAACATCAAGTAAAGGTCGGACTTCGGGAACACAAAGATCCATAGGGGCAACTAGGGAGTAAATCCTATGAAATCCCTATGGGGAGGTGGCCAATTCCATCAAATAAGATACTATAATAATAGGTCTACCGGATGGGTGTGTTGGCCACGACATCCACCTTACCGGTTATCGAGAGACCAATATTATAGTTCTTGGGAAATGTTCCAACCCATCATATCTGCCTAAGATTCAGATCTGGTTGGTGTCAGGATATTCCAGACTCATCGAGTCTAGGAAGAAAAATGAAAGTTTGCAACACAAATCGACGAGATTACGTTGCGAGATTCTCGGGAGACGAACTACGATAGCAAGCTCCAAAACATGAGCTGGTTCTGCTACAAACATGTGAACATGTTGTCCAAGACAAGCATGACCACAAAGTAGTCTTATAATAAAACACTACCGAATTCAGGAGGGGAACCATCATCGAGGATATCGAAGTCCTTGCATAAGGTATACTCTTAAGAAGGAACTTCTTCTCCTTGAACAATTCAATCAGTGGCTTGGTGTGCTAGGGACACATATAGATTGAAAGTTGCAAGTCTTCAAACCACAGAATTCTTCGCACGTGTGCATGACTGATTTGGAATGATTCCAAGAAAACAACATTGACTTTCTCGAATCCACGGCGGCAACTTGCATCAGATGCACATGAATTAAAGGAAGTCACTACCTTCATCCAAACATATGCTTCATGAGCTAGCATGAACAAATGCTTTCAAAAATTTCCAACACTAGCTTAATGTTCAACAAAATTATGGAGGAGATAAGGATGTTGTCAATGGGCTCAACAACAATTCATCTAGGTTTCCTTTTAAAAGGAATTCCATAGTTAAGTGAACACGGTGATAGCATTGGTCAGACCAAAGATATAATGGTGTATGCTCGAGGAATCAACCACGAGTAAGACAACATTACGAATATCGTTGGTTCTGATTTGATTTGACGATAGCCCACACTCAAATCAAAGGATTGATAAGACAATAGATCCAGCAACTGATCACAGGGACCAATCGATGAAGATATCATCTTTCTTCAACACACACTACACAAGAATATCCCTTTGGAACGAACTAAGTCAGGCAAGCTTTTATCTTCCAACTCTCCAAGTCGTTGTCTAACTTAACCAACTAGCTCAGGGATATCCAACACAGATTCTTGGAGAAGGATGGTTCACAAAAACCAACTTGATCACGAGCTCAACATAGCGGTCAGGTGACAACCTGGTAATACTTCTGAGAAGATATTCAGAGAATCACGAGCCACCGGTATGTTACTAAGCTCGAGAACAATCTTGCTTTTCAGGGCAAGACGATATGATCAATAGAGCAAGAATTTGAAATAATCCTAACTCATCGATCGAGGAGTGAACCAGGAGAATGGACTAGGTAGCACGATCAGTCTTAGAAGGATGATTCGAAAACCAACATACTAAGAATGAAATTATTATCCTTTAACTACCAAGCAACAGAGTTGCTAGGCGTATTGATTTCACACATCACAATTCATTTGTCGGTATTCCGGTTGCATCAACACGAGGGCCGAGGAATGAACAGTCATGGCAAGAAGTATCACTGTACCAAGAGTTCATGGGATGGTGTGCAATTCCTATAACAATCTCGATATAAAATATGTAATACTCCAAGGTAGAGCAGAACCAAAAGCTGGATTGGCATTTGATCTGCGGAATACAACTACTTTGACCCAATCCTAGATATGGAAGAGGTACTGGAGTTTGTTTCTCCTAGTCATTCCGGAATAGAATGGCTTGACAGACCACAAGAGTCATAGGCATCGATGAACGAACGCACTCATACTCTTGACTATCAATTGATAGACGAGGGTCAGAATGCAACTAAAGAGAACAACTCAAAGGAACATATAACTTTCTGAGTTGTGGATGCATAGATTAGTATGTCGAACCAAGTTCAACATATTTCTTCCGGATAACCCATGCAGAAAGGTAGAACTGGCAGAGTCACGATTTATGAATGGAGAACTCCTCAAGAGTACTCTAATTGTGATTTTTTTTGATCCAATAAACATCTGCCATAAGTAGTTCATGGTATTTGGAAGAAGAAGATACCACGGACCTCAAGGACTATCGCAAAGGTTACTAATAACCTAAAGGAACGAGCAAAACTATCAACATGAAGCAAGTAGGGTGAATCTCGGGTTCAAAACCCAGGGATAGAATACCTACTACCAAATGGCATCACGGGATGCTTTCGATAATGACGGCCAGAGTCATCACACTGGAACATAAATCATGGCTAGACTACTAGATGATCCCCTAAGACACCTAGGGTCATAATAGTAACTCCAACATAATGTCAAGGCAATAGAATACCTCAACTCAACAATTAGTGTGATTGAGCTGGCATAAAGGAACATCGAAACCAGAGGGAAAGGATTTTGCAAATGCATCAGACTATTTAGAAACCTGGGATGACTCGGACAGCATAACGGCTGTAAATGCTCAGAAAAGATTTGAGACATTCACAAAATGGTGGCATAACCACTCAGAAGCACGATATCAAGGTTTCGAGATCAACAATTAACATACGGAAGTAGTAGAAACTGAACTCAAGCTTAAATCCAACAATCTTATAAGTCTTCGGATTAGTAACACGTGATCCTGATAGAAAGAAGAGAAAGCCTAGTTCTTAATCCCCGTAGAAGAGAAGATGATGACTCAGATCAGAAGGTCATGAGGTATAAGGAGTAAAAAGAGCCTTACGTTCCATCCCACAATCAATTCCCTTATATAACTAAAGAATTTCTAGACTCAACTTCGACCAGTTTGGCTTGGTAATCCTACAGGCAGTCAAGCTCTAATACCAACGCTGTCAGGACCCCGACTCAATGCCACATCGATCTAGCATGTAACACCTCATATCACTTTGCGGCCTCACGCACGGTATTCCACGGGTGTCGCCTTACCTTAGCCCGGGACCGTTTGCGCCTTTTGGCACACGTATATGACAGTGTCGCTAGCATCCATATGATAAAGAGCCCGGGCTGACATGGCTAGTCGTAAACCCAAAGTGGCACAGACTTACAGGGACAGGCATCCATGACCCAGCATCGAACGTGTCGGTCATCAGCGAGTGAAACCAGGCTGTAGCACTGCGCTAGCAGGACTCCGGTGAACCGGGCTGTAGCGGGCTAACAGGACTCCAGTATTCATCGCGTGACATTTCCCCGAAGGGACAGACACAGGAACGAAGAAGGACACATGCCGGCCAGCCTAAGTGTTCCGGAGCAGTAGCAAGCTACCATGGCTCGGTGGAAACACTAGGAGACATTTCCCCGTAAGAGAGGCTACTAAAGATAAACAACTAGATGGTCAGATCCCACACATACCAAGCATTTCAATAACATACACACAATATGCTCGATATGTGCAATACAACATGGCATCACAAAATGACTCTACGACTCAAGTAGTTTATTTAATAGGCTCCGAGGAGCGAGATATTACAAACATGGGTCTCATGACCCAACACTCAGAGCATACAAGTCAAAGCACAAGCGGAAGCTATCATGTCTGAGTACAGACAACTATAAATGAAAAAGGCTGAGAAGTCTGACTATCTATCAGATCCTGCCGAGGGCACAAGATCGTAGCTGAGGTATCAAGCTAAACGTCGAAGACCACGCGGAATTACTAGTGAGACTGAAGTCTCTCTGCAAAAACATAAAATAGGCAAACGTGAGTACAAATGTACCCAGCAAGACTTACATCAGAACTAACTACATATGCATCATTATCAACAAAGGGATGGTGGGGTTTAACTGCAGCAAGCCAGCTTTGACTCGGTGGCTATCCTGAACTACGACTGCGAGTAACTTTTTGAGGTGGCGCACACGAGTCCACATATTCACCATATCAATACACCACTATGGATCCGCTCCCGTCTCCCTACGAGAACGCCATCCATAGCACTCACGCTTATCTTGCGTATTTTAGAGTATCCACTTTCACTTGTCTATGAACTGATATAAGCAACCCAGAAGTCCTTTTCCCCGGACACGGCTATTCGAATAGATTAGGTTAACCCTGCAGGGGTGTACTTCTTCACACACGCTCTCACCACTTACCGCCGTTTACACGACATGTACTCGGCAACCTTCAAGCGGAAGCCCAACGTGGGTGTCGGCCACGGCCTGCCTAAACACTCAAGTCTCTAGTCCAGGTTTATCGCCTATTCGGGTTCCATCCATGAGGAGATCCGGCCGGAGTTTCGCTCACAGCCCCAAACGATGTGTACAGGGTTCTGTGACACCAAACGGGTGCCCGGTTTACCCGGCCACGTGCCTACCGCATCACAGCCCACCCCTACGGTCAGCGCTGTCCACGGCCTCCAGCATACTACAAACACCAGAAACTACTTGCAACTCCTGGACAGAGGACAAGGGTGACTAAGAAGCCGAGAGGGTCCATTGGTTTCGGGCCCAATGCGTGGTAGTAGCTGAATCATGGATCACAAACACAGAACTCAGTTCCTGAGGACGGCTGCAATGAGACAACCCACCATGTACTCCTACATGGCCTCTCACCGCTACCTTTACCAAATCGTGTTCACACACTTAGCTCACACACAGTAGGACATGTTCACACACCTCTGATTCATCCCCGATGAATCAGACCTGACTCAACTCTAAGCAATAGCAGGCATGACAACAAGCATGAATGAGTAGGCACATCAGGGCTCAAACAACTCCTACTCATGCTAGTGGGTTTCATCTATTTACTGTGGCAATGACAGGTCATGCAAAGGATAAAGGGGTTCAGCTACCGCAGCAAGTAACAAAATGTCGTTGTTGTCCTAATGCAGTAAAAGAGAGAAGGAGCGAGAGAGTGGGATTTTATCGAAATGAACAAGGGGGGTTTTGCTTGCCTGGCACTTCTGAAGATAACATTGAGTCTTCATCAGTGTCAACGATCACATCATCGGTATCACGTCTATCGAGAGGGGACAAATACCGGCAACACAGAAGGGAACACAATCAATGCAATGCACAATATGATGCATGATCATGACATGGCAAAATGAATGTGTTTTGGGCTAATGCAACTAAAACCAGATTAAATGAAGTTGGTTTGAATCCAAGATTCAAATTCAAACTCCATATGTGGATATTCAAATGCCATTTAATTGATTTGTGCTAAACAGCAGCTATAAGTTGTTCTAACATGCATGAAAATGGTACAGATGGATTCCTTGAATTTTTCTGATAATTTTTCATATATAATTTGTTTAATTTGGAGTTACGGTTAATTTTCTATGATTTATAGAAGTTTTAGCTATTTTCTGAAATTTCCTGATTATTTTTAAATCCAGAAAGTATTACTGCGTCATACTGACGTCACGATGACGTCAGCAGGTCAACGTGGCACAGCCCGGTCAACCCCTGACCGGTGGGTCCCGAGTGTCAGTGTCTAACTAACTAATCTAACTTAGTTAATACTAACCTAACTTGATTAGCCGGGCGGGGCCCGCATGTCAGTGAGAGAGAGGGGGGTCAAACCCGGGTCAACTCCCCGGAGTTGACCCGCGGCTCGTCGCCGGCGAGGCCAGGGACGGCGGAGAGCGCCGGGATTCGCCCTCCGATGACCAAAAGAGCGGCGGAGGGGCTCTACGGGATGCCCAGACTCGCGCGCATCTAGCAGGGCGGACGGGAGAAGCTAAGGTGGCCGGAGGCGACGGCAATCATGATGACGGCGGCGGCCGGAGTTTGGGTGAGGCGCGGGCGGTGGCTACGGTGCGCCACATGAGCGATAGACTAGGGTTTTGGGATCCTGGCGTGGTGCTGAGCATGGTGGTGTGCTTGGACGTGACGCGCGTGAGCTCTAGCCACGGCGACCTCGTGGCCGGCGGCAATGGGCTCTCGGGCTCGGCGAAGACGATGGATACGGCACGAAATTGAACGAAAATACGGAGGGGAAACGAAGAGGAGCTCACGTCGAGTCCGCAGGGGTGGTCAGTGGGCTCGGGGAGGGGCTGGTGACGACGGGAGGTCGCCGGCGATCTCGGTGGCCCGAGGAGGAAGAAGACGTCGGGGACGGCGCTCCGAGGCTTCCGGCGTCACATGGGTTGGTGGAGACGAAGAAGAAGGCGCGGCGGTTCTTCTGGAGGCATCGGCGAGGCGAGGGGTGGCCGGTGGCCGCGGCGAACAGCGTCGGTGGCGACGGCTGCGCTCGGCACGAGAGGGAGAGAGAAACAGAGGAGGGGGAGAGCTCGGGAGAGAGTGAGGGGCGGTCAGGGAGGCCGCGTGTCGACGTCCAGGGCGTCCAGAGCGTCGGGGGAGAGCGGTAAGCAGGAGCTGGCGAGGCGCGTGGCCAGCGCGCGGCGGGCACGCGCTCGTCCTCCTGTCCAGGGAGGAAGACGACAGGGAGGCTGTGGTGGTGGGCTGGGCCGGCCACTTGGACCGCCAGGTAAGCCCAGGTGAGACTCCTTCTCTCTCTCTGCTTTGTTTTTTTTATTTACTGTTTTCTATTTTGCAGGTTTGTTTTGAATTTGGTTTTGAAACCAATTCAATTTATTTTCCTTCTGACAATATTTTTAGGAGCTAAAAGAATTTAAACAATGCTCCACAAAATATTTCAGAATTGTTGGACCTATATTTATTTAATAGTAGATATAAATCCAATTCAAATAATTATTGATTTAATTCAAATGCCCAAATTAAATGTTTCTGAGACACCAAAATTATTGGTTTGGATTTTACCTCTTGCCAATATTTCCAGAGGATATCAGGAACATTTTCTTGGACACATTTGAGAAGATTTAATTGTTGGTTATTTTTAGAGGTTTCTGAGGTTTTTTGAAAATTCCTCAATTCAAATTTCATTTGAATTTAAACATGATGCAGCAAGAGGTCTAGCCTAGTGCATTACCAGAAGCTAGGGATGTGACATAGTGCCACGTTAGCAGATAGAACGGAACGTAAGGCAGCAAAACACAGGAGCCGGGCAAACCCAACATTTGACCAAAGACATGATTCGGAGCTGATGCATATAAGGCCTAACTCGAGACGCCGAACACTCCCTAAGGTATTCGGTCTTTATGAAAATGGGCAGAACAATGCCCTAAGCCCCTAGTGTCCAGGTACGCGGGAAACTTCTGACGCGGCCGATGCCAAAACGCCAGCCTCCTCCTCGGTTATGGTAAGAAACCAGGGGATGTGTATCAACAAGAGACAGTAAAAAAGGTTTATGCAGGGTCTTAATCTGAAAAGAATCCTTGCAACGGGTCCCTGCTGCATGTCTGCGCCTGTGTCTCCGTTGTGTTGTATCCTAGACGGGTGTAGCACGTTGTTCATCTGTAAAAGAGAAGAACTTAGTTTGAAAAGGATCGTGCGAAAAATGTATTTAAAACAGAGTATCATTCAAAAAATGAATGAAATTGAGCTTTATTGGCTCTCATTGTTCATGCGTGCAGCCCCTTGTGAAGGGGTACGCGGCTAGTAAGCCCCTTGTTTATTTATACCGGACTCGCCTAACCGTGTTCGGGGTCTGAATGACCTGTTTTAGGGGCTTTGATCAGCAAAGCCGGATTAGTGTGCGACTGTCAAGGCAGTCTCACGTTCTTCCTTAGTCGAGGAACACTCGAAGGTGCCTTTTAGTGAGATGATGCCGCGTGGACCGGGCATTTTAAGTGTAAGAGACACGTAATGCGGTATTGCATTAAAGCGGACGAAAGCTTCGCGTCCCAATAGTGCTTGATGGCTACTTTTAAATGGGGCGATATGGAAGATTAGCTTTTCACGACGGAAGTTTTTGGATGAACCGAACACAACTTCTAGTAGTAAGGAGCCTGTACAATTGGCATAAGGGCCTGGCGTCACTCCTTTAAAGGAAGTGTTGCTATGTCGAATTTTGGTAGGGTCTATCCCCATTCTGCGGATTGTGTCCTGGTATAGCAGGTTTATATCACTGCCGCCATCCATTAGGACTTGTGTAAATTGTAGTCTGTCGATTATAGGATCCAATATCAAAGCAGTCCATCCTACGTTTCGGATACTTCTGGAGTAATCCTGATGGTCGAAGGTAATTGGTTTTGACATCCAGTTTCGGGACTCCGCTGGGGTGGACCGTGCGGCGCGTACTTTAGTAGGCACCGCCCTATTTTTCCTTGTTATCACTTGAAGTGAATTCATTGTTTTGACCTCTTGTGGGAAATTCTTTTGTTTTCCGGTGCTCTGCTTGTGGGGTTCGTCATCGTCCTCACTTGGTGTGTCGAGCCCCTTGTGTTCGGCGTTAAGTCAGTCGGACTGCTTGAAAACCCAACAATCTCTGTGGGTATGGTTTGCAGGCTTCCTGGGGGTGCTGTGGATTTGGCATATCTTGTCCAAGATTTTGTTTAGGTTAGATAGCTCGTCGCTATTGTCCTTGGGAGGCAGTATTTTGTTGTTCTGCCGAGAGCTTTTGAATCCGGCGTTAACTGCCGTGCTCTTTGGGTCATTTCCCTTAGTTCGGCGCTGGTCCTTTCTGCATCGCGGTTTCCCATTTCCATCCTTGACCTCAGATGTACTTGGGTTGCTGGTGCTGCATCTAGCCAGCCAGCTATCCTCTCCCGCGCAAAAGCGGGTCATGAGGCTTGTTAGTGCAGCCATTGTCCTTGGCTTTTCCTGGCCGAGGTGTCTGGCGAGCCATTCGTCTCGGACGTTATGTTTGAAGGCTGCTAAGGCTTCGGCATCTGGATAGTCGACTATTTGGTTCTTTTTGGTAAGGAACCTATTCCAGAATTTGTGGGCTGACTCTTCGGTCTGTTGAGTTATGTGACTTAAATCGTCTGCATCCGGAGGGCGGACATAAGTCCCTTGAAAATTTGCCCGAAACGCATCTTCGAGCTCTTCCAACTTCCAATGGTATTTTCTGGGAGGCTTTTGAGCCAATGCCGGGCTGGCCCTTTGAGCTTGAGGGGTAAGTATTTTATGGCATGGAGGTCATCTCCTCTAGCCATATGTATGTGTAGGATGTAATCCTCAATCCAGACTCCGGGGTCTGTTGTTCCGTCGTATGCCTCTATGTTTACGGGCTTGAATCCCGCTGGAAATTCATGATCCAGTACCTCATCGGTGAAACATAGGGGGTGTGCGGCGCCCCTGTATTTGGGTGTACCGTGATTTTCGAATACTCGACGTGTTGTATTGCTTTCTGGGGCTTTCTTTCTTGGCCCATAGATGGACCTGACCGGGCCATCCTTTTTGCGAGGATCCTTATGTGGATCGCGTGCCGACTTGTGTGCGGCGCCGCTTGCCGCTCTTTGTCTATCATATGGTCGTCTATCCGACCGGGCGGCCTCTTTGTTTTTTGATTGTGGGGGCTCTAAGGCCTCCTCATCAAATTCGGGCAATAGTTTGCGCTTCGGGTAACCCTTTGCTTGGCGGCTATCGCCGTATTTGTCTGCGGTCCTGAGTACTTTGCTCCATCTCATTCTGAGTACGTCTTCCGCTGTCTTGAGCTTCCGGTTCTGCTTCTTCAGACTTCGTGCAGTGGCGACGAGCCTTTTGTGAAGGTTCTTCTGTTCCAACGATGTGTCCGGCGTGAGATCATCTGGATTGTTGTTTTCGCCGGGGATGGGTAGTTTATCCAATTCATCCTGTTTGGACGGTTGCTTGGTGGCATGTTCGTCATCCACTATTTCGCCCTGCTCTACGGCTGGGTCTGTGTGGGTGCTGTCGTTGTTGAGGCGGGACTTCGGGCGGCGCTTGCGTCGCTGTTTCGGCTGTTTTTCGGGGGAATTATCCTTCGCAGCGTCCCGTTGTTCCTTGTTATCGCTTCCTTTTGGTGTATCCTCCATATATACATCGTGAGTTGAGGTGGCTTTCCAGTGCCCTGTGGGCGCTGGTTCTTGGTCGTCTCTGGCATCGTCGTCCATACCGTCGATATCTTCGGAGTCGAAGTCTAGCATGTCGGTTAAGTCATCGACAGTGGCTACGAAGTGGGTGGTGGGTGGGCTTTGAATTTCTTCATCGTCCGCATCCCAACCGTCCTGGCCATAATCCGGCCAAGGCTCTCCTGATAAAGAGAGGCACTTTAGCGAATTCAGGATGTCGCCAAAAGGCGAGTGCTGAAAGATGTCCGCAGCGGTGAACTCCATGATCGGCGCCCACTCAAGTTTGATTGGCAGGGGCGCGGAAGGTTCGGGGTCCGGAGAAGAGTCCGGCACCTCGGAGTCACAAGCTTTACAGGGGACAGGGTCGGTATTCGGCTCCATCGCCGTGGCAGCCCCCGAGGCGATGTCGAGCCACCCATCCTCGATTGGCGCAGTCGGCTCCGAGTTAAGGGTCGGAGCGGACTCTCGTGCGGCCTCTAGGGCACTGTTCGGTAGTAGAGCTAAATCATGCCCATCGTGACAGTGCGGCGCGCTTGGCTGTGGCTCGAATCCGTTGAAGATCAAGTCTCCGCGGATGTCGGCCATGTAGTTCAAACTTCCAAATCTGACCTGATGGCCAGGGGCGTAGCTTTCGATCTGCTCCAGATGGCCAAGCGAATTGGCCCGCAGTGCAAAACCGCCGAGTACAGAGATCTGTCCGGGGAGAAAAGTATCACCCTGGACCGCGTCGTTGTTGATGATCGAAGGAGCCATCGGGCCTATGGGTGACGACACAGAGGAACTCTCAATGAAAGCACCAATGTCGGTGTCAAAACCGGCAGATCTCGGGTAGGGGGTCCTGAACTGTGCGTCTAGGCGGATGGTAACAGGAGACAAGGGACAAGATGTTTTTACCCAGGTTCGGGCCCTCTCGACGGAGGTAAAACCCTACTCCTGCTTGATTGATATTGATGATATGGGTAGTACAAGAGTGGATCTACCACGAGATCAAGGAGGCTAAACCCTAGAAGCTAGCCTATGGTATGATTGTTGTTCGTCCTACGGACTAAAACTCTCCGGTTTATATAGACACCGGAGAGGGCTAGGTTACACAGAGTCGGTTACAATGGTAAGAGAGCTACATATCCGTATTGCCAAGCTTGCCTTCCACGCCAAGGAAAGTCCCATCCGGACACGGGACGAAGTCTTCAATCTTGTATCTTCATAGTCTTGGAGTCGGGCCAATGATGATAGTTCGGCTATCCGGACACCCCTTAGTCCAGGACTCCCTCAGCCACCGACGTACTTCTTCCTCCTATATAAGCCTACGTACCCCGAAAACATCCAGGGAGCCAACGAAACACAATTTCCACCGCCGTAACCTTCAGTATCCGCGAGATCCCATCTTGGAGCCTTCGCCGACACTCCGCCGGAGGGGGAATCGACCATGGAGGGCTTCTACATCAACACCATAGCCCCTTCGATGAGTTGTGAGTAGTTTATCACAGACCTTCGGGTCCATAGTTATTAGCTAGATGGCTTCTTCTCTCTTTTTGGATCTCAATACAATGTTCTCCCCCTCTCTTGTGGAGATCTATTCAATGTAAACTCTTTGTGGGGTGTGTTTGTCGAGATCCGATGAATTGTGGGTTTATGATCAAGTTTATCTATGAGAAGTATTTGAATCTCCTCTGAATTCTTTTATATATGATTGAGTTAGCTTTGCAAGTCTCTTCGAATTATCAAATTGGTTTGGCCTACTAGATTGATCTTTCTTGCCATGGGAGAAGTGCTTAGCTTTGGGTTCAGTCTTGTGGTGTCCTTACCCAGTGACAGAAAGGGTTGCAAGGCACGTATTGTATTGTTGCCATTGAGGATAAAAAGATGGGGTTTATATCATATTGCATGAGCTTATCCCTCTACATCATGTCATCTGGCTTAAGGCATTACTTTGTTCTTATGAACTTAATACTCTAGATGCAGGCAGGAGTCATTCGATGTGTGGAGTAATACACTACAAAAAAATACACTTCCGTGATGATACGTGTTTGTCACAGTAGGTCGCGTTTTTTGTCATGCATGTACATCCATGACAAATTTATGACAGAATCAAGATAGTCATACATGTGCTGTCGTAGAAGTGTTCCATGACATTACCAAAATTATCATCACGGAAGTGTCCACTTCCATGACGATAAATCGCGTGTCACAGAAGTGCTTTCGTCAAGGGTGACCGACACGTGGCATCCACCGTAACGGAACGCCGTTAAGCTATCGGGTCGGGTTTTGGATCCGATAACCCGTTAACAGCCCCGACCAGTGGGGATTTTCCACGTGTAAAATCATCATTGGCTGGAGGAGACATGTGTCAGGTCCGCGCTGGCATAGGTGTCACTCATCCAATGGGCGAGACGCGCCGATGATATGTTGACACGTGGACCGGCCCATCAAGTTTAAATGGGCTGGCCCAACTAAAGGCCCACAAGATTTTGCGGACCATAATGGGCCGGCCTAGCTAAAGGCCCACGAGATTTTGCGGGCCATAATGGGTTGGCCCAGCTAACGGCCCACAAGATTTTGCGGGCCATAATGGGCCGGCCCAGGTAAAGGCCCACAAGATTTTTGTTTTCCATAATGGGCCGTCCCAGGTAAACGCCCACAAGATTCTTGCGGATCATAATGGGCCGGCCCGGCTAAAGGCCCACAAGATTTCGCCGACATTAACGGGCCGACCCAGCTGTAGGCCCACAAGAATTTGAGGGCCCTAGTAGGCCGACCCATTAACTGGCTGCCATGTTTTGGGCCAAATGCCGGCCCATATTTGATCCGGTCCATTAATGGCCTGCCATGTTCCGGGCCTAATAGTGGCCCATATGAGATCCGGCCCGCTAAAAGCCTACCATGTTCTAGGCCAAATTACGACCCAGATCAGGTATGGCCCTTTAAGAGGCTATGGGCTCAATTATGGCCCATATCAGATTCAGCCCGTCAACTAGACACTATGCTTTTTGGGCCCACTTGCTAGAGGCCCACTTAGTAATTCGGCCTGACATTACTTTTGGCCTCTTAAGGACCGGTTTAACATTTCGGCCCTATATTAATTTCGGCCTGTTAAATGCCCGTCATATAGTTGGGCCTAACTACGGCCCGGTTTGCATCCGGCCTGCTCGCAGCCGATATCTGATTGGTCCAAAGAAGGACTGAGACAATTTTGGCCTGTTAAAAGCCCGCGATTTGATTCACACAATCATGGGCCGGGGTTCATTTCGGGCTGCGGCCGGCCCGTTAGCTGTTCGGCAAGTTTCAGGCCCAACCTACATCGTGATTGCATGACGGCCTGATTATGTACCGTAATTTTACGGTTTGGCCAGTTTACTGCGAAGACAGTAAAATAACTGCAGCATCGTGAATAAGAAAAAACCTAGACTATACAATAAAGAAATTACAACATATTACATCCACTAGGCATCAAAGTTCGCCACTATGATAATAAAGCACAAGCAGACAGCAGATTACATACACTGGGCATCAAAGATCGCCACTAGTGCAAATAAACACGCCGACAAAATAATATACAAAACCGACAGCACTTCAATAGAGTTCAAGAAAGGTTAGCCCTGCTGGGGAGCTGCAGCGCAAGCAGCTGAGCAAGATGATGAGACTGCGCTTGTTCAACACTTAAATCTTCCTCACTCTGAAAGATAAACAAGCAGACAGATGACATGCTTTGCACATAAAAGTATCAGTGCTGACAATTCATCACATTTCTTACTGACGAATAAAGTGACACAGTTCAAAATTGCATTAACACAATATGGTATTGTTCAGGTCAAGACATGGCAGGAAATGACATTGTGAAGGAGTTGGCAGCTTCACGACACCACTGGATTACAGATCAAGAACTCATAAGTATCAATGGTTAGTGTGCTGTCAATTTATCCCATTTTAGATTGGCAAATAAAGAGACGGTTTAAATAATACTCCCTCCATCCGGAATTACTTGTCATCAAAATGGATGTGTCTAGAACTAAAATACATCTAGATACATCCATTTCAATGACAAGTATTTTTGGACGGAGGGAGTAGTAGAATGATATGACATTGTTCATAGTTAAGACATTGCAGAATATGACATTGTGCTGTAGTGGGTAGGTTCACCACACCACTGGATTACAGATGAAGAACATAAGCCTACATGCAGTGCAAAAGAAGATCACTTGCTCTATATACTTTAATTTACATGGTATGAATAAGGAACTTGGTTGTACAACTGAAAACTTAAATTGAGAAAGGACAAACTTTTGTTTATGAACTACTCCCTCCGTTCTAAAATAGATGACCCAACTTTATACTAACTTCAGTACAAAATTGGGTCATCTATTTTGGGATGGAGGGAGTACATAATAAACTTTAAACATGCAATTTGATGCAAACACCAAAAATAAACAGCTGTTGCAGTCATGCCTAACCAAATATATACAACAAAGTTTGAAGGCTTGAGATGGACAAACTTACATTATTGGTGAAGACAGGCTCTATAAAGGCCTTGTCCATGCTGATGGGGGGGCAATTCAAGAAGTTTACCACATAATCTTCTTCATAAGCATTACCTTTATTCTACAATTTGTTAGGAGTAAATATAGATGTGGTAATAGACGAAAAAATGGAGAATATTTAAGATAAGATGAAGAGTGATGCTACATAACCAAGTAGCTATAAATGTAAGTGAAGTGATACAGGCAAAAGGTACAGCCAAGAGCAATGCACAGCTAAACTTCTTCAGTACCAACCTTATGGTAAGAGTAAATATAGATCTGATGTGTAGAAAATGGAGGGCAAAGGAAAATAAGCTGCAGAGTGATGGTACATGAACATCTACCTGTCATTATAAGTACACTGATAAAGGACAGCATGTACTTACAAGAACAATGCAGAGCTAAAAAAACATTGGCATTGGATACTGAAGAATTTGGAGCGAACAATTGATAAGCAAGCTATCATGCATACTGCTGTCACATAATGAACCAGGTATGTATGCAAGTACAGTAATACAGGACAACATGTACTAACAAGAGCAAAGCAGCGGGTAGCATATTTGCGATATCCTGTCGTTCTTTTCAAACCGGAATTCTTCTTCGAGCAGATTTCCTGCAAACAAGATCCGTAAGGCACATGCGGAAAAGTAGAAGTTAAAATTCTCATGTGATTTCATAGACAGTACCTCATCCTGGGAACGAGACCAGTGCATAACAATGTTTTTCCATTCAATGACTTCTAAATTTAGCACATGAGGCTTCACCAGAAATTCGTTTATAGATTTGTCACCAAAGTGTGATTTCCTCAGGTAACACCGATACTGCTGCAATGCTTCCTTGAAAAGCACAAGCAGGCTTTCCTCGTCATGACTATCCAGATTGACCCTCGCCTAGTTACAACAATGTAATGTAAATCATTGACGTGTTCAATCAGCAAAAAACAGGAAAATAATAACCATGAATAATAGCACTTACACGTAAGTTGGACAGGAAGATGTGAAAATGGTGTTTGTCTTCACAATAATCTTCCCATGATGGGAATATATGCACGTAGTCCCTAACAACATTGAAAGCATTGTCTTTTAAACTAGGAATAAATGGAATGGGGTTCCAATCTGCAGGAATTTGTCGTCTCTGCAGTTGGGATAGGTCTTCGGCCGGTGGACTTGCTGTACTTTTTGCTGGAGTGGGATTTTTCTGTGGTACAGCTGGTGCTATGGCAAATGAAATCGGTATACCTTTTGCTGGAGTGCAGGTCTTGTGTGGTGGGGCTAGTGGTGTGGCCAGTGAAGTATGGGTACAGTCTGCTGGAGTCGGTCCTACATTTTGTGTCACAGCTCTATCGAACATGGTAAAGAAGAGCAAGCAAATTTTGGATAATAAAATGTTGGTTGCACAGTGCCCACACATGATGAACCAGAGCGCATTAAGAATGCAACTCCCAGCTGTCTCTCGACCATTTCAGGCGGTTGGATGAAGATCCTACGTCTCCTAACCCTTCTTCTTCCTCGTATGTGATTCTTCCCATACAGAACACCGCACGGGCCGCCGGCCATACCACCGGCCGCCACCGCCTGTGTTCCTCCGCCACCCCCACCCCCACCCGCGTCGAGTTTTCTTCGTTCGGCGAGGCCCCACAACCACCCGAGCCCCTTGGATCGCACCGGCGAACTCCG